>NC_137695.1:150078686-150458686 GCF_964034855.1 Anser brachyrhynchus | reverse complement strand
CTTTTCCCAGCCTAGCAGTGTGGAAATAAGGAAAATGTCTGTGTAGTTCTTGTATCTCCGTCACACACCTACATGAGACAGGGTGGTAGTAAGACCTCCATAATAGCCAACGTGATTTGTTACTGATTGAGAGTGTCTCAGGCGGTAAAAATGTTCTGTAAGCAACAGAGCTTAGGTGTATCCAAGTTTTCAGATAGGCAAAGTGAACAGATTTCACTGGAATGTTTTAACCTTAGTGACATTCTAGCAACAAATGGTTTGAATGCCATAGGGATACCACATGGTTGCTCTGTAGCAAATGAGTCGATAACAATTGTTCATCTTCTAATGACTGGTATATTTCTCATTAGAAAGATAGAGAACTCCACCAACTCTGATTGAGGTACGGCATCTCTCAACCAAATGAGAAAGAAGTTTCATATAGAGAATGTCTTTCTCTACAAGTGGTTGTTCAAAGAATTTTACACAGAATTTTAGAGGTGCCTAAGCATGGAAATGTTAGTCATCGTAGATCTCATTTTGTGATTAAAGGCAAGCCACAAAGCACCAGGGTATCGCTAAGATGCCTGTAGTGAAAAACAACAAAAACAAAACCAAAACAAAACACAACACATAGAAGAAACACCGCTGGTCTCCCTCCTTGGAGATCTTCAAAAACCTCCTGGACGTGGTCCTGGGAACCCTGCTCTGGGTGCCCCTACTTGCACAGAGATCGGACCAGATGGCCTTCAGAGGGCCCCACCAGCCTCAGCCACTCTGGGATTCTGTGAAATAAAAACCCCATATATAACATTTGATACACCACAAACAGTTCTTGAAGACACTAAAACAAAAACCTGTAGGTATGGCAGAGCAGTGATCACATTCTAGTGTTATTTTAATCTTGCCTATGATTGAACACTTGGGAAAAAAAAAAAAGTGGTGAGGTCTTATAAAAATACAAAAAGGAATCACAGATAATCCCTTCACAGATCTATTTCAGCCATAAGAAGATGTGATTTCCAGCTCCATCCTTTAGGAAAAAAAAAAAAAAGTGTTAAGGTTATAAACACTCTTTTCTTCAGAGAGCTGAATACTAATTCAGAACTCAACTATGTGGAAAAAAAATAATTATTGAGAGAGTGCTGAAAGGCTTTTCTGAAGCTAATGAATTAGCTCAAATTTGAAGAGAAGGTCAGTAAATTCAGGGCTTTCTGAAAGCTCACTTATCTTTGTCTGTAAAAATAGTAGAGACCCTCTAATATTATTTGGGCTGTCATTTCCTGCAAGCTTCTGACCTGTTAGAGCAGGCAGGAAGAATTTGGCACCTCTTTGTTAATGCTTGGGATTTGTACAAGGAGATTTTTACACTTGACATTTTTTCTAAGATCATTCATTTTCTAAGATCCCCTACAGCATACAAAAGGGCTGGCCTCTTTTTTTTTTTTTCTTTTTTTTTTTCAACATAGGTAAGCACAACTGTGTTGAGAGATGAAGAATTATTTCTGATTTACATCACAACTAAGAAAATTCTTGCTATGTATATCTTTGCAAGAAACCAATAAAAATCCTACACCGCTTCTTTATTGCATGGAAAACTTCAGTGCATTCTTGCTTTATGGTGATTTGAACAGAACCTGCGGTATTCCTACACTTCTCATTTTGTAAACAGCAACACTAATAAAAAGAATTTTAAACATATATTAGGATATTTTACACTGGGGAGCATGTCTTTGCTTTGAAAAGCACACTTTTTGGTACGACAGAGTTCTGTGTTTGCTGTTTCTCAATGATTTCCAGATCAAACATACTGGCTTTATAAATATTGTACAACTCTCCATGCAAACTCTACTTGGAATCTGAGAGCTCACACTAAGATCTTCCTTGTGCATCTTTGCCAGTGGTAATGATTCAAGAGAACATACTGCATCCTCGATAATAAGTCTTACCTGAAAAATGCAAAATGGTACAGCAATTCTTGAGCAAGTGGATTCCAAAGGGGTAAGTCATTTCACATGACTCTGCACAACCACTTGGGTAGGGAACTATCTTTCCATGCTACTATAGTGTTAGGCAGGCATAGCAGTGTGTTAGCAAAGTTAAGCTGCACCCAGACCCAAGCTGACAAAGCCTTCATTGTCCTGTGTCACGAGTAGGTGTCCAAAAAATCAAGCACCTCCCGTACACCTGAATTACCATATTGTTTCTTCCTGGGTCCCCGTTGCTTTAGAGAGGAAGGAGAAATAAAAACTCGCAGAGCAATTCTGGAGTTAATTCTGGAAAAATGCTAAGTAGGAAAAAAAAAAGAAAATCTATAATCAGTGAAAGAGGAGGGTGGAACAAGTACTTTACATCTTTACTTTACAGCAGCGTTTCTCTTTAAGCCAAGCCTACTAATGTTTCAGGAGTCAGGTGTTTGTCATTAGTTTTGAAAAATAAAATGAAAAATATCCCATCCAAAAATATAATCTCTTTTTAAAACCACAGAGACATCACAAGGGGCATAGAAGAGATCCAGGGCCAAGTACTATGTAGCATGGATGCAGCCCGTCTGCTCCTCAAGGAGCTTAGAGCAATGGAGCCTGAAAAAACTTGCACCACCTGTCCTGGGAACTGAGATTTACTCCCAGGAGCAGATGCACCTAGCAGTGTAGATGTCACCTACAGGCAGCAGGGTTTTCAGTCAAGTCAAGAAGATGTGATTATAGAAGGGACCAGGCAATTTAAAGGAAGTTGTCTGATGCTGAATCCTACATACTTTAAGCCACTATCTTAGAGAAAGGCTACAGTTTGTGTGAAAGAATCATCATCAAGGAAGTCTTTATTGCTTTTAGCCATTGTGCTCTGTATGCCGTGCCTTTTGACGAAAAAAAAAGAATGCTTTGCTTTCAAGAGATTGTTCTTGTGACACCTTATTTCCTACTCTCAGAGGGAAAGGGTTTCTGAATGCTGGTGAAATAAGCTGCAACATTAGCGTGAGAAGTGTCATGTGATTCCATTCAGATATTGGTATAATGGGTGAAATTTTCCCCGGTAGGTTAAACTGAAGACATGCTAAAAGGGGTCTAAAGTATAGCTTATCTTTAACACCCATCTTCAACCTACTTATACTGTACATAAATGAATAGGCTAAAGAGACTATTTGCATCATCTGACTTGCGTTTATGAACAGCACAGACCACCTATTTTTACTCAGCAATTCCAGAAAGCAGGGATGAATTGAAAAAAAATCTTTACAAAGACATAAAAACTGAGTTTAAAGATTGAGATTGCAAGAGAATAAAGGAAATAATCAGCAGGAATATTTTTGTCATCTGGCAAAGTACTGAAGTAATAGAGGACTAAATCAGTCAGACAGTCAACAGATGTTGAGTCTTCACTGAAACAGGTAGAAAGGAAGAGTATGACCTTAATCAGTATTAAGGTTTTGTAAAATCTGTTCCTAATGTATTATGAGCTATTATAAGCAACGTGATAACTTAAATGGTATCTCTATACTCTCAAAGATCATTGGTTAGAAGAAAAAACATTGGTGTGGGGTGTTGTTGTTTGGTAGTTTGGTGTTTCTTTTTTTTTTTTTTTTTTTTTTTCAAATTCACCAGAAACTTATGAATTGCATAGATCTAAGACCCAATTACTGCGTGATGAGCTGAAGGGAAGTTTGTGGGCATCTGGAGAAACCAGCTGTTAACCTCACCAACCTTTGACAGGCCTAAAGCTAATGACATTGCCCAGTCTACCTCATCTTTTTTTTATTAATCAATTTGCATTTCACAGGAGAATTCATACCAGTACTGGAAAAATTCACCATTAAGTGCAAACAAGATGAGAACTCTTTATTACAAAGTCCCCCTCTTTCTTAGGGAGTTGCAGATAACTGCTGATGCAAATATTGCATTGGCACATCCTGGGGTATGAGAAACAGAAAATGTTCTCTCTCAATATGCAGGTGATGTGAACAGTCCAATAAAGAACATGGTCTTTATCACGCCTGTCACATTCCCAAGATGTTATCAGGACTTACTCAAGCTCTCGCTAAAGTAAAATAAAACCTGAAGTTGCTTAATCTTTGAGGGGCATTGAAATTCAAGAAGAATAATAAATACAGAAGAGCTGTTCCTAGAGAAGCTTAGGGATTTATCTACACAACTTCCATTAATATATATTTGATGGGAGAGGAGCAAGTAAATCCCCATGCACTGTGCAGAATGTCTGCAACAGGGTGCAGAAAAAAATATTTGTCTGAATATGTTTTTGCCCCTCCAGATGCTAAAGTCTATATATGTTTTCCCAGGCTTTTCCAAGTCCAGTAGGGTCCCTAGTGTCTTGCATCTTGAAGGGTCCCAACAGAATTAAGGAATCTTTCACTGATGCAGTGCTGCCCACTCTAAAGTGGAGGGCAGCAACCTCTCTGTGTCTGGCAGAGAAATTTTGATTAAGTTGAACAGAGCAATTCAGACCTTTAATAGTCACGTTAGTTCTGTGATCCTTGTAGAACTGATAGATAACTAGATAAGACAAAAAGAAAACTTCAGACACAAAGAAGAAGTGCTCAGCTCAGATTTTAAAGGAATTGCCTTGACCTCCACCTTAGCAGGACAATATCTGCTGGCAGTATATACCAGTGCAACTCTGTTGAAGTCAAAGGAATGACACTGATCCACATCAGCTTCAACAGAGCAGGAAGAAGGAGTCAGACGACATTGTTGTATTTAAACCTGTGATATCAGTGAAAAAAAAGGGGGGAAGAATCAAAAACCAAAATCAGATATCCACACAGATCTTTCCAAAGTTTGAGTGCTCTCAGCACAGCCCACATCCAGCTGGATGCTCCAGCTCTGCTATTAAACACAGAACATAAAATTTGTCTAGTCACAATGACAGTCTCAATGACTTCAAAGAGATAGGCTTTTGAGTTATCTGGGAAAGACTTTGTACGGTGGCTTTAAACTTAAATTTATGGATATGCTTCTTAAAATCTGAATGTAGCAAGCTCATTTTTACAAATGCTGAAAGGGAGAAGATCATTTCTTTGCATAATTAAACAGCCAGTGGTGTCATTAAGCTAACTTAGTTCTTTTGCTTGTTTGTGACATGTTGTCCATCTTCCCTCTACTTTAGTGCTTGGGCTCCAAAGACAAGCTCTCTTTAGTTCATTAAAAAAGAAGAATAAATTTTCCAAGACCATAACCGTGCATTTTTTTCAAACATACAAATATCTGCAGTTATTTTCTTCATATCGTAATAGGAAAAGAGAAATGACTCTGCTACAGTCCATCAGTTCAGTTTCTGATAGGAGCTTGTATCCCACGCTTCAGAAGGCAAAAGCCATCCCAGACGTGGCATATGGATTTTAGTATACCTCCAACCTCAGGTCTCCTAATCTCTAATAGTGCTTTATTGGTTTCAGTCGGGGGCGGGGAAGCTTAATATGTTCCAAATTGACAGCTTTTATAATTGCCTATCACAGTATTTTATTATTATTACTATTATTATTATTAATAATAATAATAATAATAATCTCTATGTATTTTCACACTTTATGTGACCTGTCTATGTGTTTCTGGCCTCTACGTCATGGCAAAACTGTGATTTCCAACTTAAATTACAAACTGCATGAAAAGATGTGTTCTTGATGCAGTTTTGAATTTGCCCTCTCTTTGTGTCATTGAATGTGTCCTTCATCTAGGATTGGGGAAAAGGAAAAAGGAGATTCACAGTCAAATTTCGTCCTTTGCACTATAATTGCATAAAAAAGCACAAGACTTCAAGCCAGTATAAAAAAAGACTTCCAAAAATATGTGATTTATGTGAAAATATTAAAATGCAAGAGAGATAGATTTGGTGAAAATGGCAGTGGACTGGATTGTGAATAATTTCCTCATAGTCCTTCCCAGAAAACTAACCCTACTGATAACAGAACAAATATTTCACTGAACAACTTCTTGCCCAAGAAAGGCAGAGAATTCTTGATAACTCAAACCAGGTACAGATGAACAAAATTCCACTTTAAATTCCACTGTGATTCATCCTGAAGTACTGTAGTGGCATGGTTTGTTTCAAAGTCAAATGAGATCCGTGCCTTGTTTTGAACAAGGCTTTCAAAAAGTGTCTACCAAAGGAATAACACAGAAAAGACATCATTCTTCATGTGGTGACTGAGGAAATCTATAGCAAATGGACATATCAACTGCAGTTACTGATCAGTCTTCCCACTCTGAGATGTTAGGAAGAAGTTTTGTAATGGGGAAAACACAGCAAAATCCAATAGAAGATACGCTTTTCATCCTGGGGGGGGGAAAAAAAAAAAAAAAAGTGAGTAAACTTACTTATGTCAAAATGGAAGAGGAAAAGATCACCTGTGGTGCGAGGCTCTGGAAAGCTCTATTTGAAACATAATAAATTAAACAGGAAGTGCTAGATAGACTGCTGTAATGGGCCACAACCAGTAGGACTAAATACTGGCAGGGAAAGGTGATTTTTAACTCTAAAACTGCAGCTTCCTGGGAGCAAGTGAAGAAAGAGCAAATTTTAGTTCTTGTTAGGAAAAATAATAATAATAGCAATAATAATAATAAAATAATGTTCCGTTTGTTTTATTTGCGACACCTTCTGTATGGTTCTTGACCGTGAATTTGGGAGGATCAGCAACACCACCTTTCCATGGATCTCCAAACCTCACAGAAAAAGTGAGAGGATGTCAACCTTTGGTGGCAAGAAGCACAGCACAGGGCGGACACCACACTGGTTTTATATGCCCTAGCAAAAAGGACTGGAAGAGCTTGGTGGCAGCAAGGCAGAATCCCTTATAATTTTCCAGGATGCAAAAGAATGTAGGCAAGGTAAATTAACTCTTCTGAATCTACATACAGCTGTAGCTAGCTTGTAGTTAATACTTGAACCAGCTAATGTAATGCTCAGTCAAGGAGTTTGTACATATTAGCCAGGGACCTCAGTATGCATGAGCCCTAAAACTATACAAAGAGAAACTTCAACATCAGATTTCTGCTTTCCCCTTCCAGACAAAGTTCTCGTGGCCATCACTCTTGTCTCCCACTTACAGCAAAATATAATAAATACGGATAATCTAAATTTCTGCAGCTACTTTTAGAAAAGCAATTTAGGAAAAAATAGCATCTTCCTATTTTGACACGTCCAGAGTTGTATTAAATGTTGCTTCTGTAAGCTGCAGAGATGAAAGTAAAGTTTGATGTTTTTCCCTGCTTTCAATCCTTTAGACCCAATGCAGATCCAAGAGACAAAAGAGTGTTTATGTTCGTTCCTGTGCATTTATCACTGATTTGCTCACTAATGTCCTGCCAGATCCAGCTGAGCTAAACTCTTGAAGAAAAAATAGCTGGACAGGTGTCACTGAGGATGTAATTTTTCCTTCACATGACAATAGAAATAACCCAGATTAATTCTGACACTGTATGTTGAGTTCATCAAGGCTTAATGCGTAGAGCCCCAAAACAAGAAAATTACCTCAGGCTAGTACCTGGTCCTGTGTTGCTGAATTTGATTTTGGGAATCACTAAGAAAAGAAATTCTGAATAAATTTTTTTTTTGAAGATTTCCTAGTATATCCATCCCTATGCAGGAAGGTTCTCTAAGGTCAGCTATAGTCATATCTGCTGTATTTGGATATCTGACATTTCAGTTATGAAACTCTCCTTGATTACTAAGGGCTGGCAGTCATTTTATGCATCACTGAAAAGTTAATTTTCCTTGCTATGCAAAAACCTCTTGGAAATAGCCTACGACCTTAGTTGTCATGTACCAATTCCTCTGACACTAATTAGGAATTATAGGCTGTGTCCCAGAAGATTCTAGTTAGCCCAGTGAGGACTTTGCTTTTGCTAACTGTGCTCACATGAAAAGCTTTCAGAACAAAGAAAAAAAAATGTCCAATAAAAGACACTATTAGAGTTCACAACCAAGTGGAAAATAGAGCTCATGTGTTTCAACCCTCCTATTCCTCTTGCTAACCCTCACAGTTAAGAGATCAGAGTGCGTTTGGACCATCCCAGCTGACACATTTCTCATCCTTCTCATGCATTCAGGTCTGTTCAGCCCTCGAGTGGCTTTGGCAGAGTATCAGAATAATGGGCAGCTTGAGATCTCTTTCATCTGTGTGATACAGTTCCAAGGAGAAGAGGCTTGGTGAAACGGGCTCTGTGAGAAGCATCCTCTATTTCTAGAATAGAATTTTCAAAAGCTGTTACCCTTAGTCTAACATCTCCCATTGAAAGCAATGGCAACATCTTCACTATGTGCAGTCAGGTCAGTGCTAAAGACTATCGTACTTACTTGTTTTTCATGAAAAATGACCTTGTTTCAGTGTGGCACTTCATTATCACGGGCTGTTTGTTTGAAAGCTTCTGTGACCCTGTCTTATGTTTCCACGGAGCTGTAGCTTTAAATCAAGAAAAAATTATTCATTTTTCACAAGAAAGCAATAATCTCTCCAGCATTATCAGGTATAAAGGAAGAATTGTATAAATTGTGGCTGGTCAAGGTCAGTATTAACTTAAGTACTGGGGCTGGCTGTTGGCATTCATTCTTATCTGCAGAAACAGGAGCTGTTTTCACATCTTTTGGAGTTCCTGTATAGATCCACCCTTCCATGCTCTAAGAGGGAACAGCCAGGGCTGCGTTTGTAGTGAGTCTCTAAAAATATTTACTCAGCTTGACAGTTTCTCTGTTCACATTACCACTGCCTGAAATTTGAGGGCAAGGAGAGGGGAAGGAGGGTGAAAAATGGTAGCAAGTTTTATCTTGCCAGTTCTTTAATGAAAATTTGTCTCCATTTTGCAACGAGCTCCAATTTGAGACTTCAGGGAGCTCAGACCAGACTAAGCCCAAAACAATTTCTCCTTTTCTCCCTGCATGAGCTCTGCTGGAGCTGCAGTGGGTAACTCTCCCTGAAGACAGGCAGTTAATCCAGGGAACCTGTGAGCTTTACTTATCTGTTAGGTGACCCTCATAAAAATAAGAAAAATATAGCCAGAAATCACGTAAACAAGAGAGGCTTTTAAAGATTAAACAGTTGCAGATTATTTAGCATTTTGGGATAGGACTCTAAACACTAGAGTTGTTTGAAAAAAATATTTCTATTTTACATATTTTGACAGCATTTTTTCTTTCCAAAATGGCTTGGAAAGTGTAAATCACAAAATATAGAAGCATATTTTTCATTATGAAGACATCTTGAAGGACAGCTCCTGGCCAGCCTTCCGACAATAATTTTCCATCTTCCACCTTCTTTTTTGCTGCCAACATCACTTACTGCATTCTCTTATTCACATTCCCAAGCATAAATATGGAGATATATTGTAACCTATGCAGTTATATAGCTAAATTTCAGCAATGTTAGCAATACTTAAAATTAAAAATCAAATCCTGGTACCTGCATTGCTCATTCCTTCTCCTTTTTACTTTTTTTCTCAAAGTAGTTTGACACATTGGCATGAAAAAGAAAGATTACAATATTATTCTTTAAAAAATCCCACTAGTAGCATAATTTCCAACATGTAGAAATATTCTGTGAAAGCAATAGAGTAAGACTCTCTGAAAATTCTTTTTTGTCATGAGAAAGATAACACAGCTGTCAAAATTATGATAACACTGCATTTATTCTTGTAGTTTCGACCTTAGAATAGCTTAATTGATATTCTATTTTGTCCTTTTCTGAAGAAAGAAAACTCCTTGCCTTCATTTTTGACAGAAATCTTCCCATAGTTTTGGACTGGAAAAGACAAATACAGAGGTGAAATACAATTTATTCTAGCTAGACGAACAGATTTGACACCCATGTCAAACATTATTACAACCTATATGCTTCAAATGTAGACTGGAAGTTAAATACTGCACAGACTCAAGCCAAGCATTACAAAAACAAAATGTTTCACAGCCCACATATTTTTTCTATATGTTCTCAGTGATTTAGTAATGAACAACATGCTGAGACAACATTTGAAGCACTGCAATGATGCACAGAGTGCACAAAACAAAAATTAATATATTTATAGGCTGAAATTCACTGCAGCCACAAGATCCTTTCATAATCAGGTTCTGCATGAGAGGATGCTTGGGGAGGTGAAACAAATTCACAAGCCAGACTGCGGAGATGCTTGCTCTCTCACCCTCTCCCTCAGCTAGACAGAAACCACTTTCCCACATCAGTTCTTCAAAACCCTGAGATAGCTGGATCCTTATAAATAGGATATGGGAAATGGTCTCAAGTTGTTGAACCAGGGGAAGTTTACATTAGATATCAGGAAGAATTTCTTCATAGAGGGGGTGGTCAAGCATTGGAAGGGGCTGCCCAGGGAACTGGTGGAGTCTCCATCCCTGGAGGTATTTAAGAGAGGTGTGGATGGGGCACTAAGAGACATGGTTTAGTGATGGGGCTCAGTGGGTCAGGCTGGTGGTTGGACTTGTAGATCTTGAAGGTCTCTTCCAACCTCGATGGTTCTGTGATTCTATGAAATGTAAGCCCATAGCTTCATGTGCCTTCACCTTAGTCTAGCAAACATTTTAAGGTGGAAAACTTTTTGTTTAATGTGCAAGAGCTACCCAGGTATCTCACTGGTGTTTTCCAATCTCTTCTCCCTAGGGAGAGAATTAAAGGGTTCTGTACCAGCTATGTGATACAAGCAAGTTTTCCCACACTTGCTCTCCACTCCAGGTTTCTTGCAGTTTCCGCTCCCTGGAGCATCCTTCCCAAAGAGAGCTTCTCCACTGGCTACAAGGCACAATGAGAGCTCTTTGCTGGGGATGCCAGGATTGCACAGGTGGCATTTTGTCGAGCAGGATTTAGGACATGGCAGATCAGTTTCCTCAAAAAGCAAAAGAGAATAATGCAGACATCAAGCGCCTCCCCAGGGTGTCTGGCTCTGGAGAAGCAGCAGTCTTGCACAGCACAGTGGCAATGCTTTTCCAAAATCTGATGTCTAGACATCATTGCCTGGAATAAAGCTGCCCAGCTCTAACTAGGGGAATTAAAGCAGAGGAAATCACCCCTGCTGTTCACCTCACCTCCCACAGCAAAGAAGCCCCATCAGCACTGAAAAGCATTGACACGGCTCTGCAAAACCAGACATGCTGAGAGCTGCTGAGTCCATCTTCATCCCCGAGCTGTGCCTGCTGGTGGTCTCACTCTAGGAGCCCCGATTAAGAGCAGCCATGTGTTTCACTGAAGACCACGGCCTCAAATCAATAACAGGCATATTGAGGGTAGAACTTCCTGGGGCCCAAATGAGCAGAGCAAGAAGGTGACTATTTAAAACTAATGATATTTTTCCCACCGTGGATCAGAGTTTGCAACATGCTTTCCCCTCCTTCTCTCTGTGTGTATGCAGCTCCTTCCCCCACTACTGAACACACACGGACTTATTTGCTTCCATATCCCATCTGCATAAACAAAGCATCAGTACCTCATGGATGCATTATGAGGATAAACTCAGCTGCATTTAAGGGGTTGTCAGGCTCTGCTAATGCAAGCAAGAAGAGTCTGTGTGACCCAGCAAACAGAGCTCTGCTTCTGGACTCCCAGCAGCTCATCTCTGTTCCAGCTCTACCACTAAGTTCTGTCTGTTTCCCCACCTGTAAAACATGTATAATCATACTGCCCCACTCTAGAGACTGTTTTGATGCAAATCACTGTAAAGGAAGAATGAGACATTTTAAAAGGTAGACACCCAGTTCCTGTTCCTTTTCTCCATTTCAAATTTTTCAAAAGAGTGGATGCTTACAGCGCTGGGGCTGGTAAAATATGGCCTGCTAGCTTGGCAAAAACATCAGGAACAGGATGAAAAATCTGCTCATTTAGTTTCCTGAGAACAAACACACAAAATGAATGCCATGCATTTCAATAACAATTGGTGTCTGTGTAGTTCAAAGAAAAACTTCTGGTCCAAGGAGACAACAGATTTCATTATACAAATTAAGATTAGCAATTGCCTGGTAAGACAAAGGAGCACTGATCAGAGCACAACATGCAGGGAAGGGAGAAAGAAACTCAGATTTAACCTGCAGAATAGTGAAGTTGTTTCAGGCTGGTTTGTGTAATGGGGATTTAAGCTGAAATCCTCTCTGCCTGCATTGCTCAGCATGTGAAGGAATTCATGTGATGAGCTGCCCGCACCAGCTTTGCAGCAGCAGCTCTGGGGAAGCCATGCCCACCCATCCTGGGTGAGCACAGCAATCAGCAGCAGCAGACCCTTGCCTGCCCACACTCCTCCTCTTTGTTCCCCAAAACTGCCTTGGTCCTATTATTACAAGAGAATTGTAAACCTTCAATAAAAAAGGTTTGCTGTGTAATCTCAGCAATTTTTTTTTTTTTTTGGAGGTGTTACCAGTGCTGGGGAAAGAAGAGATCAGATTGTCTACAGGCAGGTGACTAGCAGCAGGAGGAGCTTCCCTGCAAGGGGCCTTGGCTCCATCAAGAGAAACCAGCTGGGAAATGAGGTCAGGAGAGGGGAAACTTCCTAAACCTCCTATCTTGCTAAATTCCCCAGCTTTTCTTAGACTAGCTGCTCCCTGACCCTCTGTGCTAGACCTGAGAAGGGCAATTCCTTGAAGAAGCTCGGCTCAAGTGGGAGATACAAGGCACAGGATCTGCCCACAATGGTGTGGGAAAATAGTGAGGATGGTGGAAGAGAGCCTGCCCCGCTGGAGAAACCTGGCCTATTTAAACCTACTGAGTGTATCCCATCCCTGTACTGCTTCACAACAAGATCAGTAACACCTCAAAACATATAACAATGCACAGATTTAGGTATGTTTGGCCCAAATATCTCTATCAGCACAGCCTCTCAAAAAAAGGGAAAAGGGTAGTTGTAATTCTGCTCTCTCACAGACCCCTGCAAATCTAATGTAGAGACATTCATTTAGTTCATCTTAATTAATGCTTTTTTTTTTTTTTTTTTTTTTACATTACAATATAACCGCTTCCTTGAGTTAATGCTTCTCTTCATATGGAGCATTCATTAGGTCAGTCTGTTTTTTAGGTGTTTGGTCTCCTACCTGGTCCATTCCTAAACCATCAGGAGCAGATACGAATGGTGTTTGGGACCTCAGCATCCCCAGTTTAGGTGGATCCATTTTTATGGTGTTTTGTCCTGTCTGACACCCGAGCTGGGAGCCTTTCCATGTGCTCCTGCACCAGTGTACTAGGTCCTCCATGGGTATGTGCATATAACAGAATATACAGGCAATAAAGTCATCACAGCACCCAGTTGTGTTTTTAAAAACAAGAGCAGAATTTCCACTTCTTTGCAGGGAAATGGTGGGGAGCAAGACTGGTCCCTGAAGAGCCAGCATGTGGTCATGTACTCCTTGGCATATATATAGAAATCCGTTACTTTTTCAGTACGTGTTTTCACTATCTCTCAGCCTGCAAACTAAATTTCATGGCAATACAGGCATGTCATCTTTCACCCCTTTCGTAAGTCTTAAGAAAACCTAGCCCACCGTTTTGTTGAAACATATTCAGAAGGAATTTCCTTCTGTTCCCTAACACAGAGCAACAGAGCCCCTAAGATGCTTATAGAGAGCACATTTTCCTGGGGCTGCAGAGAATGAGTCATGCCAGATATGTGCCGGATCAAATGCAGCAAATAATAAGCGGGCTGGCACGGTGGCTGGCCCAAGAAAAGAGCGCTTGGCTTGTCAGTCACACAATGCCTACCTACAGCAATAATTTTCAGGGTGCTATTCAGCAGGAGGATAGACTGTCCCACACTATCTTCCTGCTTCAAAGTCTTACAAATTAGCGTGAAATAGATAGCTGTGCATTGTGAGAAAGCTGTTCTGGGCTTGCTCTTACCCTGTGCTGAGCGTGCTGGCCCGAGGCCATGCGTTGGCTTCAGCACCAGTTCTCCCCTTGGCCTCTGTGGCTACCAGCGGGGGTCGGTGCCTCTTGAATGTCAGGCCTCAAGGATTCGTATTTTAAATACCATTTAAAAAGGCATGTAGGCACCTAACTGTATTCTGCAGATTTAATTACTGCATAAATCACATCTGTGCAATAACCCCAGAGCGCTGGGATCAGAAGGAAGGTCCCTCGGCTCCAAATCTGAAAGAAGTCTTTTACCTCTGCATTTTGCTTGAGATTGCTGGGAAGGGTAAGACAGAAGCTCTCTTCCCTACTCTGCTATCCACACATAACTGGTCACAGACAGATTTAGGCAAGCAAGTTAATGATTCTCTGTCCCATGTCCCCATCGGCATAAGGGACTTGTTCCCAGGTTGCACCATCCCTTCTGCTAGAGAAGGTCCACTAAAAGTTGTGTATTGCTCTGGATGCAGAAAGTGATGATGAAGAAACACACGGTAGTTTGGGGGAATTGTTTTTCACTAATTCTATACTTGTAACAGAATTCGTTTTTATATTGTATTCTGCCAGCTCTGCACGTCTGAAGCCTACCGGCCACTATTGGCTTGGAGAGAAGAGAACACAGTGTGCATAAGGTTGGATGTGCTTTGTGCTCAACAACTGAAAGAGCAGTTTAACCCAAAAAAAAAGATTTACACCAAGTGGTGCACCCCATTTTCCCAACCTCCCCCATACTGAAACGTGGTAAATTTCTCCTGCAGCAAATAGTCACGTGTTTGGGTTCAAACTTATCCCCCAAAATAAGGAAAAAAATGTAAATATACTAATAACTTTGTTCTAATAAAAAAAATAATAATATCAGAGATTATTATTTTCATCACTAAAATATCTGCATTAAAGTTACCTCAAGGTCAGTTGTGAAGGTGTAGTAATTATTAGCTTAACTATGAACATCTCTCAGCAAGCTAATTACCTGGGCACCAAATGAAAACTATTTATGCCTGAGGTCTAGAGGGTATAAAATAGAAGATTTCTTTAATGTTTCAGGTTAGATTTTCAAGGCAGGAGAACTTCTGCCTCTGGGAATCATAAGCCATTTCCTCACTCCAAATGAAATAAGAAAAGGAAAAAAAAAAATCAAACTAAAATGAAGAAAATTGGCCACACCCTAACTTGAGGCACTATCGAAAGCTGAGTGTATCACCTTCCCCTTTCAATGATGGGTTCCAAGTGGCCGTGCTAGTCCAGCAGGCTGGAGCCTGCATCTTCCAGCTGGAGGCACCACCAGTGCAACCTGTGTTGTCTGAATGGACAAATGGATCACTAGACGAGACAAATCTTCCAGATTCTTTATAATTACACTTTCACTGATGATATGCTAAGCCTTGTGACCCCCTCTGGAGCAGAGGATACAGCACCCTACAGGAGGAGACTGATGGGGATTCAACCATAACTACCAGAAGGGGTTAGATGGATTGGGCTGCAGTGAAGGGCAGCCTTTGGAGTTAGGTTTTTCACAGAATGACACAGGATCACAGAATGGTTTAGGTTGAAAGGGACTTCTGTAGCTCTCCCATTCCAGGACCTCACATGCCACACACTGGTCCACTGTATCTGGCCCTTCTACCATGTCCTTCAGTGTGGCACTGCAACGCAGCAAGACAAGAGAAACTCTGACCTACCCTCCCCATTGCCAAGGGGACAGAGAAGCCACCCACAAACCACACATAGTATGCATGTCCAGGCCCAGTGCAGTGCAGTGTCTCTGTCACTGGAAAATCCCAAGCACAAATACAGGCTGGGGAGGGAATGGATTGGGAGCAGCACTGAGGAGAAGAACCTGAAGGTACTGGGTGATGAGAAGCTAGACATGAGCTGCTGCTGCTGGTCACACCCCCTCACTTTCTCATTTCTTGCCCTCAAAACCTAGTGCCATTTCCATTTGATAGGAGGAGAACAGGGGCAACACTCTGTTTCCTTCAGTTTATGATACATGTAGGTCCTATCGCCTTATTACATGTGTTGCTTGATAAAATTATCAGGTTCTTTCCTTAAACCCAGCTGTAGTTTTTGACTCAGTTCCATCAGTAACAGCTGGTAAGGAAGAGATTTCTTGCTATATTTCAGTTAAATATTTTGATAGTTTAGCTTTCCATTGGAGGTTCATTTTTGACTAAGTTATTTTGGGTTTGAGTTGTTACATATAATAAGTTTAGCTTTTTCCATTAAGATGCATTAATACTGGGGGAAGGCATGAGGATGGTGTGTCTGTTTGCCAAAAAGCTGTTTCGCATCAACCCTCACGTACATTACACCAGTATGATGTTAGCATCCTGGAACAGTTTGAAAATGTGTTTATTTTAGTATGGAGCTGTTATCACAAAAAGTAAAGCAGCAGCATTGGAAAGCATTTTGCCCTGGATGAACATCAGGGGGATTTCCGTCAACCTCTCACTGAGTGTATAGAGAGCAGTGGCTCTTACACCAGATTTTGAGAAATAGTGCTAGATACATTTCTGAGATGAATGACTGTGCCATGGTGACTGTGACAGTGATGGATGAGGCTACACAGCCCAGGCTTACCTTGCGATGTCCCTTGCTATTGCAGGACTGCCACTGCCCTGCAAGGGCTGGCTGCTGCAGGCTGCTGTGGTGTGTGATATATGTATGAGCTCTTGTCATTTCAACAAAATCAGGATACAAGAGCTATGGGTAATCAGCTGAACTTCCTTTAGCAAGAGGGGTTAATGTATATGGTTTCACATCAGTAAAACTGATTTCTCTTTGCTCTTTTCACCTGATCACATTGCAGAGGCTGGTGCCAATAGGATTCTTCTAGAACTAGTGCACAAACCTCCTCATGCTTTATCATAGAATCATAAATCATAGAATGGTTTGGGTTGGAAGGAACCTTAAAGCCCATCTAATTCCAACCCCCTACCATGCACAGGGACACCTCCCACCAGACCAGGTTGCCCAAAGCCCCACCCAGCCTGGCCTTGAACACCTCCAGGGATGGGACATCCACAGTTTCTATGGGCAACCTGTGCCTGTGCCTCACCACCCTGAGAGTAAAGAATTTCTTCCTAATACCTAATCTAAATCTACCCTCTTTTAGTTTGAAGACATTCCCCTTGTCCTATCCCTGCATCCCCTGACAAAGAGTCCCTCCCCATCTCTTCTGTAGGCCCCATTTAGGTACTGGAAGGTCATTATAAGGTCTCCCCAGAGCCCTCTCTTCTCCAGGCTAAACAACACCAACTCTCCCAGCCTGTCTTCATAGGAGAGGTGCTCCAGTCTCTGATCATCCCTGTGGTTTCCTCTAGACTCACTCCAACAGGGTCCATGTCCTTCTTCTACTGGAGTCTCGAGGGCTGAACACAATATTCTGAGTGGGGTCTCATGAGAGCATAGTTGTGGGTTTATAAATAAAATAAAAATATTAGGATCACTATTAACCAAACATGAAAATAACAGAAAGAGAATTGTGTAGCTTCCTCTACACAGTGTTTATTGGCAGCATGTGGGCTTTCTTCCCACGTTGCTTTAAAAGAAAAACAATGGACACCTAAAATGAATGGAAAGATTGCTTTTTAATAGGATTTTGCCATACACAAGGAGTACTCTCCATCGCAAGAATAACAAGCTTGTGCAGCATATTTTACATCTGAAATGCTTCAGGATCCTTTGTGTTATAACTGAAGTTAGGTGGCCAAATAAAATAAGGTGGCCAAATCAAACTGTATGAAGAAATAAGTTGCAAGTGGTGACTTCCAAGCATTATGACCACAAGTGGGTGACTGGATTTTTTCTGAGTTATGTGTGTTTCAGTAGTGCCATCTGGCACTGCTGAACTGGTTCTGAGTAGCAAGATAGATAGCCATCAAGCAAGGACCTATAAATAGTAACTTGTCTCTTGTCCAAGGCTGCATGTCAGGACTATCTGTTGCATGTCCATTTCAGAGTGCATTGTGTAAGAATTGACCGACATTGCACCTGTGCATCCAACAAAACAAGGGTTAGTCGGTCAGGTGTGGAAACCAGGCTTGAGGGCTGGGAGTGGAGTGGTGTAAGGGAGCAGGAGTCATGATCCTGGGGTTTTGCTCTGGGGAGAAAGGGAAGAGTCACGGACAGCATTATCTGAGAGCTGGGAGGAGGAGAGAGTGGAGAAGCCCAGTACTGACCAGATTTCTCCCACAACTGGTGCTTATCAACCACATGCATTTTTAAAGGTGGCCATCCCTAAAACCCTGGAGGATTAGCAGCATAAGAGGAATTTAAGCTACTGATGTCTCTAAGCAGCCTTTCAATCTATGCTATTGGGAGGTTTCTTAATGCTGTTGCAGCCCAGCAGCAGTGAGAGGCCCCCGGTGAGCTTCCCAGCTGGGAAGCAGTTCTGTTTGATATACAGCAGGAAATAGCTTTGGCTCCAAAGACCCTCCAAGCTAATGAACGAGAGGGTTGTGCAGCAAAGCAGTGCCTGGCACAAAACCATTCTATTTGGCTCTAGGCAGTACCTACTTGACTACCCACTTCTCTGCCATAAATAATCAGGCCCATGTATGAGCAGGAGCTTCCTTCCATAATCTGAAAAATGTTAGTCTCCACTGTTCCTAAAGGTTTAGGAAGTGTGGAAGTATTACATCCGAATCGCCTTCTTTATCCGGAGATAAAGGATGTTGTTAAAGCTTTTAGGTTTAAAATTAGTCTAAATATTTTTGATCTTTCACTGCAATCTGCCTTCTATTTCATAAGCTTTGCATATATGTGCAGATAGACTAGCAATTTTATGTATATGTGTATACAAGTATATATAAATATACATATACATCAACACACTAAAGCTCTTCTGTCTTTTAGAGGGAAAACAAACAAAGAAACAACAAGCTGTCAGACTAGAACAGTATCAACAGTGTCTAATCTGCAGGAAAATGCACCTAATTGCCAAGTCTAACACACTTTGGTCCTGAAATTAAAATCAATGAGGAAATGCTTTACAGCCATTACTGGTCATAGAGTTGCCAAACCTGAATCTGGCACTCTTTCTTGCAAAGCACAGTGGGATCAAGTTGATACTAAGCAGGACCTCGGAGGTCCTGTGGGCGCATTGCAGCCTCTGGACCAGAGCTCCTACTGCAGTCTTGGACTACTTTGCCCTACCTCACATGACAGTATACTGAGCAACCACAACCTAAGGACTGTAAGACTCGTTGAGCGGCTTCAAAATCTATCCTGATCTTTAGGCAAATAAGGGTGATTTTACTCAGGCCTCATCTCACTCACTCACAGTTTGTTTCTGTCGGGCTTGATCTATGGGAGTCAATGGTTTGATTTGGAAAAATTGGTTCAATAGCACAGCCGCAGAACAGAGTCAGAATTAGAAACTGGGCAGAGTGAAAGGCTCTGGGCCATAGGGAGAAAAAACTTCTTGTTTGGAGATTAAAGGCTTTTGAAATTCCGGATGTGATCCCAAACCTCTGTCTCTGCACCCAAATAATTTGCACAGCAAAACTAATGTCTCTGGTGTTCTGCTTAGCAATGAAACAGGAAAATTTCAGCAAGGTAATTTGAAGTCTCTTACAAAGTGGTGGGGGAATGGAGAAGCATTAGGTTTCTTTCTCTTCACTCAAGGCTTGAACCTATCCTAACTGAAGTTAATAACTATTCCACTTATTTCAGGAGTGGAAACACCCTCTTGCATTTAAATCACTAAAAACTTGAAGTGCCTCGATTATCAAGTCTATTCCCGCCATGTAGACCATTCTAGCAGCATAACGGACTATATCAAGTGGATAGAAATGTAATTTATTCTGTTTGCATGCATAGATGACTCCACATCACCAGACATTTAATGTAGAAAGAAATCCAAAGCAACCAAAAAAGCAATTACCTCTTTGAATACTTGAAAATAGGGAGACAATAAAAAAGATACAAAAGCAAGCTCCTTAGTCAGGATTTTAATAAATATTGCACAAAATGAATTAGAGATTCTGAGCACTGGTACAAGAAAGAAATTGTTCCCCCTTGATTAAGCATACATTACTACGAGGTGTCTGAGGGGTCTTCCTGTCATAGCACTGCAATTCGATGTTTGATCTTCCTACTTGAGTTTAAACTGACATGCTGGCAATTCCTTGCCTTTTCAGTTTATAAATGTCTCTTGTTCTCCTTTTTAAAGAAAAGGTCAATGTTCTTCACTTAAATAATGTTGTTAAGAAATCAAAACTTTTTTTTTCTTTTTTTTTTTTTTTAGCTCGTGTAGCTGAGCAACTGAAAGGCACAACCTCCATTTACCTCACTTCCACTAAAAATATGAATGCGGATAATCACAGAAAACAAAGAGAAATATCTACTAGTCTCTTTCCAGGATTGTTCCCTACAGTATATTTTCCAATGTTTTCTTCTGATCATTTTAAATTACTTATTTTATAAGCTAACTGTTCCTTCCTGTCCTACGAGGAACTCTGCAGCACACGATGTTAGTGTTATGAACTGTCTGATCAATTTATATCCCATTATTCCTAGGTATATAATCTAATATCAGTCAATCTGAATACCCTTTCACCACCCTGTACACTTCTTCTTCATATTTCTGTCAGTATGATAAAATGGATCCTTACAAGGATCAAAGGAATGAAGTTCTTATTGGTTTATCTGCTTCCCTACCCATTCCACACATCAGGAGCTGGTATTTAGTGTGTGTAAAGGACCAGTTTATTCTCACAATGAACACATGGCTGATTGTTTAAGTACATGAAGACTGTGCAGTTAAGAAAAGCAATGTCAGTTTAATGTGCTTTGCTGTTTTCTGGTTAGCAGGTGGGTCCTTTTCTTTAGAAAGTGATACTGGTTTTCTTCCACTCATGAAATTAAGTAATTTTGCAGCAGTAAATAATATTCAAATTGAGCAAAGATTTTGAGGTAGAGACAGCTACTATGGTTCAGCTTAGATTTGTAGCCAAGAGCCAAGACTGGATAGAAACTTTTTAGTTTTGATTCAATGAACTTTTGGAGCATAGGTCCCATGGAGAATTTGATAACATAGAATCACAGAATGGTTTGAAATGGAAGAGATTATAAAAGATCATCTAGTTCCAACCCGCCTGCCATGGGCAGGGACATCTCCCACCAGACCAGGTTGCCCAAAGCCCCATCCAGCCTGGCCTTGAACACTTCCAAGAATGGGGCATCAATAGCTTCTCTTGGCAACCTGGTTCAGTGCCTCACCGCTCTCATAGTAAAGAATTTCCTCCTAATATCTAATCTAAATCCATCCTCTTTCAGTTTAAAATCATTATCCCTTGTCCTATCACAACACTCCCTGAAATAGAGTCCCTTTCCAGCTTTCTTGTAGTCCTCCTTTAAGTACTGGAAGGCTGCTAGGAGGTCTCCCTGGTGTTTTCTCTAAACTGAAGAAATCCATCTCTCCCAGTCTGTCTTTGTAGGAGAGGTTTTCCAGTCCCATGATCAACTTTGTGGCCCTCCTCTGGACTTGCTCCAACAGGTCCATGTCCTTCTTGTGCTGGGGGCCCCAGAGCTGAAGGCAGTACTGCTTGTGGGGTCTCACAAAAGCAGAGCAGAGGGGCAGAATTCCCCCCTTACCCAGCTGGCCACATTTCTTTTGATGCAGCCCAGCATACGATTGGTTTTCTGGGCTGCAAGCACATGTTGCCAGCTCAATATGGGATGAGAGCCTAGAGCACAGTTCAGGGTTAACAGCTGTTAGGTGCACCGTTAGCCTGTGGTTAATCCAAGGCCCCAAAAAAACTGTGTAAGGTTGCCTTTAGGGTTACACTAATGCTTCCTTCCATCAGCAGAGACAGATTGTGAGCTGAGATATAAAGTAGATTTAGCTATGCCATATTCCAGCTGCTTCACACCTCCTTAACTCGTGTTTTATGTGAGTTTATATGATGCTGGGGACATTATTTTAGCAACGTCCAGTTGCTGGTTGAATTTGGTTGAATTTGAGTAAAAAAAATTCTGCTCCTAAAATATCTCAGGATGTTTCTGTTTAGTTCAGCAAATAACATCAAAATGTACAGAAGCTGAATTTCTGTTCACTTCAGTAATATGATATTCTACTGCTGACAGTCTCCCTGGTTGGCTTGTAGTCAGCTGTCCAATCCAATAAAGCAATGATATGGGCATAAAAATGAAGCAGAGTAAGATAACCACAAATGAGAGCTCTGCCAAAGAGACCGATAAAGCACTGTTCAGGGCCTTAATACTATAAAACAGAGGAAAAGGGGAAAATAAATAGGCCTGGGACACAGGAATTTTCCTAATCAATACCTCTACATCATTTCTCCTCCCTGAAAACCCATGTTGCCTCTCTTTAGTTCCTCTAGGCCTAACATGATCTACTGGACTGTGAAGTTACTCTTGCATGAAAGTTAATGGTAGGAATCCCATCATCTGGTACATCTAAAATTGTACCCAGTGCTTGAAAGCTTCAAGTAATGGGACCTGCAGGCCAGAACTGTGCCATCATAGAAGAGGTTCAAAACGTTCATGACACCCAGCACAATATTTTTCCTCTCCTCCTGTGAGTATTGGCTCCACCTATACTTCCTTGTGCTGCCCTCTGTAACTCCTGTTTTGCTGAAGTGCTGACTGGTGCCCAGGCTTTCCACGTGTGTCTCCCCAAGCACAGTGCTGTGAGTACCTCAGTCCTGATCAGCATACACAAAGGCCCACAGGCTTGTGCAGAGGAAGGTTACTGTCCTCACTGGAGAATAGGAAGAGCAAGAAAAAAAAAATAAAGACAACCAACAAGAAAAATTAGCTCTCATACTTTCTTCTCATCGTGAGTTTGAAAGTTCCTTTCTGAGTTTGAAAGTTCCTGAGATGTCACTGCTGTCTACTGATAATAAACAACAGGCAGATAAACGATAGCAATTGAATGATTTTTTGCCAATGGAATTATTTTCCTGGGCTGAAAAGAAACATATTACTTTCTGACAAAAAGTGATTAGCACAAAACCATGAAGACTTGATAAACTGGCACAGCAAAGGCTATTGCTTGACAAAGTAGCACTCTGAAAACAGACACTATGACACAAATATGAATAAAAACCCCACTTTTCGATACCAGAAGTGCCATGTTTCTGAGAGCAGTGTCAGCCAGTCCGATCGCAGCTGGTATAAATCACTGCCATGCTACTGACAGCAAGTGAAACCAATCTCAATTACTTGCATTGTACAGGACCATGCCCCTGTTTCAACTCGTGCTAGATTAGAAGATGTAGTGAAAAAGCTGGCATTGATTTACCTTGAGTCTTAATTTAGCCTGAAAGCTGTCTTTAAAGACCAGTTAGGACACTGTTGTTCCGATAGGACTATATAATCCCATTCACAAAATCATGAGTTTGATTAGACATTTGCATGTATCCCTCCCTTCCAACACACACAGACATTATATTTATTGTACATGTGTACCCATGCGCATGCCACATTTACCTGACCCTTAGGACTGCAGCAAAATTAAACACTGGCAAGCTGCACTATAGAAGCTGTTATCCATCTCTGCCTGTGTGAAAACAAGCTGCTTCAGGATCCAGGTTTCTTCCTGAACTGGAGTTGTGGCCAGACACCTGTTCAGAAGCACAGAGATATGAACTTTGAGTTTTTAATGGCCAGATTGTGTAAACTGAAGTTTCCATTAGATTTAGGTGTTGGCCTTCATCACCTGTAGCTTGCTCCATCTGCTCTAGCCACCCCTACAAATGCCTTTCAGGGGAAGCACCAAGATACAATCAAAATAGATCTCTAGGCAGAGAGAACTAGCAAATTAAAACAGTAAAGCATTGTACACAGTGCTGAGAAAGCCTTTTTTCTTCTGCCTTGGTCAGTCTCTGCAACTCAATCCATGCTGATTGGAATTTTAAAAAAATAATAAGAAGAAGAAAACAATGCTTTTCTGCGTAGTCTGTGTTGAAAACCTATCTAATCTCCTACAATGAGATAATAAAGACAGACTGAGTTTTGCCTAAACATGAAGCCTATTGCTTTTAAGTTAAATTCAGCACAGGGGCTTTGAGTGAAAGGAGAAACTGATGTCAAGTTTAGTGTTTCTCCAAAGTTGCAATTTATAAATTTGGTAAGTTCAGAGATCAGTCATAAGGGAAGGCAGGGAAGAAGTTCATATTCTCCAACCAACGTAACACATCTGTGTCCCTGATTCTCACCTTCCATAGGAGCTGTGCCAGGAAAGTCAGTGGAAGGACACTGTCAGCATAAACCACTCTTATACTGTCAAATATGCTGTTATTTTCACAATCATTAGTAGTTAGACATAAGTAAGAAACCCTGGCAGATGTGGGTAATGGAGCCCCAAAGCACAACACATGAACATCAAAATACTTTAACTTCATTGCCTCACAGCTCCTCTAGGTACTTCAAGTCTTTGGGGGGGTCAGAAATCTTTATACCTTGGTCTGCACTGTTAGCAAGTGGCACAGGCTTTATGTGCAGAGGTATTAATTTTTTTTTAATTATTATTACTTTTTTTTTCCCTACTACTACTCACATTTAGTCAAACAATGGCTGGAATACATGAAGAAAGTGTTCAGTTCCCCTAGAAGTAGCTTACACCAGAAATTAATGCATGTTTTTCTTTGACAAATAGCTGACATCCATTATGAACCAAGAGCTATAAAAGCCACATACAGGAGACAAGCCTGCCCTGAAGTACTTGCAGCTCAAGGAGGTAAAGAGGAGAAAGGAATAACAGCAAGCAAATAATAAACCACTGTGGCCTAAAGCTTGCAACTAACCAGGAAGTGATAACACAGACTGTCAGAAACACAATAGACTTATTTTGTACTGACACAAGGACACAGTGTTTCACACCATTTTCAATTTGCCTGTGGAAATCTTTGGCATATCATCAAGGCCAAGATCTTCACATGAATCAAAAAGGTCTGGGATTTTATATGAATATCAAGAATAGCCAGAATTATAGTAGGAAGGAAGGAAGGAAGGAAGGAAGGAAGGAAGGAAGGAAGGAAGGAAGGAAGGAAGGAAGGAAGGAAGGAAGGAAGGAAGGAAGGAAGGAAGGAAGGAAGGAAGGAAGGAAGGAAGGAAGGAAGGAGACTGAAGAGGGAAAGCTGTGGCAGACCTACAAACCTCCCTGCTTCCAGGCATAAATGGATTTTCCACCCATGGAAGCCAGGAGGAAATTATTCAAAAGGTTAATTTTCAAATTTCCACTAGATGTGAAACTTCTTGTCTCCTCCTTTAAAGCAGCTGGTGCTGTCTTCTGCCAGCTGCAGAAGACTGGCCTTCATCAACCTTGGATCAGACCTGCTCTGGCAAGTCTCCTTGTCCTATATATTGCAAAGTGGAAAAAAAAAAATCCGCTGTCACAAAAGAAACTACAGACAAATATGTTTTAGAAGACAAGGTTATCCTTTTCTCCTTCCCCACTGAAGGCTTGGAAACAAAGCTGCCTATATCAGGGATTTTGAAACATCCCAAATGTTTTGAAAATAATATATGACACAGAAAAGTCTGATAAAAAAATATATATATGTATAGTTCTATTCATCTTGTAGCGTAACACCACAACAAGGGGATATTTAATAAAAAAAAAAAGCGAGTGCAATGAAAATAATTTGGAACTGTCTTAAAATCTCATCTCCGCTTTGATGATTCATCAATTTCAGCAGCCGCTTATTGCTTAATACACAGCACTTCGATAGAGATTATTGCTGAAACAACAATTTCTCTTAGTCGATCCTAGCACTGGCTGAAATTTTCCAGAGTAAAACAAATTATTCACACTGATGGTTCAATAATTGTCTGTAGAAGAGGACAGGTAGCAGAATCAAAAGACAAAGGCAACACACAATTTGAACCACAACATTTCTTAAGTGTGCTCTCCTTTTTCAACTTTACAAAACAGCAGTGCAGCAGTTTCTAAATGCGCCGTGACTTGCTAATTCTCCTGAAAGAGAGGACAATTATATTAACAAGTGACAGAATGGATATTATTTTCCTAGCAATGAGAAATGTGGCTCTAAGGCTCATAAATACACTTCTGAAATCCCTAGCTGCAGTCCTTGCCTCATTACCTACTGCTACTTTCTGGTTTATTCTGGATATGCATTTTAAGCCCCAGATCTTTCTCATTTGGTGTAAAATGGAATGGTTCCTCTGATTTCAACAGAACTATGCAGGCCTGCACCACCTATAGATCCAGGCAGAAAAGCAAAAAGACATAGCCACAAGGCAAAACCACTGTTTTAGGCATTCAGAACCAAGTTTTAAGAACACTTAATGTTAGAAAAAAAGCCAGAGGGCAGAATCCATACATAAAGCTGATTTTTCTCAGGTGGGGTTTTGCTGTTACAGTAGTAACTTGATAGCCCCACATCTGTACATACTCAACTGCTCCAGCCCTTCTTAGGAGGCGCATTCTGCAGGAGGATGCCTGGGTTCTGCAGACATGGGAGGTCTGTCTGATACGCCCAGAGAATAAAATGGATGGGTGAGAGTGCAGCTGGTGACTTTGAGAAAATAAAGCTGATGGGTCAGAGTGAAGCTGGTGACTTTGGGAAAATTGGAAGAAACCTCATTACAGAAAATTTCAGCAACAGTTTTAGTCCACATCACAAAAATTAGGCTCTTGGCAAATGTGTGTTGAGACAAATTTCTTTCCATTTATTTTCATTGCTGTCTTTTTCCACCTTCTCTGCTAAACATTGATTCTTCTCCGCAACTTTCACAGCATTTGCTTCTGGCATCTCACATGCTTTCTGCATTGTAACAGAAATCTTGCCATGATACTCCTTGAAGGGTTTGTTAATCCTGCAGCTGTTTACTAAAAGAAACACTTTGACATACTATAAATGTTGCCTATGCTCTTTAGAAAGAGAGACAGCAATCCCTCACTATGTATATGTATATGTATATGTATATGTATATGTATATGTATATGTATATGTATATGTATATGTATATGTATATGTATATGTGTATATGTAAGAAAAACTCTTTACATTAAAGGGAAGTAGTAAATACCATCTCTCCCCTCAGTAAGAGATGCAGGTCTTTGAACAGACTTTTTTTGATGAGTGTCCCCAGCTAAGGATTTCTTAACCTGTGGAGAATGGGAGGTCACAGCTGTGTGTAGATGCAGTCAGTGCAGCCTTCAGGACAGGTAGGAGGATTTCAGTGTCTTCAGTCATGTTTTCTCCTTTTATGGATACCCTACAAAACCCAAATTTATTTGTGGTGTAATTACTATTTTTAAATATTATCATTTCCAAATATCATTATCATTTTATCATTATCATCTGTGATAAACATCTGTGGTGTCTTCATCCTGGGTCAATAGTTTGTGCAATGGCCATGGTAAATATTGCCCCTACAGTCAATACTTATTGCAGAGCTCCCATAATACAATATACCAATACAATAACAACAACAACAACTACAATAATAATAATAATAATAATAATAACAACAACAACAACAGAACCAAAAATTTTCATGACTGATATGAAAATTCCTTGCCACACAGATAGCTTTGCAAGGCTCCAGTTCAGCCCTAACTCTGATAAAAGCAGCTCAGCTTTGAGCCATTATCTATCTGTCTTAAAATGCTAAAAAGCTTATTCATATTTGAAAAAGATGGTGAACTAGGGCTCCTGCTGAGCTGGAAGAGAGAAGGCTATGAGCTTGGACAACGTGCTAAAATGCATCAAATCTATGTGCATTCAGTCCTGTGATGGCACCAGGTGCAGTTCCCAGGACCATAATACCACAGGGACCAAGTCTCCCAGTCACTACCCCCAAGAGTCTATGCAGCATCATCCACATCATACAGTATGCGTCTTATACACATACATGTGCTCAAACACACATAAATAAAACCCAAGACACTTTCTTCTGAGAAATATTCCCATTTCTCCTCCACTCCACCTCTGTCCTTTAAAAACCTTCAACGACAGATCAAGGGAATATCCTGGAGAATGTCTTGCTGAAGAAGACCCCACACAACTAAAAAATGTCCAACAAAGAACCTGCCTGCTCCCAAACAGGGCAGCCACAACTTGAGTGAAGGTCAAGGAAAGACTGCAAATGTAATGCTCACCTCAACAGGTAACAGAAAACACACATACCACTCCAAACTCAAGAATCACTGCCAACAAGCTCTTGATCTTCAGGGGAACATGACCTGACCGTACCAAACAACAGCAGTGCCAACTCATGTTCATTCACATCTGCAAGCAAAGCCTGGAGTGACATGTTCACTTCTGAGCCTGCCTGTGGCTTGTTCACAGAGTGATGTATTGCACTGAGCACCAGTCTGACTCCCTTCTCCCAGCATAACAATGACTGATATTCCTGTATTACTTTCTCTTGACACACTTTATGTTGAATAACATTAAAAACGCTTGTGGTTCATAATACTCAGTGCTGTAGCTATTCCTGAAATTCTTGCTTTGAAGGAAGAGTAGGAAAATTGCAGGAACATTTTGTCCCAGGAGGATGAGAGTTTACTTTGCCTTTTCTTTTATTCAGGCCCTTTCCTACAGCTCAGAGGAAAAAAAAAAATGATGGAAAAGAATAATAAGTGTTTACTAAATTCTGTTGAAATCATTGATAATGTTTCCTAACAGAAGTCCAGGATTAACCTTTTCTTTTCAAATACAAAATGTTGTACTGGGTCTGTCTGGGTTGGACTTAATTTTCTTCATAGCAGCTCATAATGAGCTGTGGTTCAGATTTGTGACCAAAACAATGCTGATAACACACTAGTATTTTAGCTGTTACTAAAAACTTTGCACAACATCAAGGCCTTTTCATTTCCCTCCCCCCCCACACACACAAGCACCGTGAATCCACTGGGAGTGAGCAAGAGGCTGAGAGAAGACACAAGCAGGCAGATGACCTGAACCAACCAAAGAACTATTCCACGCCATCTAACATTGTCATCTGCAATAAAATAGAAGGGAGTTTCAGGAGCTTTCCCATCCTTTGCTCAGGAACTGACTGGGCATTGGCTACCCATGGGAGGTGGTGAGAGGTTGCCTTGACATCTCTTGTTTTGTTTTATTTTCTGTCTTCTTCCATTTCTCCTTTGCTTCTAAATCTTTTATTTTCATCTTGGACCACAAGTTTTCTCACTTTTACTTTTGCTTTTCTCTTCCTCCACCACACGAGAAGTGGAGGGGGCAGTGAATGAGCATCTGTGTAGTACTAATCTGCCTACCAGTGTTAACCCACAACAGGGGTTATAATTAAAAACTTTTTGCTTCATTGCATACAGCCTTCTGCCATCGGGTAATGCCTTTGACCATTGGGTCACATTGTCTCTTGCCCTCAGCAGCTGTGCAAGTGATTGTGGAGAGGATACAGCGATGACCATCTTTTTTCCTGGGGGTACCACAACACAGCTGTTGCTTTCTCTAATTGCAGCTGCAAGATACAGGGAGGGGGCTGACCAGAGGACTCCAGCCCTTGTGTCATATACAGCCAAGAAAAGCCCGAGTGAATGATTTCAGGCTCAGTGCAGCTGAGTTTTCTTGCCCAGAGCTCAGGAAGGCTGAGAGGAACACTATGCCACTGGAAGCTTCATTAGCTTCATTGGTTATTTTTCTAATTATATTAATATAAGTGTACCAATATGCAGTGTTTTCCCTCAGACTCCAGCTCCAAGCATCCTGCAATTACATAAGAATTACTTTTTTTTTTTTTTTAAATAAAGTTTCTAGATCTTAAAGTCATGTAGGAAAGCTAGAAAATGTTAGGCTTAAAAAAAAAGGCAACCAAGATCAGCCTCTCATTTTTTCATTGCATTTTAAGGACCTGAGATAGAAAAGGTCAACCCTATGACATTGTTGGGAAAGAAGTGAAGAGAGACAGAGCAAAAGCTCCAAAGTAATTTGAACTGGATATAAAGTTGGACCAACAGTTTGGTTCTTCATTCCTGCTGTGTCCCTTGCTGGAAAGCATTGATAGCATTGATCATCTGGCATTATATATAATACAGTGCAAATGTCATTCAGTCACACCTTCAGGCACAATAAGGAGGGGATTCACACTTTCCCACTGGAAACTATTGACTACTGGAGGTGTCTAAGTTCACTGTGACCAAAGTCAAGTGTGCAAATTGTCTATAAAGCAAAAGGAGAGATGCAGGTCTCTAAGGAGAAGCAATGATATGTTGTCTGTCCATTTAGCATAGATCATATGAGTCACACACACGCACAATGAGTATATAACATGTAAAAAATACTAATTAGTGTTTCCCTCACCCAGAACAGAGCAGGGGACAGTCACTACTTTAGTTACTTGCACAATCTTAAGATGAATTATTTATAGACCGATTTATTTTGATGTTCATGGACCACATTCTCATTCTGCATTTCATTGCTTCAGTGTAAAGTGGAGTAACTGTATGGCATAATTACAGGCACTACAGATTCACTCCAGTGTGAGAGATGGGACCCTGTTCTTCCCCATCTCCAAATGCCAGGATCACACCTCCAGTGAACTAACAATGCTTCCTTGTGTGGAAGCAGTTGGGGATGGAATTTGGATCTGATGACATAAGGGGGGTCAGGAAAGAAAGAAAAACCCAAGCCAACAATAAACAACTACTCTTAAGCTCTAATGAGGCGATCAAGAAACTGCCACAGATTTGCATTTGCAATTTAATTGGCCAGTAGATTCCCAGACCTTGGCATTGTATCTGAAGGTAAACAGCAACATATTAAAAGCTGAACACTTTGTAATTAACCTTGTTATATGTTTTTAATGAAGTCTAAAGTCCCAGGAAAAATTATGGGATATGTATGCCATTGATTTCATTAGAGTGCTGCGTGGCAGGAATAATAAAAATGGTCTTGCAGGCTTATGTGAGATTATTACGGACAGAGTAACACTATTACTGCCCTGAGTCCAGCTTGACAGTGTTGTTATTACAGTAAGAACCACACTTGTCACACTCACTACACATTCTTCAAAATAATCCTAAGAGAAATATGCTTTAATATTATTACACGATGCCTCTGACTGTGGTTTTCTGTTATGTTCATAACGCTACGTGTAGCTATTCGTGCCCTAGTGCTGTGAAGTAACTTCTCTTATGTTTGGTTCCCAGCAATTAAGCCAGACCTTGAAAATGCCACAGGGTGAAAACAGAGTGTAAAATGAAATATGTGAATAGCAGTTAGAGTTTATATGAAGCTACAGTGACTTTCTGCTTATAGGGAAGTCCTTGGTTATATTGTTCTGCCTTGATTATTTCAAAGATTTTGGCCAAAGATTTTTGTATAGCCCCCTACTGATACACTGAGGACCTTTGCTCCCTGGGTTATCCAGAGGGAATGAATCAGGGGCCATGAGCATCACATCTCACATTTCAGGTAGCACTGAAAGGTGGGATAAAGAGCATAGACGGCTTTGGCCTTTAAGGGGTCTCTGGCATATGTAGAAGTTTATGTAGAAAGGCAGTACAGAGGAAGATGTAAAGAAAAATGGAGATGGAGGGATGTATTCAATTTCCTGGTGAACTGTGGAATTGGGGGCAGATGGAGCATAAATGAGTTGTGAACAGGCCAGAAGCAGAGCTGTCCTGAGTGTATTGGCAGGTCAAAGCAGGGTGGCATGGCAGTGCTGTTATGTCCCTCCTCCAGCTGCTCCTGGCTCCCGTCTTGCATGAGGGAGCTGGAGAAGAAATGGTGCCTAAACATCAAAATGCATGTATGGCAACTACATGCCACTGCCTTTCTTGGTTCTCCCAGCTCCAAGTTCATTTGGTTTTGGAAACATTTTACCACCAGCCAAAATTTTGGTTTCCCTCAACACCTGAATAAAGAAGCAGAGAACAAACCGTGCCCATCACCTTCCCTGTTCCATGATCCTCTGCGTCTGGCCCATGCACAGGATTAGGAATACCCTACAATCGTCTTGGCGTCTGCACTCCTTGCTTTCCCAGGTGACTGTTTCAGTCTTATCTCACAAAGATATTCATAGCTGTAACTGCATCAGAAGGTCACAGGCTTCCTCATGCAGTCAGTGGAAAGGTCTTCAGAACTGAGGGCAAACGGAAGGCAAATCAGCGCCATGCTTTTGGTAAAGAATCACAGGAGGACTGGTCTCCTGTTTGACTCAACTCTGCTTTCTGGAGACAACATCCGTTTTGTAGGATAAATCATCACGCAATTATTTGCAGAATAAAATGATTCATCCTGTGCATTGGAGCTATAATGCAGAAAACAAGGATGACACTAGAATGAAAAATATAACCCTTCTTGTTAAACAAATTAGAAATCTATTACATATTGTGCAACTCTCTAAAAATATTACTGTTTCTATTACATTTGCTCAATGGCTTTGAGTTTCTGAAAGAAGGCATGCATGCAAGAGGAAGGATCTTTTTCAGGAAATTTAATTAAGTTCCTCTCAGAACATGCCAAAAAAAAGCATATGAAATAGGTATGCTTAAGTCAGGGTGTTTCCCAGAAAATATATCTCCTGGATTCTTCAGAGAAAGATAAGTGATGCATGTGTAGAAAAAAAAAATAAATAAAAATAAAAATAAAAATAATAAAAATAAAAATAAAAATAAAAATAAAAATAAATAAAAATAAAAATAAAAATAATAAAAATAAAAATAAAAATAAAAATAAAAATAAAAATAAAAATAAAATAAAAATAAAAATAAAAATAAAAATAAAAATAAAAATAAAAATAAAAATAAAAATAAAAATAAAAATAAAATAAAAAGCCTTTATGCCTTTTGATAAGTACTAAATTCTACTGATGACTTTTATGTACCCTGAAAAAATAGTGAAGTTACATCAGCTGACATTTTGGAGTTTCTTCATGCAAAATACTCATCCACAGTGTCATCAACCATATAGAGCCCCAGACTCTCCCCTTCAGGTAGGTCCCATCAGCTTCTGGAGACCTGAGCGGTAAAGGGGAATCCAGCCACAGACAGAAATGTGCCTTCCAGTAGTTCATGCTCCCTGGCACTCAGGGTCAGGAGGAGGACATGCTACTTTGACCATTAAGACAGAGAGAAACCTTGAGAGCAGTATTTGTTAATCAAAGACCAATATATTTCTCAAAAAAAAAAAAAAAAAAAAAAAAAGGTCAATGGTAGGTGTAAAGCAGACACCAGTGACTGCATGAATTGCTTGGATCCAAATTATTTACATCTATAAGGAATCTTGGAAGTCCTGTATTGAATAAAACAGTTCACAGGGACTGAATATCTGTCTCTTATTTCACTTAGATCAAGTTGCTTTCCCTCTCTCCTCCAACATCACATGTGCACTCACGCATTCACACTTGCTGTCAGACCACTTTTGCACGTTCTGTGAGCATCTACAGGTAAAATTGGTGATGACATGATAGTTCTAAGCACAGTATTTGTGACTTCTTTTAATTCAAGTGTAAGGTGGGTATAAACTGATTTGATAGTATAAGAATCACCTTTCTCATCCTTCCCTAGAACTGGAATTTAAGCCTACCTGAAAGCAAGTTTGTAAAATTGAGGACTACAGATCTCCCTGGGTTTATTTTTCATTGTTCTGTATATGCAAACTCCTAGCAAATGAGAATTCAGAGTGACTGAATGTAGGGTTCATGCTGTGCATTCAACATGATAAAAGCCATGGAGTCTGAGAAAAGATGTTGTTTCCAAAAACAGTCAGTAGAAGCAAGAAGCCAATAACCATGCAGGTGCTTCCTTGTGTTGCCAAGAAAATGAAGTCTATGTTGTTACCCTTACCCTTACATCTCTACAGCCATATGCCAACTTGGTCAGAACAAAGTCCTCCATAAAACTCCTATAAAGGACTTTTAGAACTGGTTTTAGAACTAGTTCAGGCTGAAGGTTGAATGCCTGTCTAAATAACAGCACCTCATAATCCAATAAAATTTATTTCAAGGAACTGCATTAATACTGAAAAACAAGCCAATCAATTCTGAGTTTCAGCAGTACTTGCAATCCTCTTCATTTGAAATGACCTCTCAGATTTTCACTGAGCAACCTGATCCAACTGGTCCCACTTTGAGCAGAAGGTTAAGCTAAGCTACCTGCAGAGATCTTTTCCAATGGAATTTATCCTCTGAGTCCATGAAAAGCGTATCAGGTGTCCTAATGCCTGCACAAACTCTCAGAGGGATGCTGTCACCCTTCTGAGTATGTGATATACATCTGAGCTTTCACTGATTTATTTAGTAAATCGGCTTTCACTTATTTACTTCCACCTCCAGCCCAAGAGCAAACACAGCCACAATAACTCGGACTCTGGTGAGTGTTAGTTGTAACATTCCAGAGCAATGATTTGTCAGTGGCATTTAAAGAATCCCTACAATTTCTTTAATCAAAATCTACACCCCGTTCCACCCAGTGGAAAGGCAGTTTTAAGATTGCTCAGTACGTGTTTCAAGGTCATGTCCTTCTTCTAATGTTCTTCACAGATAGCGTCAAATTCTCCAGCTGGTTATGTACAAAGGTCTGGAGAGTCTCATTTCTTCTGATTAGAAGTGAGGATCACTTCATCTCTCATGCATTTTTGCATTGCTGACTCCCCTCCTTCTTCAAAGAAGCAAAATCCTATTACCACTGTAAATTGCGTTGGCAGGATGGGTGTGAGGGATTTTTGGTTCCAAGAGCAGATAAAATTACTTCCATCCATTCTTATCTTTCCTAAAGTAAATTATGCATATGTAATAGCAAGATCTGTGATAGCTGTCCCCTGACTTTTACCAGGAATGAGCAGACAATATATTATAGGTCTCAGATATGAGTACAAGAAGCAACCCGTTTTGTTATGGACTGGCTCCAAGCATATCAGGTGCACTCATTCCCTGCAAGTGAAAAAGCACAGTCAGAAATGGGATTGGTAAATGTTAATCCACAGATTAAGACTGGCCATTTTGTACTCTGTGGTCTTTCATAAAACCATATTCAAATCAACAGCTTCTACAAGTTCCCTCCAAAGCTTTTGCTTTCAACACACTGAACAAGACCTCATTTTTCCACCAAAACAAAGCAAGGTAAACCTGTGGTAAAAACCATGTCCTCTCAGATGTTCCATCTCTTATGGTCTCTTTTCGCTGATAGATACAATTAAAAATACTTATCTTTCTGCATCATTCCCATTTCCATTTCCTCTCTTTTTGGAGCTTGCAATTAGCTTTGCTAAGCGGCACCCCAGCAAAATGCAATGAATCTAGTTTAAATGAGGGAATCAGAAAATAGAGCAAATTGGAACATTTTATTTGAGGAATCTTAGGGTGTGAAAGAACCTGTCTTGTGTTCTGAACACTCAAAATTTTGCAGGAACTGAGCACAACCAGGGTTTGACCACAAGTAGAACTGAGACAGATACTGTTGCGGTTTAAGCCTCAGAAAACTGAGAACACCCCTTCAGAAAATAAGAGCTGGTGCACTGCTTCTACTGTATCCTGATTTTTAAGGGCATTTAAGATGATCCTTCCACACAACTCAGAGTCTTGATCAGAATTTATTCAAGCTGGAGGAGTTTAGATCTATAACTGGAAAAGAGCAGGTGTGATTCAAGGTAAACTATCCCAAGATGAACCCTTGGTTTTCTCTTCAATTCCATTCCAACCATTAATTAAAAGTTCCTATTTTAGGTGAAGCAGTGCTTGTGGAGATTAGTTGTTCTTAATTAAAGCTGCATACCAACAGCTATAAAATCCTAAGTCCATAAGAAACAGAATAGAGTTTTACCTCCAAGCTAATGCTTTCTGTTCAGAGATTTGGGGTCTTGCACTAGGAATACAAAAACAAGTGATTGCAACAGCTCCAAACTTGTCTCCTGTGTGGATAAAATTGAAAAGCAAACAGATTTGCTGTGGAAAATTACAGCTATCCACATGATCAGATTTCAGCTCTTGATTTTAAAAGTTTGTGAAGAATAAACTTTTTCTTAGCAGCCTAAAAGGCATATTTTGTGCCAGGGGACTGAGCAGCTGGGATAATGCCTCTCTCCCCAGTCTCTAACGGCATTTTTCTTCCAATAGGCGCAGTGCCTTTGGAGCCAGAGCAAGAACAGTCATGGCTGGGAATAAGGCTGCTGAGCTCACCAGTACAGGGTTGACTATAAAGAGCAAACCTACATGGTCTATATATAGGGAGAAAAACAAAGCTCTTAACACCTGCCCAGGGGTGTAAAGAACTAAGGAAAACTCCTTTCATCTCCCTTTTCCAACCATTACCCATGCCAGTTGACTGGATATTTTGGGGTATTTATTGTGGGTGAAGAACTTTGCAATATTCTGTAATATTATTAGTATTATTGCATTTATTTTCTTCTTGTTTAAGTTCTCAACCTGAAAAAAGTCCTCCTCGCAGTCTTAAATGATCCTGTATTTTATGCTTCTCATAGACTTTTTCCTTGCTCCCACCTGTATTTTTGGGTTTTCATAATTTCGACACTGTTCCTACACCAACGTATCCCTTTTCTGCCCACTGCCATGCAGCTCTCTCAATTCACTTCTGTCATTTCACAAGAAGTGGAAAGTTTTCCACAATAAGTGGTAGCCAGCATCAACTTGATCAGAAGCTACCCCAATGGGGATACAGGACTTGTCTCCCATGGCGAACTAAGTTTCTTGCTTCCATGCCCTAAGTCCTACAGCTATTGCTCTACCCTGGGGCAAGAGCTGTTGTGGAGTATAATCAGAAACACCGGGGCAGGCTGCTGTGTATCTCAGCTGCTTCCCTCCTGAGCTGTCAAACTAAGCACAACCCTTAAACCGACACTGTTAGTTACAGTGAAGTTTTCGTCTTGGTAAGAGACTGGGAGCCTGCAGAGACTTAATTTCCATCCTAAGGAAATAGCACATCAATACCTGTCTAAAAACACTGAGTATTTCTCACTTTTGGCAATGCAATGGCTGAATTTACAGCCCTCATAAAGCCAATATTCCCATCAGCCTCATCAGGGTTTTTGCCAATAGAGGATGCAAAGCTTCAGCTATCCAGATACACTTCCAGGAGGTTTTCTTGGGAGTTGTTAGAATATGTTTAATAAGGTTGAGGAGAAATGGTACCTTAATGACTAGTCAGTCAATACGTGATTTTAAATAACAATGAACAAATACAATACACTTTAAGGAAATATAGTATCAATCATTTTGAAATGAAAACAAATTTTATATATGTTGGTGACACCATATGATAATTTAGTTCAAAAGGGAGAGTATTCCACTGTGTATTCGTGTCTGGACAAGAAGAGGCATATAAAGTCACTTAAACATTGCCAGTGCATAGACTGTCTGTTGTAAATTTACACATTGTGTCAACTAAAATAGAGTTAAAGCAGCTGTAAATGCTGGGACCAAGTTCTAGGCTAATCATTCCAAAAATGAAACAAAAAACTCTCCACAAACCTCTCTAAACTGAATATGTTTGTTTTTTGTGACTGAGCATTGTGGAATTTGTAACTTCGAACATTTCAAAAAAATTTTGCAATCAAGCACATATAATAAAAGATATGCAATCTTTTATGAAAAGATATTTATTACACTTCTATCCCTGGCATACCTGGCATGAATTCACGGTTAAAAAAAAAAAAAAAAGTTGATCTCTTCTCTTATTGAGGATAAACAATTATTTCATTATAAATTCATTCCAGTTACGCAATCCACATTTTTTGAATTTACATCAGTCTCACAGAACTGATTGTAATTCTTGATTTTTTTCTGGTCCACATAAAAACATACTAAAACATGCTTCTAAGAGACATCGGTAGAAAAAAGACATAGTGGAATAGTTCATTCCTGTCCTCCATTTTATGGCACTCCTTTCATTTCTGTCCCTTTCATTAATGTCTCTAGTCCAGTTTCTCTTCTTGACACAAAGTTGTATCCATGTTATCACCATCTACAAATCTCCTTAAATTGACCTATAGCAAAGGAGTCATAAATCGGGGCATATAACATTGGTCAGCAATCTAAATAAATAAATAAATAACAAATCAGAAACATGCAAAAAAAATCCTCAGAAACAGAATTAGAAAACAAAAATTTTAAATGTCTGAAAGGCTCATTTTCTGAGTAGTCATCTCATTTTATAGAAAGTATGTAAGCATTCAGCTTCTTGCAGCCTAGTCACTTGGTGCAAAAGTAAAGCTCAAGCTTTGTCAACTCATACTATATGTGCAGCATTACTCCACAGTTGCACCACAGTAGTTTGATTACAACAGAACAGAAACTGTCTAGATACATTCCAGCTAGATGCATTCCAGATATAAAGAGCATACAAGCCTACAATTTATAATTTAAGGCAGTTTATTACTGTCCTTGTGAGGCCCTACTTGGAGTCTGGGGACCCACCCAGGTCTGGGGCTCCTAGCACAAAAGAAGGATATGGGTCTGTTTGAGAGGGTCCAGAGGAGGGCCATGAGGATGGTCAAAGGGCTGGAGCACCTCTTCTATGGAGAAAACTGAGAGAGCTGGGAGTGTTCAGCCTGAAGAAGTGAAGGCTCTGGGGAGACCTCCTTGCCTTTCAATACTTGAAGGGGGCTTATAAAAAGGATGGAGAGTGACTTATTACTTGGGCAGATAGTGATAGGACAAGGGAGGAATGGTTCTAAACTAAAATGGGGGAAATTTACATTAGTGTTAAGAGGAAATTCTTCATTCAGAGGGTGGTGAGCCACTGGCACAGGTTGCCCAGAGAAGCTGTGGATGCCCCGTCCCTGGAGGTGTTCAAAGCTAGGTTGAACATGGCCTTGACCAACCTGGTCTGGTGGGAGGTGTCCATGCCCATGGCAGGGGTTTGGAGTTAGATGATCTTTAAGCTCCCTTCCAACCCAAACCATTCTATGATTCTACGATTAAAAAGAAAACAAAATGAATACACGCTGTACCTTGTCAGAGTTTTATTTACAAAGGAAACCTTTTCTGCAGGAAGCTTCTGACTGGTGACACTTCAGAAAGCTCTCCAGAAAATATTATATTATGCAATCTTGCTGCATTTGGACTATGTTACTCAAGCATTTGGCTGGATGATTTTTTATTTATTTATTCCCTACCTCACCCCCCCCAAAAAAAAGCAGCGGAAAATGTGGGATCTCCACTATTATTTTATGCAGCTAATTCAGTAACTTTGCATCCCTCATCCAGTAATGTGGAGAATGGCCTGGTTTAACACAGACAGTGATGTGTCCCTGAGTACTAGGTGATTATACCTCAATTCCCAGTACCAAAACCATGCATGAACAACAACAATAAACACCTAAGGAACATTTGAGGCTCACAAGCTTTCAGATTTGAACACGCCAAAAAGTCTACTATGCTTAGAAGACTAGGAAACCTTCTTTTTTTTGCACAATGAACTATGCATACAACCAAATAGTAAGCCAATTAGCAAATTTGACATTTCTGGTATTCTCTTCTCAGTAGTGACATATAGATAAAACTTGGGCCATAAGATCAGTCCTCTGAAGAGCTGAGATGCTGAATGATCATGAAGTACATCAGTAGAGAGAGTAGCTTTCTATACAAGACATTTGTGTCCATCAGTGTTTTATTCAGAGCAGAAATAAAACCAAGATAAGCAGTATTTCATCACTTTGTTTGTCATCCTTGAGTCCATTACCACAGCAAATTGGAAGATGGAATGTCAAATAACACTAACAATTACTAGTGAAAAATGAGAGTGGAATTGCAGACAAATAATCTATGATGGCTGGAGATTTTTTATGTATAACAATCAGTCAGTTAGATATGCCTCATTCCCTCTGTGGCTGTTATAGGGGCCATAACTGTCAACCCTACCCTGGTTTTGCTGCAGTCACTCCTGAACTCACTTTCTGTATAAAATAAGCATTAGGCATCTGTCTGAGGGTAGTGGGAAGAAGTAAAGAATCCCTTACTTCACAAAACAAAGCTGCTGGGTAAAGGAAGAAGAGTACCTAGTGATGATAGAAGGGATTTGCCACCTGAAGGTGCAGCAGACACCTTTAACAAAATGATTTTGTAGATAATTAAATAGTTTAAAAAATATATATATCAGTTACATACCTGTGGAAAAATGATGAACTTACCATGACCTATTAAACACAAAGATTCACTTATAAAGTCCAGATCAGGAAGCCTCCCTCCAGGTTAGGAGGAATTGTGAGTACATACTATTTTCCCAAGCACTCTACCAGACACCGTCAGAAAGAGAGGCCACTAGCATCTCTGTGGAACCTTCCAAATCTTCTTTTCTAATATTTTTGACATGCAGGAAAATTAAAGTGGTACTGGCAGAACAGACATCCATTGAGAGCAGAGCTCCATGAGGATCCTTTCTCAGTGCCTTTCTCAGCCCTTCACTTCAGAAATTTTCCTCCAGGACAGAGGGGGAGCAATAGTCACAAAGGGATTTCAGAAGGTGATGACTGTGTTTTCCTTCCAGCTGGGCTAGGTGGGAACATGGCCATTGCAGAATCCTGGAGGGGAGAATGGACTCTAACACAGAAGGTGTTCAGTACCTCTGGCTATGAGGTTGACTTGAAGAGCTCATTCTCTCTTACATTTCCCATTTAAAAATCCCCATATTTCTACTGTTCATAAAACCCCCTATCATTAAAACCTATTAGAATAAGTTAATCACTTAACTACAACAATATTTTTGCCATGTAATTTTGCTTTAATTAAAAGGAAAGTCCTTTTATTAGCTGTATATCCTTATCTTAGTTGATGTCTTTCATTTTGATCAACTGTCTTTTTGTCCTAGCTAGTGCAAGTAGTGGACTGGAGCTCCTGACTGACTGAATGGTGGTTACCAAATGTTTTGTTCTTGTCTGTAGTGGATGGCTGATGCTAGGAGCCTGCCAAGTAATATCTCCTAAGTTACAATAAAAGAAATGAAAAAAATCAAGACCCTAAGGTCACTAGATCTGGTCTACAGTCAGACAAGAAATTAGAGGAACTAATATAAGCTGGAGGACAAAGGGTGAGGATGACTTTTGTGAAAGTAACCTCCGCAGTATTACACACTACTCATTCAGAGTAAAAGAGGGAGAGGAGAGAATAGGGACTTCACTAAATGACTGGAGAGCTAATATAAAGAAAAAAGAAGGAAGCTTTTCCTTTTGTCATGTGCAAGTGTCATTTTGAAGTACAAAAAGCCTATCCAGATGGGAGAGATTTCATCCAAACAGTGGAAACAATAGGCTCCTGAGAAAGAGCTCATGGGGAAGCACAACTGCACAGGCAGAAAGAAGAGTGAAAAGCATGAAGATCTGGCTGAAGAGAAAAACAAAAGGGCTGACTGTGCTTGTAAATGAAATGAATTATCTCAGAGATTAAATCTAGGATTTGAGAGTGCTAATAAAGGAATAAGAATTTAAACCTCCTGAAGAAGGTCATCAAGGGTCTAATGCCAAAATACAGGAAGTTTAATAAAAGAAAAAGAAAGCCAGCAGCATCTACATAGAGAGAAAATGGCAACAATGGCAACACTACAGCATGCCTGAAACTTAGCCATGAAATAATGAGGGCATTCATATTGAAGTGTTTGGAAAGTTTGTGAATAGATTTTATTACAATCCCCCTATGCTGGAAGCCATCTTATTGAATTGAAGTGGGCAGCGAACCACCACATGATCTGCCATTCTCTGATCTTTGGACTGGGGAGAAGATTTTATTGTTGCACCATCACTTATAATTCATTTCATAAGAAGTTTCCTTACCTTCCTGAACCTGGAAAGTTTGCATTTCTCTCCAGAAGTTTTACTTCTCATGGCTAAGTGATGACTAACCTATAGCCCATGGGAAAGAACGAGCATGACAGGATAACTGCCCTGCTCTGTTCACAGGTGCATTTTTCGTGGGACCACTCTGGCACATGAGGGAGGCAAACCATGCTCCTGGGAGCAGAGGCCTTGGAAGCCCAGATAGGGTTGCTGCTGATGAAGTTGTCCATCTCCTTCTCTGAGGGGTGGGGAGATGGTGCTCAAAGGGCCTTCAGAGTAGAAGGACTGAACCATAAGCCAGATGAATTGCCTTGGCTGGCAATGGCCCAACCACCATCACCTTGGAGAACATGCATGGAGCAGACATCATTTGTATCAACACATTACATCTCATCTCTTCAGGTACCAGCAGGCAGGTGGGCAGCACGACTGCCTTCGATGGACAGCAGCCATAAGGGTGTGCAGCTGGAGTTATACTGTGGGGTACAAGGGATGCTCACAGGTGGTTTCTTTTTGCTCTAACTGAAAGTGTTCGGTATTAAAGGCAAAGGAGGACAAAAAGACTTGCATAAGAAGTGTAATGCCAGCTACTTTGCAGTTGCAAATTTTAATTTAAGACATCTTTATTGAGACACTGAGAGATCAATGGTTGACACTTTGCTGGGCAGTTGTCATTACTTGAACTAATAGCCCTGGAAGATAGGTTTCAACTCCCAGACTAAGAGAGAAAGTGGAGGATATTACAGAGGATAAGCAACCCTAAAAGAAGTCCATATAGCTGTGTGGATACAGCATATAAGATGTGCTATCATTACATGGTAGAAATTTGAAAGTGTCTGTACCCCTCTAATGTCTCCTCCCCTGGGCTTGTAGACAGCACAGCTGGCTCACAGCTGAAAAAGGCACACTGGTAACCCACACCAGCCCCAGCTGAAAACAAGGAGAGTTTCTCTTAGAGCCCAGCTGGTTTTCTTTGTCTTTGCAACCATCTAAGCAATACAAACCCATCTGAAACAAAGAAGATGCCACTCCAAGACACCAGCATGCCTTTTTCTCTGTCTGACAGCCTGGAGAGGAAGCAGCATGCCTCAGTTTGTGTTCCAGTTAAAATCTGACAGGTTATTAGATGCTGGCTTTTGCACTAAATTTCTTTTTACAGCCAATAACCTCAGCTAAGAACCTTACTGGAAAAAAAAACTGACACTGCTGTGAGGGGAAAGAGAGAGAAGGATTCAGGGAGCATGGAATGTAACTGAAATAAAAGTGTATTACAAGAAATATTTTTATGTTCATCCTGTGTTGTGAATGCTTCCAACTCAATTTTCCTATGATGTCAGGCTCTGCAGATGTTCTAGGTTTCCAGAAACAAATTTCTGCTCCAGAGACCTAACAGTACCAATGTTTTTTTGTTTGTTTGTTTGTTTGCTTTTGCAGTGGATTCTAAATCAAGCTCTGAGTTGGCTAGATGGCATAGTCCACAAATGCAATGTATATGAAAACATCCCATAATCAAGAACCAAGTACTCTGAAAAAAAGTATTTTATTTCTTCTCCTTATCATTTGTGGCTCCTTCTTTCCCCCCTTATAGAACTATAAAACTCTGAACTCAGTATCAGACCATCACATTGCACTGGGCCCTCCAATGTCTTCGATTCCTTGGAAAAACAACAGGAGTAATATCTCTGCATATACTTACAGGATGAATAAGGTTTTTGGTCTCTCCTTATCTGGTTGCCTCAAATCAGACTTCTCTTTCTACCCTTCTGATCACCACTTGCCTCCTGGACCCATTCTATTGCAAGTTCTTTACAAGCCTTCTGCTGGCCACCTACTTCTCTGGTTCCTCAAGAATTTGCACTAAGCAAAAATAACAGAACAGCTTCTAAAAGCTGGTAATTCAGCTATTCATCATGTGGCTTACTTATTGTCAAGGAGGAGGATTAAGGTTGTGATGTTGAAGGCTCCATGGGCATATTAAATCATGGCTGTTTCACATGGCAGAGGTGTGTGTGGCAAACAGCAACATTTCAGGTTTCCTTCCAGAATAATTTTTGCAGGAGTGGTATATATTTTATTAATAAGATTACATGTGAAATTTAGTTATCCCATGAAGTTACTGTGCTAAGTTTTGAGACTGAATTCATAAATTATGAAGCCAAAAGGAAACATTGTAATGTTTAATTTAACAACTACATGACAAAAACCATAACTCTTTGTTGAATTAACCCTGTCTGAACTAAAGCATTGGTATTAGAAAGCAAGTGAAGTCTTGATCTTAGAGATTTCTGCAGTAGAAACTTTATCACAGCTCTTACTAAATCGTACCAGTGGCTTGTTACTCTTATTGCTTCTTTTCATCATGGTAGAACTTACAGAAATACTGTGATAGACTACACTTAGTGGCACTGAAATGCATGGTATTTGTTTGCATCCTTTTACAAATAGCTTTGTTAAAGTGCCCTGACTATCCTTCCATGTTGTTAACTCACTCAAGCTTTTCTTTCTCTTATGCTTGCTAATCTCCAGCTTTTTTGTAGGCATTCTCTTAGTTTATTGAAATCCATTTTCTGCAATATTAGTCTTTTTCTGCTCTTTCCCTAAATCATGAATTGCATTTTTTTTAAATATTATCATCTGAGTTGTTTTCCACCTTAACTTTCTCAGCCAAGTTCCTCTTATAACCCATTAGTATCAACTTTCTCCTCTACAAGTGCCCCATTTTTGTATATATATATATTTATAAAGTCCTATCACTATCCCTCTGATCCAAGCTTTGGGTTATTATGGTTTGGTTTTATAGCTTTCACAAGTTTTCTCTTTCTGGTCTCAAAATGTGTTTTTGGAACCATCCACTGAAATGTTCAACAACCATTCTCAACCATAATTTATCAACCTGTTGATAATCTTTTCCCCAACTCATTTACTTCCTAATTGCTTTCATTTCTGTGAAAAAGAAAGTTTTAAGACATCAAGCATCTATTTTACTCCAGTGATATTAGTTCTAATACTTTGCTTGCAAATGCAATCAAATAAAAATCACCTGTACCTTAACAATTCTTATCTTTTAGTTTTGTGATCTACTTCTCCTACTCTGTCAAAATGATGTTTAGAGTCCTTCCACCTTAGACATAACCCTTTTTAAGTTAGGAAAATATCTATTAAGATTTTTAAAACTAAAGAACTTTTTGTATCTTTCTGCACAAGAACTCACACATACCTCATGTTGTCTCTTACTCTACACATCAGAGCAGCTCCTCCCCTGCTGTGAAAGCAGAGGTTAGTCATCCTTCACTCTGCCTTAGCTCAGTGGTCTGCTGCAGATACTGCCAAGTTGCAAATGGTCTGGGAACTCTTAAGTGAGCTTTGGAAGAGTACCTGTCTCCTTTACATAATCCACTCACCGAAACCACTGTGGTTTCCTTTTAATTTTCAGTCACACAGACCTTCCTATCAGGCTTTATAAACACCCATGTGGTTAATAAATTCTGACAAAAACTGTTTCAAATTCTTACTGTTTTTCACTTAATCTCCCAGTTACTTGGACAAGGCTAATCAAAGATTTTCCTCTCTCTATGTCTCCTGATGTTTTGATTCATTTTATTCTCAACATTTTTCAATTTTATGCTGAGTTCTCATTTTTATCCATTCTGTTATTAATTTAACCCCCTCTGGTAATTGCCTCTTTCCCCAGAAAACCGGCTGCTCTTCTACTAAGAAGGATTCAAAGATCATCATTTCCCTGTCTCCTTAGGAAGAGAATAAGTGAGCCACAAAACAAAAACCTACCCCTCTTATCTAGACAGCAGCTAATTTCCAATATGTTTTCTCATTCTTTAATTGGGAGATATTTGGATATTTCCCTTATTCAGAAGCTTCCTGAGCTCTCCTTTGGTTGTATTGCCATATATCAATGTCCATACCCATTGCCAGTAACTCCATGGCCTCTCATAGCCTGAACACTATCCAACCCTAGATTCTCATTTCCTACCATCATTCCAGAAAGAAAGCACACAGTCTTGTTTTCTCGTTCTCTGAAAATATTTCCCATCTTTTTTTTTCTTCTTTTTTTTTTTTTTTTTTGGCACAGAATTCCTAACAGGAACATTTTTTCTCCTTAGCCTGCTGGAGATCTCCATTTAGACACACTCAATTGCATTACAGTCTGGGCTGCCAGCCAACCACAGGTATGTCATCTCATAGCTGTCTAGTTCAGTCCACCAGCTGTGTCTTCAGAAACGGTTTCTACTGTATTCATTTTAGAGATATGAAAGTAGCAGAGGTACTGCAAATTGAGTCCCTTCCATTCTTTTTCCTGTTTGTCTGGGTGAATGTAAGGAGCTAGAAATGAAGTCTGCACACCACATAACATTACTGGTTGAGTTTTCATGCAAATTTCTGTAGGCTTCCTCTGTAGCCACAGGAGAAAGAGTAATTCCTCCAGGGAATGACTTAGGCACCTAAATAACAATCCTTAGGAGCATGATGCTGAGGACCAGCCCTTTCTCATCTTCGTTGGTTACAGGAAAACCAAAGGAAGTTGTCTTCAGAATGTGCTCAGCGAAGCAGAGCGCCTAGTACTGGGAGATCTGGATATCTCCACTCTCATCTGTCTTGAGACATACTGTATGCCCCATTACACCAACACTTCCACCTGAATTGACCAGCAGACATTTCCTTACTTGAATTTTGCCACTGCAAAACTGGTGCTCCCTCCATTTCCTTATTCAGCAACTCTTTATTCATTATAGCATGTAGTATTTGTCCTTCTGATCTCTTCCATTACAGTCGCCAGTTTGTAACATGGTTAGAGAAAGCTCTTGCTGGCTTCAATCAGAGGAAAAAAAAAAAAAAAAAACAATTAAAACAACAAAAAACAATTGTGGAAATAATCACTGATTCATCTCAAGTCACTTTATACAGAAGAATGTGTATGCCACCTGAAGGACAGTGTATGTGTTACCCAAAAGTATTTTCTACAAACCCCAAGCACCCCTAGCAATCCGCCATTTGCTGCTCCTGATGCCCTGCCCCACCAGTGTGTTGGCACCAGAGGGAACTGCACCCTCCGATGCAGCAGATGGATGACCTCTCAGCCACACAGACTCACATACATGCAAAAGTGTCTTCTCTGCCACCAGCATAATCCCTGGGAGAACAAAATGGAGACAGTAAAAGCACCTGCATAAGCCCACACTGGAGAACCTTTATAATAATTTGCTGTGCCCTTTCTCCCAGAAGAAGCACCTGTGGCTAAAATTACCATTTTTATACAGAAGCCATCCTATTAACTAAGTTAACTAAAGCAAGGGACATAAATCCACGGCTGCACATCTCAATTATGCCTGAGGACTCTTTAGTAAATATATAATGGGATTAATAATAATAATAACCACAACAACATTAAATGTGACTGGATCTCCAGGGGTATCAAGGATCCAGAGCTTTCAACCAGTCAGTTGGCACCACTCCTCAAACAGACAAAGGCATCTCTGGTGCCAATGGCGTCATCTGAAACTACAAGCACTGAAGCCTGCTTAGAGAAATCAGGTGAAGCAGGTTCAGTGCCTGCTTTCAGTCACCACATTTGATAGTTCCACATATCTGTGTAATAACATTTTGACCATAAAATATACTACACTATTTTAACATTCAATATGTTTATGCTTGAAGCTGCTGCTTGAATTCCCAGGGAGGCATTAGAAGAAAATTAAAAAGCACAGCCAAAAAATATAACCATAGTCAACCCCCAGTCATAAAGTTTAATTGGAAAGCAGATATTAAGTATGTATCTTTATTACATTTTGAAACAATGAATAATATATGTTATTGGCTAAAGACAGAGCTCAGAATAGTGAGTACGTTGTTTTATTATTCAAACACAAATGAAAGTGCACCGTATTATCAGTTAATATGGGCACTACTTTCTGTGAAATAAATAAATAAATCCACCAGCCTCAGCTGGTGATTTACATACTGAAGTACCTTTAATCACAGGCGTAAAAACAAGGGTGGGAAGAACAGTAGCCAGAGCTGTTGCCAGGGCAACTTATCCCTGGATTTAGCATTATCATGAAAGGAAAACCTACAAGGAATTTAATTATCCAATACCTTGACCTTCCAGCCTGCCAAGCGCTGGCTGCTCCCTTTCAACTCCAAATCCCTCAGGAATGGCTGCACGACTGGTTGCTGCACCAGCTCAACAGAGAAGCAGCGTGGGATATGCCCACGATTTCTTACAAGCTGGCATGAGTCTACTCTGCCCCCTAGACCACAACAGGAGACATGAGCCAGCCGTCACGCCAAAACTGGCTGTCAGCCTGGAGCCAAGCCCAGGCTAATATATCCTCTCCTTTTACCAGCACATGTTAACCTGAGCTTTGCATTGCAGTGGTGTGATCGCACTGCCCTTGGTGAGCTGAGTGAGCAGGCAGAGCTTGCTTGCAGCCGCCATTCTCTACAGTGCAGATTTAATCCTCGACATGATCCCTACAAGTGAGGTTAAAGAGAAAACCAAACTAGCAGAAACAGTTGGCTCATGTAGCTGTGTTGGATGGTAAACAAAGGTGTGAAAACATACAGAGGATCTCTCCTATGCTGCAGCTGCTCCCTACTCCTACAGACTCCCTGAGCATCTTGTATTAGGACAGGAGATGGAAGAATTTCTCCCATCTTTTTGGAATAACGTTGCAACCTTCCCCAAGACTTGAACTGCCTAATATCCATACCTCTGCTGCCAGCAAGACACTACTGTTGCTCAGTTGATGAATCCCCCTCCCCCCAATAAAATAAAATAAAATAAAATAAAATAGATCTTCATATGTTTGCTGAAAGGGTCAGTTGTGATACCTGATTCCCTTTCACAGTACCATAACTATTTCTTCTTTTGAAGTAATATCAGAAAAATAAGTCTGGAAACATGTATAAAGACAAAGAGACAATTCTTCAATGAGTAGCAGATTATGGATTTTTCCACTTGAAATCTATTGTAAATGATTGAATTGACACATTATATGATGTGGAACATGCACTGATGTAACTGGGAAAGAACTAGAAACCGGATTTGTTACAGCAGGATATGTGGCAGAAATTAGTCCTGTTTGTTTAAACTTTCCACATTTTAGGTTTATGGATCTAATCACTGGAAGAATAGCAGCTTCTTTCTGACTAGATGATTTCTTTTCAAATGTCAGCATCCATTACCCACTAACCCTGTAATGACAACAATAAATGGCTACAGGATTTTCAGATGCAGTGCCAGAAGAAATGTGTTGTCCCAGCTGGGTATCCATCCTCTTAAAGTATGGCCCAAGACTGTGCCAAGATTGTCCAAGTAATGCCTTTGTGGGAATATATTGAGCAAAAGATTTAATAAAGTTTATAGAAAAACTGTCACAACCTCAGAGCAGCAGATATTCATTCAGACTGCCCACCCGAGTAAAACCACCACATGAAGGTAGCACATGAGACAGGTAAAGCCAGACACCTCTTGAACATGTTTCTTTCTCCACATTGCACTGCTGAAGGAGCCTAACAGCTAACTTAGATGAAGCTTCTAACTCCCAGTCATGCAGTTGGTCCTGTCTATGTAAGCACTATGAGAATTTGCAAAGACTAAAGAAGCTGAGTATGAAGCTGCTCTTAAATAACAGTCCATTCTTCCTTCATTTAGGCATAATATGAGGACAACTTTTTTTGGATTATTTCAGCCTTATTGTTTCGTATTAGCGTTATATTGCCAATCTGGGTAGTGAAAATCTACAGAGAGAGAGGGAAGTGAGGGTGGGAAGAGTAATGTTATCCAATACTTTAATATTTTTGGGACTTCAAAATGAAAGTTTGTAGTCAAGTTTCTTGTTCAAAAAAAAGTTCTGAGTTCACAAAAGATCTTATAATTCCTGAATTTGCTTTTTAACATGCAGAACACATGTACCCAGAAGTCATTTCAGCAAAGCGCTGCCTAAACACAATGACATTCAGCATAGAAGATTTTTAGCACTTTTTTTTTTCACAGGACTTGTTTTCAAAACTAAGAGTAGACCAATGAAAATCAAAATATTCCCCAAACATTTCTCATAATTGATTTAAAAGATCCTTTGCTCCTAGCTCACTCATACAAGCTAAAATACTTCCTCCCCTTGCATAGCCAGCCCTGACATGTCTTTCATCAGGCTTTGTCAAGACTGCACATCCTCTTTCTTATATCTCTTGCACTAGTGTTCTTTCTGCCTTCAGGTCTTTACACCTTAGCTGGGATTTTCATCTAAACCTTGTACTCATCTAAGGTGAGATTTAAAGGTGAGAGTATAGAGAGAGATCCATCAGTGGACATGCATACACCCTCACTCTCTGCATTTACAAACACACTGCATTCACAGCTCTCTTGAATTTTAACATGGGCTTTCAGTTCATCTTATATCCATACCTAGCCCCTAGGCCCGTTACTGGTCACCACCTGTGTCTTTCTGTGTGCTAGTCTCCTACTTGTTGGGTAGTCTGTCTTGAAGGTCTTTAACACAGATATACATACACCCCCACGTATAGACAATGGAAAGCAATATCACAGAGAAAAAAGATCAGATTTTAGCAAGAAAATAGATGGACTAGGGTGATCAGATGCATGGCTGTGTCCAGGTCCAGTGCTGGCTTCCCCAGTGCAAGAGTGACACAGATGTACTGGTGTAATTCCAGCTTAGGGCTGCAAAGATGATGAAAGGACTGGAACGTGACTTAAGAGAGACTGGAAGAGCTGGGGCCCTTCAGCCTAGAGAAAAGAAGGCTCAGGGGGATCACGTCAATGTGTATAATAAATACCTGATGGAAGGCAGTACAGAAGACAGAGCCAGACTCTTCTTAATCTTCCCAATGCCAGGACAAGAGACAGTGGGCAAAACTGCAGTACAAATACAGTAAATTCCACTTAAAAGTAATTAAAATTTGTTTGTTTGGTTGGTTTGTGTGTATGTGTGTGTTTGTTTATTTGTTTGTTTGTTTGTTTGTTATGAGAGTGTTCAAATACCAGAGCAGGTTGATCAGAGAGGTTGTGGAGTTTCCATCCTTGGATAAACTTGAAAACCAATTGGAAGTGGCTTTGAGCAATCTGCTCTAGTTTGACGACTTTGACTTAGGAGGTGTGGATCACCAGGGATGATATGGAAAAGCACTCATTCCTATCCTTTTCCTCCATGCTGAAAAATACCAATTAAGAATCGTTTATTAATCAGCAACTGGCACCATTTTTATTGATCCTTTTTTCTTCATTTTCCCAAATCACCATTTTCCTCATAGTTAACCTATTTGTTCTATATGAAGACAATGGATTTTTTTTCTCTTTCAGAATCTTCATTAGCAATTTATCAATTAAAGTTTTAAACCACGGTGGAGGTAAAAAACAGATTGTTTAGGTTGAAGTTATAAAAGTTCACTAAATATAAGCAAGAATGTAAGCATTAAAGCAGCATCCAATGAAATTTTGAATTGCATGAATACCATCAAGTAATAAATCAATATATGGAGGGAAAACCTCTGCAAACAGCAAGGTTTGCATGACTCACAGAAGAAAAGAATAAAAGAAACATCACCAAGCTTTCAACATTTGACTTTCATTCTTCTTTCTGAGGTTCCTTGTACAGTCATATTTACAACACATATTTTTGTAGTTTTTCATTCTTCACTTTCCTTTCAAGGGAAGTTCAAGAGATGAAAGTGTTCAACATATATTCTGTGTTACTGCATCATGTAGGAATAACAGTACTGGCACATCAGCACTTCAAGTACTGCTGCATGATCAAAATGAATCTTTCTGCAGGCCTAAGTGCTGATTAACAGTCTGATCTTGGTCTTTCTCATACCAATACTGGCAACAATAAGGACTGAAATCTTTTAACATCAGCTGTCAGGAAAGCTTTGGTCAAAATCCTTTTGATCATCTTTGTGTGTACTAAGAGAGAAGCCAAGGATTTCAAAATGATCTACTCTGATAGCTTATGCAATGCAGTTATTTTAAGTATACCATTCACAAAACTGCTGTTCAGCATTCAGGCAGCTTATGGGCAAGATGAAGTGTCTGACTGAAACAAAAATTCTTTAGGTACCTTCAGACTATACTAAACCCCATGTTTCTTGACTCTCTCCCCTAATGATGAGAGGTGGCACTGAAGCAATTTCATGGTTGGCCATCAAAAATATTAGGCATACTCTTCTTCCAACATACTAAAAGAGTTTCCCTGTTTTCCTCAATGAGAGTAACACAGCACCCTAAGTGTGAGTTAAATTATGCATGACTCCAAAAATGCTAAATCCAGGGAAAATCAAGAGAACATAGGGTCATTTTCTTCTATATCTTTGATGCCCCTACTCACAGGCAATTGCAAAGATGCAGCTGTGAGATGTGGTGTACATTCTCACACACTCATACAAGTTGACCTCTCCAGATAACTTCGTGTTTAACATGGTCACAATTATTCTGTCTTCCCCTTCACATGTTATTATGGATGCGTTCATAACTTTGTTGAAAGTTCATAGAGTTTTAGTGATTGTGTGATGCACAGAACAGTGATACACAGATAGGTTAGCCTAAGGATCCCACATATTTTTAAGTTGTCCCTCCCCCTCTTCTGTGTAGAGGTCAGCACAACTCCAAAGACGTGTCATCCAACCTTGGCTCAAATTCTGCAAACATTAATAAACCCATTTAAATTTACAAGTCCTTATTGCCTTCAGGTAAGGAATCCCAGAATGAGGATCATCTACAATATTCATGACAGCAAAGGAAGGTAAAATCATAGATAACATAAGATTTTCTCAAAATCAAAAGGGTGGGGAAAGGCAAACCAAGGTGAGAAGATTAGAATGAATGCAAACACAAGAGTTTGAGAGCTCCCATGGGTTGACATGAAAGGTGTGGAAGTCCTCTTAGTGACTGTGAGGGAGAGAGAGAAAATGTGGATTTCACTGGTGAGGAAAATATAGAAGCGTGTACAACTCCTCCAGTAGGATACTCAGTAATAAGGGAGAAAGACACAATCCTAGGCTACTAGAAACAAACATCCAGCATGTGCCCAAGCTGATGAGATTGGCTTACGGTGGATTCATTAGAATGAGCAGTGTGTGGTTGTGATGTTTCCTGGACCAGTCCCTTCCTGCTTTCAGAGCTGTCTTTTTCTTTCTGGCTCAGAAAGCAGAAAAATGTGTTTAGTGTGACTGTATAAAGATTATTTTTTTTTTTCAGATGTAGGAAGAAGGCAGTGCCCAGCTTTAATACCTCCACATTGAGATAATTTTACCTCTGACTTAAATTACCTTCCCCACCACCATCCAAAATCTCATTTGATGTCATCTTTGTCAAACCATCTCCTTCTGCAGTCTTTGCCAGAACTTGCTCTACTGTCTTGAAATGCCCATTTGAGAAAGGAACTGCTGGACAAATCTAGAGGGTAAAAGTACAGAAATAAAAATTATGACCCTGTGATTAAAGTCACTCTACAACAATCATGTGGTGTGACTGGCAGAGAGGAGACAACGCGAAGGTCTTGATGACTGGTACATTTACTTATAGAAATGAGAAAAGAAAAAAAAAAAAACTGGACGCACTGAACAGCAGTGTGAGCAGCTTTCAAACAGAGGGAGGCGAGGAGAGATACATGCAGCTGGCAGATAAAACCTGCAGAAAATTCAGCCTTAAGTTTGTCCTTTTGCTTGCAAATACAGGCCTACCTGGAATGAGAAAAATAATTGTACTGACAGGCAGATAAGCATAGGGTGCCAAAGTGAAGGTGGAAAAATAGTTCCTGATATATACCATTCTAAGCAAGATTAAGAGCAAAATCTTTGTTTTTTAGTGGAGCAGGGCTAAGCCTCATAGCTGACATTCACACTTCCACGTGCTTGCATGGTTTTGGATCGTCATGCTTGGTTGTGAAAAGTGAGTCTGCTTTGAAGGGTGAGCCAAAAAAACAGAAAGCAGAGAAGGGTCTTGATGCACTGCCCTCTGATCCTCCAAGCTAGTGTTATTTAAAAACTCAAAAACAAAGCATACAAACAGATGCATTGTCTAACAAGGCAGAGTAATGAAGGGAATAAGATTCACCACACCTAATTTTGTCCTGACTTAGCCCATCAGATTTCCCTTCCTCAAACAGCAACATGGACGTTGCATGGGGTGGATGGAGAGCTCCCTTTCTGCAAGCCTGCAACTCCAGCCCCTGTTGCAAGAAGCTGGTGTGGGCTCTGCAGTGCCTGGCCCCTACCACGCTTCCTCAGGGGCACCACAGCAGAGCAGTTGATGGCAAAGCACAGCACTGCCCGCAGAGCCCAGTGAGCCAGGCAGAAACTCAGCAATCAATTTTCACATGCCATTTGCAGCACGGCCCCTTTGGGGTACGAGGCAATGGCGTTCTGCTAACAAAACACAAATACCTTGGGTGACATAGCTTCACAGAGCCTTGGTGAGGCCGCGCGGTTTCCAGGAATGAAAATATGACCTTTTTGTTTTGTACCATTTGGGGAAATCAATACTTGCGTGCTTGTTCTTTTCTCAAAATAAATACTGCACAGCTGTTTGTTGGTTGTTGTTTTCTTTTTTAACCCAAGCCTGATCTCAAGTACCCACAAGCTGCAGTAAGTTGCTGTCAAGACTAGTGTACAAGACAGGAACCTCAAAAATTACAGACACCATGGCTCTGACTCCCCAGCATTGTTTCTTTGTCATTAATATTCATGGTGGACCCCATTGGGAGAACATCTATGTCAACATGTTTTCAGCCTTTATTATGTAGAGGCTAACATCACCCTAGTACTGTAGAGGTGGGTGTTGGTGTCTTTGTTCCTTCTTAGCCAATAACTTTAGAGCTATTTAGCTTAAGCCAACAAAATTTGACAGGTTTAACTAATTTAAGTAATCCTGCTGTACACACAATATGGAAAGGAGACACCACACTCTCTTCCCCTCAGTAGGCTTTCTCAGGATGCCCAGATAAAAGCTCTGATTTCCAGTCCCTTCCAACTCATTGTGTCTCTGGTACACGCAGTTGTGTGATGGACGGCTACAGAGTCTCTGCCTGCATCCCTCCCACACAGAGCAGAGTGCACAGCACACCAGGAAATGCAATTCAGGGGAGCTAAATCTAACTCCTCCACTTCACTCTGCTCCCCTAAAAGCTGTGCCCACTGCATAAATAGTGAATTATTCAGAATAAAAAAATTTTCTTTATGTATGTTTGGACAGTGCCTAATAGCACAGTAGAGCCCTGGTCACCTCCGAAGTCTCTATGTGCTTCTGTAATATAAATAAATAATCATAAAAAATGAGTTGTCAGAGAAAGAGGTCATGGATCAGCAGAGTAAATCAAACTTTAACAGCCCATCAGGGCCACACTGCCTAGCAACAAAACAATTCATCATTAAGAAGTTTTTGCTCTCTATTATAAATTTAGATTTAAAAGAAATGTTGAAGTCCCTAGGTCAAATTTTGCTCTCAGTTACTTTGGTGCAAACCAAGAGCAATTTATTGAAGGCAATGGAACTGCTATAAATTGAAGAAAGAAAAAAAAAATGATCTCCACATATAGTGAAAATATTATTTTATGCTTTAAGTCCAGGCTTTTAATCCATACTATATATAAATATGGTTATTCTCTCTCTCTTGCTCGCTATATATATATATAATTTTGGATTTGATTGTCTACACTTCTTATGACAGAGTCATTTAAAACATAAAAAGTAAAAAAATTGTATCTCAAGTGGTTTGTATGAGCTATTGTATCAGAAAGTTAAAAGCACACCAGCTAAATCCTGGTGTTTTAACTAAGATAACTAAAACTGTGGGGAAAAAAAAAATGAAAAGATTCAGAGCAAAACCATTTAGACTTCCAGTTTTGTTTGGCTAAAGTGTTACTAAGCTGATTCTGAAAAATCTATTCAGTTAATAGAATATGTGACAAGAAATTCAGGAAATGTCTTAACTGTCAAAAAAAAACCAAACTTTTCTCTCATGTGTTTTTCATTTTTTATTTTTCTGCTTACACAGAGTAGGAGGTCCATCTCAATTGTACTGCATATCACACTGATTCAACTGCTAGCTTGGCAACAAGCTTGGTCCATGCAGGCGGCTCCCATCTTCTACCCAGTCTTGCTGAAGTGGCACAGCTGATAAGCAAATATGGCGGTCCTTTGTCAGGAGGAACACTACTGAATCTAGGCTTTTATAGCCACCCTAGGAGCATGTTGGCTAGGTATCCTCCAGTCTTTTTTTCCTTTCTTCACAGGAAATCACATCTTCACAGGAAATCATCACAGGATGATTTATAAAGCATCCACCTCTTACTTAACAGGACCTTGTAGCTGGTTTCTACAGATCTGAAAAACAGGGATGTTTAATAACCTTCACATCCCAACACAGTCTCTTTGTGTGACATTGAGTCTTGCCTGACAGAGTTTCAAGCATGGTAGTCATATATTTCTGTAGATTTTTCAGGAGGGTTTAATATCATATTTTTATTATACCATCTCAATAATTTTCTGTAGGTTATTACTTTGTCATCTGGTAGTGTTTAAGGGCACTCTTTCCCTCTCCTTCCCCCTTCTGCAAAAAATAACAATTAAAAAAAAAATGGAGTTGTCAAATACTAACGGCTTTCACAGTATTAGCTCAGCTCAGAGACTTGAGCTGGCCAGTTTCATCTTGTCTTTGATTATGTCGTACAAGCCAGTTTGATCAGAATATGAATTGTATTTGTCTTTCTGATTCTAATTTCAAAGGCCTGGTAAAATTTTGAGTAATGTCAGAAAATAGACATCTGATTAGTCTGACAGATTTTATAACATCAAGCTCTTCCAGATTCTGATAGGCTGAGTGATTTTAGTGCTTTGAATGTTAGATTTTTAATTGCAAGCAGAAGGTCATCTGCATATATTAATAATTTGTGGGTGTCTAGCTTGTCCTTTTATTTGCTTTTTGCATCCAGTGGTGTTTGCTAATGTTTCTAGTTATAAGACAAATAATTGCATCTCTCTGCATACTGTTACCGGCAGGGGTTTTACTATCACAGATCATGACAGATGGGCATGTGTACAGAGCTTTGACTAACATTTCAAATTTATTTTAAAAACCCTATATTTATTGGGCCTGTAACAGATAGCCAAGAATAACTGATTTTTTTTTCCTTTCCTAATATTGTGTCGTTGAGACTTACCAGATGTCAGTATCACAGATGGCTTGTAATGGTACATAGACCAAGATATTTAAAAGCACCTGAATGGTGTAGGGCTAAGGTTTAAGCAACTTTGTATAGTGGAAAGTGTCCCTGCCAATGGCAGGGGTTTGAAACTAGATGATGTTAAGGTACCTTCCAACCCAAAGCATTCTATGATTCTATGACCTTTAAGGTACTGAGATTTAATGAAAAGTTCTGAAACTTAGCATTCAACATGCCCCAAATTCTGTAAGAGCTGATAAAAGAATTGGACTTAAATTTGACCTAACATTTCTATGAGTTTCACAAAGTATTCAACAGATATAACTGAAAATCACTCAACTTAGGCAGCCAGAAACAAAGCATAGACAAAATAGAAAACCATAGGCACCTTTAAATGATCTTTTACGGTGTATGGTTATCTCTCTCCAGAGAGTTTGATGAAACTGTTATGCACCAAGACATTTCCTGGGACCTAAGTTTCAGGACCAGAACAGAAAATCATTACACTCTGCTCCCTCGTACAATATCCTGATAGCACAGAAAGTCTTAGTACCTGTTCACTCACCTCCATCAATTTGTCGTTCATAAACAAAGAATCCCTCACCAGAATACCCTGGAGCTTCCTTACTGCCTGCCCAACACCATGATCTCAGTATGAAATCCAGTAACTTCAGCCACTTCCACTGAAAAAAATATAAAAAGAATGAAGAAAGTAGGAGGGAAATTAAGAGGTGGTGGCCAGCTTTTAGTATGATAGCCTAAAGGTCAAAGTGCTTATTTGGACAAATCCTTTCTAAATCACATCTTCATCCTGGTATTCATCCTTCATCCAGGTAGGAGGTATTCAAATCCATACCTTCTACCTCTTGTGAGTGTGCCCAATCATTAGGGTTTTTGTTGTTAGTTTGTTTGTTTGTTTTAATAGCTGTGAAGGAAAGAGGGAAGAGACACCCTAACACACATTTATGGGAAGGGACACAAAAAAGTGGCTAGAGAATGGAGACAAGAGTGACAATCTGGGCCAGATCATATTGCTACAGAGGAGTACACAAGGAGGAAGCTTCATTTCCCAAGCTCTCCATACTGCTCTGATATTTTGCTTTGAAACACCATCAAATAGATGAATCATGCCTTTTTTACTTTTTCCATCTCTGCCTGACCATTCAGATCAACTCTGAAATGAACAAGGGAGAGAGCTGCTACAAAGCTACCAGTACAGGAGCCTCCTTTTTCACAAGTGGTGATGCCCATATCACTATAAACCAAAATACATAGGAAAGGAAGAATAAGCAAGATAATTTGGAGATATTTCAGAGCTGAAGGTATGAGCAGAGGGTAAAGGATGGGACTGTTGGATCTACATCACTGAGCTTGTTTTGGATAAATGAGTAGAATTAATGACAGTGATCCTTCTCCCTTAAGGGGTAACATCTGTGGTTGACTTACCTTTAAATATTTATGGCAACAAGTACCACCACAAATATCTCTTTGCCCTGATTAAAAATAATAATAACAATGATGGTAATAATAATAATAATAATAATCATAATCATAATCATAGGAATAATAATAATATGTCTCACTTGAAAGCTTTGAATCATTCAGCTATGGCTGGGAAGGGGAGAAGAAAAATACATTTCTATTTTTCAGCATTTTAAAGGGGACATTCTTTCTCTCCTTGAACTTCATGTTTTAGGACCAAATCAAACTGTTCTACAAATTTATACTCACATAAATATAATCAAACAAAAGGGAGTTATCTTTTCCATCAGGTTTCATGCTGATCCTCTGTTAAAATTTATTCATAGCCTTTATCGAAAAGTCAAATATAATCATGACTCAGCTGTTTTGGCCCCATATAATGCTTATCTTTCCTCACCAGGTATAACCCTTAAACAATTGTTGTACATACAGATAATCTAATCAGAAAGAAAGATATCTGTCCAGAAAGATGTCTGGCCAGAATTATGGCCTTAATCTTCTGGTTGGATATCTTAGAGCCTCACAAATGGCACCAGAAATCAATGCATGAGCAACAGATTCAAATTCCACATCATTCTAGTCAGGAGAACCCAAAGTGCAATTTATCTCTCTCTAAAACATTGACAGGTCAGCTCCTTTGGTCATGTCAGTTAATGGGATAATGGCTTGATCCAGCTGTCTAACCGTAGGTTTATAGTGCCATCAAAATATTTCAAAAGGTACACTTAATTTATGTCTTCTGTCATAACAAGCAGCCCTTGATAGCACTAGCATATCTACGCTAGCTTGATACCCTATGACATCTGGGAATCTGCATCCTGCTCCAGCTCTCCACTGCCTTTATGAAAGCTCGGGCTCTGGCAGCACATTTAGATTCCTGCATGTAAACATCTACATTTAGGTGCTCCTGACTATGTGTCTATAAATCTACTTATATTCACAGAATAAGGATTACCTTAGCCTCTATATGGAACAAGAACTGTGCAGATGTTATGTCACTAGATACCAGAAGTAGCATGCCATGTTTTCATGGAGTTTACTCATAGAATCATAGAGTGGCTCAGGTTGGAAGGGATCTTAAAGATCATCTAACTCCAACCCCCTGCCATAGACAGGGGTGCCACCCACTAGATCAGGTTGGCCAAGGCCCCATCCAGCCTGGCCTTGCACACCTGTTCATCCTGATTACTCCTGCCTAGAAAAAACAGCTATTTTCCTGGCTGTAATTTCTGGTTATTAATGATTTTACTGCTTTTTGTGACTTGGGTACCTCTGTACAACTATTTATCTTGTCCTAAAAAGGCTAAATCCCCTGATTCTAGGCCTGTGTTTTGTTTCTCTGTCTTGCTGCCCTATAGGGGATTTTGTTGCGTTAAATTTGATCAAGTGATCTGGAGTGGTGCTAACAGTAAGCTTTCAAGGGAGATACCTTGATCTGTCTGATGAAGTCAGTGTTGGAGTTCATGGTGTACATCACCATGCCCCCCTTACTATTTCTATTTTATTTTATTTCCAGACTACTTCATCCCTCTACAGCCTGCACATATCTTCTTTGCATCTCTCTGATTCCAGCTTCCTTAACATCCTTTCCTCTCCTCCCCTCTGCTATTCCGTTTTCATAGCTTTGCATTATTTTCCAGTGGCACTCCTTTCCTTCAGCATATCTGAAGGGAACCAGCAGCTCTGAAACACTTTAGCTTTGTCTCATTTAAGTTTTTTTCACCTCTGCTCCTTTCCCTCCTACTGATGCTGCTCTGTGCCAAGGGAATGGGAAGAAGAGTAGGAGGAATTAGCATACACTGAAGCACAGCTGTATTAACACGCTCCAGAGCACTGCGTTATTTCGGTTGAGCAGGCTGGAGCCAAGATGAATGTGTTGTTGCATGGCACAGGCATTCGCTAACCTAGTCTCACTTCTGAAAAAGCCTGATACTGTTTGATTTCTGCAGCAGTTGCTATTGTATGACCTCCAAAATTACCCAGGCTTAGACAGAGATGCTTGATACTGATTTAGAGTAACGTTATAGAGTAAGGTGGATTCACAGTGAGTCAAAATATGGTTTCTGCAGAAAATAAGGACTCTTTGAAATTTACTAAATAATCTATTTCTCCTGTTTGCTTGGACACATTCAAGTTGAAGGTCATGAAAACTGTAAAGCAGTTCAGTATTTCTACAGACTGCAATAGAAAACAGAGGGATGATCCATGACTGTTCAACAGGGAAATCTCAAATATCCATTTTTAGGTTTCGTTGCATAATATTCTTCAGCTAGAAAAGAAAAAAAAATAAATCTAAGGGATAATACAGTGGTTAAAATCATGGTTCAGATACCTAAACAGAAGTGCCTAGTGCCATTTTAAACACACTGGTGTCATTTCCAATATGGCTCATGACTTCTCTGTGCCCTGATCCTTAGGAAATAGTACTGCACAGATTGGTTGCAAGAAGTCTCAGGAGGAAATCTAGTCCAACTCCATGCTTAAATCAGGGGTAACTTCAAAAGTTACATTTCAGAAACAACAAAAAGCACAACAAATATGAAATTCTGAAAGCTAAAAATGTTTTTATTTTCTCACATTAGGGCAAAGAATATGATTATTTTTATTTAAAATAATCTAAAAATAGTTTGATCTCAACTTGGTTTAAGATCTCAGTCCAATTGAAGTGTAGCATTACATTCTGCAGACATCCAGCCAGGTAGCAAAAGTCCAAGCTTTTATACTGTTCCTAAAAATGCATTTTATCCTAAACCCAGGGAGGACAGCTTGACTATCAATGTCTTCAGAATTCACAGGAAATGCCAGGAAAAACACAACATGGTGCCAGCAGTGAAGAATTATGTCCCATTAAAATGGGATAGAGACCATTAATAGAGTACTGAACAGATCTCAGGTGGTCATAATTTCAGGTTACTCTCTATCAGGACTGTAATTCTCTCTTAGTAGGATTTCAGTGACTTGTAACTTGTATGGCAGCTACAGATTATACAGTGCTAAAACTATATAAATATCTTCTCAGTACATATCTGAAAACTCATGGGTACCATGCTCGCATAATATGGACTCCTAGCAATCCAATTTTTTACAGCACAGAAGCCTTCTTATGTCTTGAGTCATGTCAAATGCAAATCCAGAAAAGCTTTATTAGACCACAATCCTGACGATGAGCACTTACCAGATGCTAGAGACAGAACTATAGTACTCCTCTTTATACAGAATAGTATATTACTACAAAACTGGATATCAGTGGTGTATTAAAGTAAGGCTGATACTGTGCACATTTATTTCTTTATATATGAATACTGGAAAATTTTTTCCTGAGTTGGTGATTAATCTTTTGATATTCCAATATTTATTTTGACCTCCACCTGGTACTAAAATTGTTGGTGTATTAACTGTGTGAAAGATTAAAATCCAATTATTTGTTTGTAACAGCAAATTAACATTTTGATAAAGAAGAATAATGCACAAGCAATGGCTTTTCAAATGTTTTAATTTCAGTGATTTCCCTATTGGCAAGCACTTAAAACAGGTATATAAAAGGTCAATAGAAACTTTTCCTCTTCTATTCATCTATTTCTGTTTCCTTCTTTGTGGACAGAATGAAAATCTGCAGAGTAATAGAATTTTGACTATCACTTTTATTCTTGGCCTGCCAGGGGAATATAGAAGTAGACATTACATGGGAGAATCACAACAAATTCTCATAATTCTCCGCAGATACGTATCATCTAGCATGGTGGCAGCTAAAATAAAAATTATCTCTGAAGATAACCTTAAATGTTTGCATATTTGGGTGGGTGTGTTTTACTGCCTTAACCTTTTCAAGAGTTCATTGTTATGTAAATTTTTTATTTTTATATCAAGAGGCTCAAGCAAATGCCGAATAACATCAGAACACTAAATGAATTTTCTATCCCATCTTTCTAAAGCCATCAATACCCTCTGGTCCATGGAAAAACAGACAGCTTAAAATGCTCTCACATAATTTTGCTAGTTGTTCAAGCCATAGGGGTACTAAAAAAGTTACAACCATACATATTTTATTTAAAAAAATAAATAAATCAGTAAGATCACAGCTGTCAGTTGCAACCTTAAATATCTCAGCGGCTCCTTAGCTGTCTAGTCCTAAAAAAGCACTTTTTAACTAAGGTCCAACTCTTCTTCTAATTAATTCACTGTTAAAAATCCACAAATCTTCAAAGAGGAAGGATCTGTCTCCGTAACACTGAGCCCTGCATTTGTTTAACTATCTGCTTCTGCTACCAGTCTGCCTCATTGCTGTCACTCAAGAGAATAGACCAAAGTTTCTTTGTCCTGAGAAAACACCTGATAGTCCTTGTACATTCCTTTGGCATGTTTCTGAACCAGATTACCACATTTGAAGCCCACTTTGCTTTTTTTGAAGCTAGCCCTTCTTTGAGCAAGGGTTGGAGTAGATGACCTCCTGATGTCTCTTGCAACAAAAGTTGTTTTATGATTCTGTGATTTTTCAGGGCTGTTAGCATCTATCCCACAAAGTATATCCTTTTGCTAGCTGATGGGAAACTGTGGAAGTTTTACAGAAAACAAGTATGATAATTAGTTGCCTTGCTTGCACATCTTCATATCATTATATGTTTGGATTCTTTTAAAATGTAAACAATTCCAGATTTCCTATAGCGTAACATGTGTTTGGAGGATAATTATTACAACCATGTAATGTTTTTATACTTTTAAATTACCCAAACATACTCCCAGTCTACATGAGCACAGTAATTCTCTTAGAACAGAGAAACATCTGTGGCAAGGCAGCAAAATCCTAAAAGCTTTATCTCAGAATTGTATCAAAAATTTTATCAAAATTTTATCAAAAATTTTCTGATGCTTATGTCATACTTCTGTTGTAAGATATGCAAGTGTCTGGAGGTATTCCTGGTGTGATAAAATACCTGATACACTACCTGCTTTTGAGAGAGAGAAGATTGGGCCGGTAGTGTATGGCACCTGGAGGCCAGGTAACCTACAGCCTCCAGAACAGGGCTCCACACTTCCATCCGTACAACCCTTTCGCTTTCTGTGGGACTGAGTTCCGGGTTAGTACACTTAAATGCACGTGCCTGTTTGTAGCTGCCTACACATGGACTAAGTGTCCAAGCTTCCTGTCTAGTCAGTGCAAAGGTAAGCTAAAAGTCAACTCGTTAAATACAGTACCTAGTGCTCAAGAGTAGCCAAGACCTACAGGTGGGATGGCAGCTATGAAACATATTTTGTGGGACACTCATGGCCTCTGACCAGGCAAAATGCCTTACCTCATCTCAAATGATGGGTAACAACTATTTTTATGAAAGTGAATCGATCCATTAATTATTCTAGTCAATGGTAGCTTTGGAGTGATTTGTGGCTCTCTCTAAGGAAGCACATGTTGGTGTGTCAGCTGAATACCTGGGGGACTTCACCGACTGGACTTATTACATCTTCACTGACCATAGCAGTTGTTCAGACAGCATGCACACATCAGCTAAATTACACCTTTCAGATACCCAAACGTAGGTGTCTTAATGTTCACTGAATCCCATACTTAATGAAATTTCTTGGAATGAGACAGTATCTGCTATTCTTCCAGGGCTAGTATAGCAGCTGCCCTGGAAACAGTAGGATCAATTAACAACACAATGTTATTTATAGGAATTGTAACAATATTTGTAAGACAAGTTAAAGAATTCACTGTAATTTCAACTTGTTTCAGAACCCTCTTAAGCCTATAGGAGTTCTGTGAACCACAGTTCAGGAATCAAGAGCTACAAAGTCATTTATTTTTTAAATGACTGTAGACGGATACAAGAAGATATAATTAAGTTGCAATTAAAGCATAATAAGTGTAGGCAGGAGAAAGAATCCTGCCTAAAGTCTTGTGTCAGCCTTTAGTCTCTTATAAACAGATCTGTAAAAACATCACAGATAGGAAAATAGAGGAAGCTATTCCACAGATGACTACTGGGATATGGTATGGCAGATAAGACTGAGGTGAGGCATACTATTAGAGGCATGTCACACTAAAGGGTAACTGAGCTTGTCTCTCTTAGAGTTAGATAAGGATATTGCTGGGAGCAGTAAGGACTGAAGAAGTTCATATGTTACTGGATTCTGAAGGGATAGTGCTGCATGCCTACATGATTAATTCTGGGTTTGTGAAGTTATTGTTGACTAAGATTAGTATAATGTTATGGTATAGAATAAGGACAGGAAGAATGGAAGAAAACCATCCGTTGTTGAGTAACACAAACCTGGACGTCTGCAGCAGTGCTCATTCCGGCTTGAGTAAGGGTCTCATATCCAAAATAGGCATTGCTTATTCAACTATCTTTTATTAAAAATAATGGTGTTGCAATTAAAGAAAGGGGAGAGATTCTCCTAAGCCTAAGAATGGCAGGGAAGGATTTGTTATGGCAGGAGTCAATAAAATTCACTGGATTATAGTAAAGAGTTAGCTGATTCACAAAACCATACACACACATACAGACACAGAAACAAATCTCTGGTCCCACACAACACTAACTTTGATTTTACTTTTAAGGCATCGAAACAGCACAATAATTCAAGGATTTCTTTCTCTCATTTGCCAAACATTAATCTTGGTATTTAGCCTAACCTTGCTCTTGTCACTGTGACAAAACTCTTCTAGAAAAAAAAAAAATGTAGCCATAAGTCATTGACCATCGCTGATTTTATTTTGGCAAATTATTAAAATAATTAATACACCTCTTCCTGCCCTCTTTTTTTTGTGATATGTTTATGATGAGTTTAGAGGCAGCATAATTGATAGCCATGCATAAAATCAAAGTAGAAATGTGTAAGCATCTTAACATTCATTTTTCCATAAATAATACAATTCTTTTTTTCCCTCTCTCCTATTCTGCTCTACAAATCTATCAGCCACTGATGTAACCATTATCCCTCTGTTAAAACACTGTCACTTTTCGTTTGCTGGTCTGTAGGTAAAACAAAGAAAATTATATGTTTAAATTTTTGTTTATCCCTAAAGCTGACTGAAAGTCTAACACCAGCTCTGTTCATAGAGGTCCCAGAAATGGTAACAAGCTCTGAATCAGAAAAAAAAAAGCTTTCATCCATACAATTCAAGCCCACATTTTACATTAGTGGTTTATACAACATAAAAGGATAATAACATCTTAACTATTTTCTCAACCTTAAACTCAATCTGGTAAACCAATTCACTGGTAAAGACGACTGTTAAAAGTGACACATCTGACTATCAGACCCTGAAACCAAAGGGTGTAACAATATTCTTAAAGTTGTATAAAAACAGAACTGGTTTTCTTTTCGTCTATGTGGAGTTCACTATAAAAATTTTAAATATTTCAGTTGTTTTACATTAATACCACCCCTAATTCTAACCTTATTCCTTGCTTGCTTTCCAGTTGTATGACCAAACAATAGTGAATCACTCACTTTGTGTAATATTCAATTTCTGTAGTCTAGAAACAGGACCACAAAATTGTATGTCTTCTTCATTTTCTAATAAATAATACTAACCTTAACTTTAGCTGTAGATTTCCATATTCCTCAGTCATTGACAAGAATTAAAGTGATAACAGTGATCCATTGTCAAAGCAATTTGAAGTGGTTTTATTTTGAAGGTATGAAATCAGTACAATACCGATCCACTCTCACTTTTTGAAAATTAACAGTAAAACTAACACAAGCTGTGCTATAACCAACAATGATTGCAATGTTTTTCAATCACCAGGCATACCTTAAAAGGAAAATATAATTATTAAAAAGTGGTTCTTATGAAAGCACTATCTGCAACATTCATCTATAATTATAGCGCTTATCTCACTGATTCACATAACTTTAACCTTAATCTTCATGTGTTTCTCAATCATAACTATAAGTCAGGAAACATAAGCCATTATCATTATTAACAAAAATCCAGACCAAAACAACAACAACAGCAACAAAAAAAACAACACTAAAACCATCAGTGTTACTTTTCTTATACAATGTATGGGCATATTCTATCATTTATCCAATTGCTTTTCTTGTTCAAAATCTAGGTGTTAAATAATTATCATGGACCCATGGAAGCTGACACACACACACACACACACAAAACAAAACAAAAAAATATATATATATATTCTCTTTAACACCTATATACCTATATTCATCTTTACCCTTGAGTAATAGTCAGTGCTACCATGAAAGAGTGTTGTCATTTCCTCCTACCCAACCCTAATGCTTGCTGTTGAAACATTAACTCTTATTTAACTCGTAAGTTGTGGTTTCTAAAAAGCTACACAGAAACCTTGGAGTAATTAAAAAAACAAACAAAGAGATAGCAGTGTCAATGCTTTTTCCAGCTCACTTATCTTTCTGGATTGTACCACACATGCAACCACAGAGTTTCAGCTTTTTTTTTTTTCCCAAGCCTGACTCTAACCAAACCTTCGTCCATCACATGGTCTCCTGACTGCACTAAAACCCTGTTCCTGAAAGGAATATAAATTATTTTCCCCTCATCTATGTCATCAATCATTTGGTTGTGAGGCTGTACTTGTGTTACAGCAATAGACCCAGACCTTCCTTCCACTCTTAAAGCTGCTGCTATCCTCTTTGTTTGGAACGTTTCCACAGAACCTTAGATGATCCCATCACAACAACCAAACCCAGCAACTGTTTTATTTTTCACGCTGCACAAAGCTTAATCACAAATTTGTCCCTTCCCTCTCCTAACCTTAAATCTACAAGTTTTGAAGCATCAAGGACTGCCAGGGGCTCTGAAAAGAAAATGGGCAATTAGCTGCAGCTGCCCCCAGAACTAATTTTTTTATACTGTGTAGTTCTAAATACTTCTCATTTTGGAGTACCCTAGCCCAGATCCTTCTCCTAACTGCATCCCTAGCCATAATATTAATTCTTGCTGTATACAGAATTCCCCAGATCCTCAGCTCTCCTCCTTATCTCTCTCCAAGAAATTAAAAGATCTCCAAAGAAAAAGGACCTAATTTTCCTTTCCTGGTTACTCTACTACCTAAATACGTTTGCTTCTCTTCTTTCAGAAGCTGTAACCTAATGCTAAACATAAGCCTCTCTTTTTGAAAAACTCTATGGATGCCAAGAACTAAAAACTTAAAAATGTTTCTTATGAAGAAATATCAGCATTGACTATATTCTTACAGATCTGTATTAGACTGTATCTGAAAATCTTGGTTTTTATTTTTTTCTAGTCATGGACCTAATTATCCCTCTAATAATTTCGGTGGACCCCAGGAGTGATGTAAGTGATCAGAACAAAGTAATCAGAAGGTGGGGTACAGGGTGGCAACAAGAAGGAGGCATTTTCTAAACACAGATATGCACTGGATATTAGGAAGAAGGCATCAGGTGTCACTCCTTCAAACTTAGGTTTGTTTCCTGCTCTCATCTTCAGACAGTGGTTACTTTTCAGCTAGCCAAGGCTGTCTGTGCTTGGAAAATGTTTTGAAGGCAAAACTGCAGCAGTTGAAAAGGACCTGAAACAAGTCCTCAGTAGCTATCCAGGTGTACATACACCCATAAATCATACTAGATGGGAGTGTGTGACTTGATAGACATAAAACTGGGAGAGTTAAAGACCAATAAATCATCATCATTGTCATCTTCATAAAGAATTGAGTAGAAATTGCATGATAGATGTTTATATATGTTTATTATTTTTTACAGAAAAAATATGATGAAACTATAGCTACCATCCTATTCCCACTTTTCATATTACCCCTTTTCTTCTGACTGGAATGAACTGTGGTTGGTTTTTTTTTGTGTTCAACACTCACTGTGAATGGGATTGGGACTGGTTCTGTGTCAACAGGCACAAATATTAAATGTCATGTTTCACTCAGTGGTACAGGTAAAACTGACAGATGTTCAGGATTTATTCTGCATTTGCTAAGAGGCTGATTAGAAGTATATCTGTAAAGAGTTTTTGCAAAGACTGCCAATTTTGGAAAAGCTTCTAAACTAATCCAGCAAACATACCGATATGCTCCACAAATGCTGTGACTGGACAAGCATTTGGATGGTATTATACTTGAGAGATTTAGTGTGACACCATTGCAAACTGCTTGGAAATTCTGATGTCATGTTTACCAGTGGGAAAATCAAGGAAGAAGGTTTAACAGTCTCATAAACTGAATCTCTGTCATCCTTCTTTGCATCACAGGCCACTAGTCATGCATGTACAATTAAGATTTCCGAGGTCTTTGTGCTGAGATGTGTGCCACTAGTTAGAGCATAACTTTAAAAATTATTAATGTGTTCCTGAAGGAAGAAACTATCTATTTCCCCAGACTTGCTGGCAGGATTAGACTGACTTTAGCACTGTATATATATTTTTAAAAAAACACTGCAAAATATTCAAGAAGAGTGTTCCACAAAGAACACTGCATAGGATATTTTTCTTAAACATATGGCAGAAATCATATTAGTATGAGTAACTTCTATGACATTTCCCCCTCTTCCCATCCTCAGTGTCGCTGTGAGGCAAATACAAAGTGTAAGTGAGGATCTGAAAGAAAAAAAAGAGACAAGTAGTAGCTGAAAATCAAGACTAGAATTCAAAATCAGAGGCTTCCCGAGGTCCGGGCTCATTCTTAAACAGGTAGTTGCATTTCAATAGTTCTTGCAATAAAAAATCTCAAAATTGAGAAAGTCCTAAGTCAATTGATCAGGCCATGAAGGGATTTTTGTGTGTATTTACAAATCTGTGTAATTAACCTACTAATGAAATTCTTGTGACTAGAATTTTTAACAATCCTATATCTACCACAGAGCTACTTCAGTAAATTATATAAGTACAGCATGCCTGAACTCCTCATACGCAAAATTGGAACAACAATGCTTCTCTTCTGTAGTCTATTTAACTGTGAGAAATTTGGGAATTAAACTGGGTCTACCAATGCCAGAGGCTACCCCAGATCATCTGTGTCCACTGCCAACAACAGAAAGCTCCAGACATAGTAGCGATCTTGCAACATTAAAAATAAATCTGAACACAGGGGAAGAGTTTCCATCCTCTCCTACAGTCTAGTCTTTGTGAGGCTCCTGGGAGGCTCAATCAGCCTGTTAGCCTGTTATGTTTAATAACTAGCAATACTGGTCTCAAAAAAATAAATAAATAAATAAATAAAATTTTGCTTTTCTTCCTCAGGCATCCAGAGTCAGCAATCTGATAAACCTGAATACCAAATTCATCATTGTATCCATGCATTCATCTGTAGGTCATTTTTACAGTTCTGAGAATGTATTAGGGAAAGCATGATATGGAAATGAAGCAGATTTTCTTGCACTAAAACCTTGGTAGCTGAGCTCCTGAAAAAAAAGAGAGATCAAAACACCAAAATAGGTCATCAACTTTACTTCTTTTCCAGATTAAAACCTCAGCTGCACACATCATTAGTTTCACTGACCTTCCTCACTGTCATAGCTCTTCTTCACCCGTGTCATGCCCCAAATCTATGCTGACTGCATGTGCTCCTGCAGTTTGTGACTTAGAGCACTCTAATGGGAGTGAGCATCTCATATTTTGTGTCAGAGTGATGCTAAAATGTGATTTCATAGATAAACTGGCAAGGTGATTTTTTAGACAAAAGGCGAATAGCCATCCATATATCAGCTACACAAAGTCTGAAGAGTCTTTGCTAATAGATGTACTAAGAATGGACACTTGCTACTTAGAGAAATTGTTAGGAATGCAAGTAATAAAAATCAAGGATTATGGCACACTTTTCTCAGCATTATCACATTCTTGGAAGCAAATGAAGCAACCAAAAAAGTTGTTTAACAGATAAATTCTATTTTTCAACCATGCTATTAGCATGTTTCTCTACTAGAGTTTTCAGAGTCTAAGAGCACTGAGATTTTTAGTTTAGGCTTTCGTAACTGGAACAAAGTTGATCTCATTGAAGGTGACAGTGGAGAGACTAAGCTGATCCTAAGAGTAATTTCGAACTACAAAAAAAAAAAAAAAGTCAGGCAGCATTCAGCTTCAAAAAGTTAATGGTCCTCTGGGCTGAGATCTTAATACAACATGAAGACAGCCAAATTATCTCACCAAGACCCAGAAAAAATGACACATTTGGGTATTTCCATGTAGACTGAATAGCCCAATCCAAGTAAGCAAGAGAAAATGATGCAGATGTAGCAGGGCCTTCTTGTTCACTTACAAAAAGGTCCTAGGTGTTGCAGTCAGAAGCTGGAGAGGATTTCAGAACATATTACTTAGAGACAATACAGAGACAGGCACTGTCATACACGCAATGAGTGGAGAAACAAGAGAAAAAAATGAAAAAGGATGGATTTTCCAGTTTTTATGACTTTGTAGTGTATTGGTGTGCCTGGCTCCTCCTTTGCATTAGTGGTTGTATCTAGCCTTGACATTAAGTTTTGTCATTAAGAAAGGTGTGGGCTTTTACATTTCTTACCATACTGAGAGCTGCAAAGATATTTAATGTGATTTCTGCATTGAGCTGTAATAGGAACTGGAAGTCCCGTTACACTGACGGCATCACTGACAGCATCAACGGTGCACTTTTAATAAATATTGATATCAGCTATTTAGAGTTAATGCAATTTGTATAGATAGCCTCCATCATGGTATTTAACTGAAGCTCTTTAACAGTCTGCAATATGAAAGTCAGAATAAAACCATGTTTAAAATGCTAATTCCCTTTAAATGATTCTTCTTAGAAGAATGTGTAATTATCTGTTTAACAGCAATTACAGACAGTTAAGTGTCCCTTCCGTTTTAAAGAGAATTTCCTTAAAATTTTTCTATACATTTATTTTCCACTGTACAAAGAAGTATGACATTTTAAAAGGAGGACAAGAAGATGGTTTAGGATGAGGAACAAGGGATGGAGTTTCATTCAGAAAGGTGTTTTAATCGAGATAAAAGGCTATGCAGTTCTGTTTTTCCTCAATCTCAAACTTTTTTGTCAAGCATGAAGCTGATGGTGAATGACAGAGTGCTTCTCACCCACAAGACCCCAAAATATCTAGTATACATAATAGTTTAAAAAAGCAAACCCCAATCACCACATTTTTCAAGCTTTTCATGAGTAGATGGATTGTGGTTTTGTTGCAGCCTTCCCTTAGAGATCAGACTTCACAGGTCGTGGACTGATTTGCACAGAGGGCACATCAGAAGGCCATTAACAACTACTATAAACACATTAATAAGCCTTAACTATTTCATTGGCTAGCAATCAGGAGAGCTATGGCCTCAAGCAGCTACGGAGTAACTGGCCTAAATTTGTGTGTATTAATCCTAGCGAAGTGACAGATGTTGTTTACATCTAGTGTTGGAGGATTCCCCTTGAACACAAGCTCGGATCGGGCTGAGACAGACTGATCTGGCACCACAGAGCACTCCACTCCTTTTTAGGCAAGTTCATCCAAAAGTAAATGGATTCCCCTCAGTACTCACAAACAGTTCTAACCCTCAAATAATTATGCCTCTCGTTAAACTTGTAGGGCCTGTGCCAGCATGTGTGAGGAGAATGACAAGAAAAGCATATTTTGAATGTACAATTTTGATATGACAAACATGAAGTATTCGATTTTATAAAACATTCTCTGCCGTGACTGTTATGTCCTTCCTTAAAATATAGAGGAAGCATGGACACACATGCTTATTTTATATAATGCATGTGACATAAAGGGCACTGCCTCAAGCAGTGTTTACAGAAAGCTTTGGGAACACAGCACCTGACCCAGATCCTCTCTAAAATTTGTGCTTGAAGATCTTCAAGACTTCCAGTGATTCCTTCAAGGAAACAACTCTTGCGCTACTTGTTCCACACTGTGGCTCCAAGGATAACATGTTTCACAGCCCCCAAGAAAAGACCTTTTCTGAATTGCACACAACATTTTCCTTTTTTTCCTTAATTTACCTGTAAGGAGCAATTCTGCCCTTCCACTGATCTACAATCACCTCATCCTGGTCACACATCTCTTCACCTATGCTATCCATCATTTGATAGGAGCTGTAAGGAAGACAGAGGTATTTCTGATCTCTAAAAAAAAACCCTAACAGGACAGTGTATATATGACTTGCTACAGTCCATCCCCACACACCAATAGCCATCTCTCAATTTCCAGTACTCATTTTCATGCTTATATATTTTCTCCAGCAGAACAAGACTGATCAGATATGTATTTAAATCATACATGCAGTATTTCATGCTATAATAATGACACCTGCATGCTGTCACAAAAAATCACTATGTAAATGGTAACACCTCAGTTGAGTAACACTCTTAGGTTGATCTTTACAAGAGGAAGCAAAGAAGGCCTTTGTTCAGAAAATATCAGCTGAGGAAATTTCGTCCATGGAGTCACTCAGAGCTCAGCTACTTAAAATTGTATTTTGGAGCCTAAATTACACTGAAGTAAGACTATATTCACAGTGAGACTGAGATAATTTGTCATTACTGCCCTTCAACTGATGGGAAGATTTCTCCTTAAATATTTTAAAGAATTCCCCAACAGATGGATAATGCTGCTGCATGATCCAAAATGCAGTGTTAAAAAGTGATAATTTTACATTTCATTTTTAAATACGACTGGTGAATTTATTATTGTCAAATTAAATGTCATATTTGGTGGGTAAAAATCTTCTTCCTCTTTAGAAGCATCTCTTAAAGAGAAAAGCAGTTAGGATGCAACAGACCTGTATAGAAATGATATATCCTGTTTTATTGGAAATCTGAGATTTCTGAGCAAGATCTAAACAAATAAAATCATTTCATGCTTGCACTATAATCCTATTATAATGGAAATCTTGTTTTTAAAATAAAAATGTGTGTAGCTTTCTAAAAAATGCCACAGTTGCAATTTCTGAATGGTTCCTTTGAATTATTTACTAAAACAAAACTTGTAAAACAATAAATTCTCAGGGAATGCTCTAAATTCAGCAAGACAGCATTTTTTGATGGGGAAATTTCTGCAGAAAACTTCTGAACAGTTCACAGACTACAGTCTGTTAAAAGCAATCTAGCAAAAAATAAAAATAAAAACCTGCTCTGGATGTTTTACAAGAGGTCTTTACATGCTTTGCACATATTATTCTTTCCTCGAAAGATGTATTTGTTTCTAATAAATTTTTTTCTTTTCTATGTCAGTAATTCTTATTCCTGTATGGAGAACAGCTCCTCTGAATCACTTTCTTCCTGAACTTCACAGTTTAGCTCCAAACTGGAGTAACAATAATGCTGGGGAAAAATAAATAAATAAATAAATAAATGCCTACTACAGCCCCCATGTATACACTGTGAAGTATTAACATTTCGTTTTCAATCCCTACTTGCATAATTGGCTTGCTTGTTTGTTTCTGTTCTGTTTTTGTTTTTTTTTTTTTGTTTTCTGTTTCTTTTTGTTCTGTTTCAATGACCAGTCCACCAAATGTAAAACTGATTCTATCCTGGTATTTATATTACCAAAAAATCTGAACATCTCCAACTACTTGGAAGAGATGCAATTTTCTACTTTATCTGATTTCTTTGAACATTATAGGACAAAGATCTTAAAAAGAATGGAGTTTTCTACTGCTTTTAAAATAAGCAGAAGTGTAAAATTAATTGAAGGAAGGAATAATCAGAAGACGGGTTTTGCCTGTACTTCTAGAAATTGTAGTTTTCAACCCAAACGTCTATAATATACCCCTGTAACTCGTTTATGACTATATCTTAAATTAGCTTGACCATATTATTCCTTTTCGTCACTGTCCCTGGACTGGGTTGAGAAACCCAAGTGCAGCATTGCTTTCTACAGGTGGTGGCACAAGATTTCATTGTCAGAGCAAGCACAGACAGAATGCTTAACCTTTTAATCCTGTGGGCTTCCAGGCATAATATATCTGCTGCAAGGGGCTGTAGACTGGTGCTATTGGGTTGATAAACAGGAGTTCTTGGGATATTTTAAAAATAACATGTGAAACACTAAAACTGAGCATAAGACTGAGGGGAAACTTATGGCAGAATGAAAAATGTATGGTTAATTTATGCTATTAACTGCTTTGCACAGAAAATATACAGGGTTGAGTAAATGGAATGCCTTTCTCTGCTTTCACTAGTCTACAGGTGGGATGAGAACACAAACCAGTATGGGTGAGGTTTCCACTGTAGCACATGCATGCAGGTAATTGGGACTGACTGCTTCATGTATGTCGGGGATGACAAAACTGAGCAGATATCCCAACATGTTTGCTCTTTCCCAGGTAAAGAAGTCTATTGTTTCTTTACAAATCCTTATTGCTTTCTTTTGCAAGAAGACTGTGCATCAGTGTGGTTCCCTAAGCAAAATCCAATAGACGTCTAATATTTTGAATTACTAGCCATTTTTTTCAGCATGACACTGAGCAGAACCAAGGGAAAGCAGAGAAGACAAATGAGTTTCTCTGAGAATACAATTCCAAATGCCTTACAAAATAAGGACAGGAAAGAAGAGGGTTAGATAAACTTATTGTAAAATACTGCATGAGTGGAAAACTGAAGGATGGGTGTTAACCTAACTTCATCAGAAATAAATCTTTCTCTGCTGTAGTAAGATGCAATGCCAGGTCACATAACACCATCATAACAACTACAACAAACATAACATCCCAGGAGTGCTTACCGTGCATAGAATAATAATAAATAATAACTGAGTATTTTACATTTATATAGCACCTTTCATCCCAAAGGATTCTGAAACACTTGACAAGTTTAAATATCCACACAGATTGTATGCACGAAACAGCTTTTCCCACTGCTGAAACATATAACTTTCATAAATAGCAGTATGTAAGTCAGAAAACAAAGAAAATCAGTTAATCTAGACAAATCCACAGAGGAAATTTTCTCTCCTTTCTTGTGCTGCAGTGTAAGCCTGATAGAAGAGGAAGGAGTGAGATCCTGGTCCAATTTTCTTCTAGTTTTAGTTCTTCATTAGTTGTGCAGTCTTCATTTGAAGAACCACGATATTCAAAACCTGACAGCATGGGCAACCTGCTCTGAATGACTCTGGTTCAGCAGGGGCTTGGACTAGGTGGTCCCAAGAGGCCCCTTCCAACCTAAAACTAATTCTGTGATTTTCCTCTACTGTTGAAGAAAAAATTTCCTTGGTGGTATATAGAAGCAATTGCACACTTTTGTCATCAGATACATACCTGACTATTTCCTCTTGATCTGTGAGAGATCTCAACAAGTTTTTCAAGCTGCTAAAGCATCAGCTTAACTGTCAAAAAGGCATTTTCCCAGTAGTGATGTCAAGTTCTCAACCTTAAGGAAAATAATTCTCTTTGGCACAAGATAATGGATTTTTTTTCCTCCATGGAAAACTATGAAAAAGCCGGCTACTGGTCTGACAGTCTCACCAGCTAGTAATGATTACTGGTGGGGACTGTAGAATCTGTAATGCTCTGAAATCCTTGGTCTGGTGATGCTGCAGAATATGCCCATCTGCAGCATTTGTTTTTCACCCATATTCCAGACCTGGAAACACCATTGTGCAAGAAATCTCACTAGTCTCACTGAGAGCATCAAGTCTCTAAAGAGCATCATGTAAGGTCAGTTGCATAGCAAGACAGAAGCTTTCAAAACCTTAAGAAAGCTTATGAAGCTTGTGAAAGCTCTAACGTAAATGGTCACACAACCTAAATTTATGAATCTATCATATTTCTGAAGCTGATAGGGAAGCTGGCAAAAAGTTGACATTAGGTACTCAGGTAAGCAGGATATTTTTATCAACACAAAAAAAAAACTCAAGAGTAAATCCCAAGGAGATATCTCTGAGACTAAAATTCCCTAAGCAAACTGTCTAGATGATTTTGGATGTGAGGTAGACAAAGAGTGAAACCTGGAAGAATACTTCAGAGAACCCAGAGCATTTAAGTACCCAACTAGATGTTTTTGGAATAATTTCTGACAAGTAACCATGAGTTGGTTATATTATAAATGCCCTCTTCTGAAATCCACAGTGTGAAGAAAACATCAGAGAATTAAAATTTAAATCTTGATAAATATACACACACACATATGCACACACACTGTCCTGACATTTAAAGGGCAATGTTTAGCCAGCTGTGTTTCTATTTTCCTTCATGAGTCACAAAAGTATGATCCAGGCTAATAATAACACATAGTGAAATACGTTCTCTCCATATTGCTGTGCTTTATGAGATGCTTTTTTACATTAACTGTGCCAAAGCTCCAGGTGCTGGCCAGGTTAAATTGATGTTGGAAGAGAGGGAAGCGTTCTTCTCTATCATTGCAGAGAAACAGATATCATCCCATTCTGGCTCGGTACTGGGGAATGCAGAATAAATTAGGCTATATTTCTGTATAAATGAGTGGCTTGCGCTACAAAGCAGAACTACATAATTTTACATGGCTGAGTAGTAATTTGGGTATCTATAAGAGTCTGCTGCAAAAGCCAAGGAAACATCACCTCTTTAAGTATTGCTGAGGTTTTATACAGTGGACTAGAACCTGATATGTCAGTGAATGTCCAGACTGTGAGAAATCTTCCTCCTGTATGCTAGAGTTCAGATCAATGCCATACACTCCAAAGTCTCCTATCACCCTCTCATATGATGTGGACTGACAGGGCTCTACTGGGACAACCACAGTCTGGGAACTGAGTAACATGCAACCACAACCATCAAGGATCAAGTGCAGTACCTAAAAATGAACTGCTCATGCTACCCTGCTTTGAACTCTTTCTCAAATTGACTTCTATAGGGTGACAAAGGCAAAAATGTCATGGCATGATCTGGAAGAAAGAAGACAAGAAGCCAGGACAATGAAGAGATTTCTCCCCAGCTTTCTCCACTGTCAATGAGAATATAAATGTACTAAAAGGATGTTTTCTTGTTTGTTATACTGAGCCTTTGATGGCTATGAATGCTTAAAGTGCAGAAAATGTAGTGAATATTCACAGAATACAGCAGAGGGCTCTTGCAGAGATCTTATATGCACAGACCCCTCAAACCAGCCACCTTTCTCTAAAACAGACGGGTAATGCAGAAATGTTTCCATGGGCACTAGAACTGCTACCAGGGTTCACAGCTATGTGAAAGCTGGCATTTATAGCAAGCACTATCATATTGATTTATTTGGCAAAATAATACCCAGATGTGTACCAAGTCTGGCTTCAAAAGGAACATGTGCAGTAGGAACACCCAGCTAGGTTTGTTTTTGCATGGTGGTAGTGCTAAAAGACCTGCAGAGCTTGTTCTGTTCCCTGGAGGTAATGAATGTGCTGTAAATAGGGAATAGTGCTCTGGGTTGCTTTGCCTGCATCTCAGCTGTCATAGAAAGACAACTGGGAATGAATCAGCTCTGCAAGCTTCCATCCAGTGGTCACCACTCTGACAATGTGCAGAGAAGCTTAGTTTTAGAGTATATCCCTCTTTTCTGCAGGTATGGATTTATTCTATGGTATCAGAGAAAAAGAAATAACCATTGTTTTCTCTAGTATCAAGATTCTAAAAGCAAGGAATAATGTGCTGAGTAGAATCAAAAGACATCTAAAGGTATAGAAAAGGATTATGAAGTTATAGAAAAGGATTTAACATCAGATAAGAATCATGAGAAGGGAACCCAAGAATGGGGTGAGTAGGACAGTGCTACATGCTCACCACAGCATTTATACTACAGCTGTCACTACACTATGACATTCGCATCTTCCAGATACCTTGTTGTGAATTCGGAAGAGGAATTTGATATCTGAAGCAAAGTTAAAGACATAATCAATCTGTAAAGTACTAGGAATATACATATATATTTAAAAGGAACGGATATATTCATATCGGTATGCTAGTTGAGCAGAAAGAATAAGAAAAAAATGCACTGGGTGTAAGGTGCATTGGCATGAATGAAGGACATGACTAACAGTTTAGCCTTTCTGACATTTAAAAAAATACAAGGGTAAAGAGGGTCTGTTGATTGGATTCCAAATAACTGTAACAAGTAAGCAAATGAGGTTCACACCCCAACCAGAAGTCAAATGCAGTACAGGAATGTGAGAATTCCTTAATAAAGCTGCAAAACTGCAGCTGTGTATGTTTCATTAAAAAAAGAAGTTGGAGGCAAATCTTTGGATCACATTCACTTGTAATGCCAAAACTGAGAGAATAGGATGTACAACAGAGAGAAACAAAATACTCCATGGTTGAGAGATGTAGGAAAGGTGGTCTACATCCCTCTGCCCACTGCAAAGTGTTATGTACCCCTAGAAGACGTGGTCAACAGAAGTGATCCATTTTATGGTTAGGAACTGAAAATTAGTCCTAAGGGCAGGTGCATTCATTTCCAAAGGTTCTTGTCAAAAGGACCTTGAAGTTTTAATCTGAAGACATGATGGACAGTAAAGATGGGATACCAGGTAAGCTCCTGATGGCACTTTATGTGAAGTTGCATGGGAGAACCTCCAGTAAAGGCAACAGGCAATAAAAGGAGTTACTCTGTAAAATTAAAGTCTCAGTAAAAGCTTGTTTAGAGAGAAAACAAAATATCAGTCCTAGGTTTTATATTCAACTTTCCCAAAAGTTTGGCTGATAACTGTTATACTATCATTCTTCTATAGATTATTTCCCATGTGACCTTGTTTTCTTTCTGGATAAACCTCTAATCACTGTGTCATTCAAAATGACCCCTTTTACTTTGGTCACATTTTCTTTACAGATGGATTGATTTTTTAATTCAGTTGTGCTCCTAGGTTTGGTGCAACCCCTAAGGATTACACTTTCTGCAACAGCAGGTGTATGTTCAAGGGAGATGCACCACTGACTGAGGGAAGAGGCGTTTGAGTTCAGTTATTCTAAACTTATAATAACAAAAATTACACAGGGAAGTGCCCAAAGAGAAGAGTTTGTAGATTCACAGCAGGGCTCCCAGAGACTGCTGTATAAGATGTCAGTGTGAAAGGAAGAGCTGAGGCCGTAGGGACCTCATCAGAAAGTGAAAGTCTGCTTCTTGGCTCAGTGAAACATATAATCTTCTTCTGTTTGTTAAAACAAAACAGAGCAAAAATAGATTTCGGAAATCAGAAGATTTACAGCAGCTCCCTTCTGTAGGAAACATGGCAATAAGCCTGCTGTGAGATGCTGAGTTGCTCAGCCATGGTGAAGTGAACACAGATCTGGACTATAATATTTGATGAGCAATTTGGTGCTTGTTTCTTTTACTTTGCTTTGCTTTATTGTACTTTCATGATATTCCTCAGGCAGATCCATATTCTTTACACAAAATCATAATGCCTGAGGCTTGTAACTCTATGACCCCTCTTGGTGCAATCATAAATCTTGCCTTTAGTTGTCTTTTCTTGTCTTTAAGTTGTCTTTTGTGTCACATTCACTTCACTTTCACAAATACCTCCTGCAGGTTTAGAGGGGATGAGATTTTTGTTGGTTTTTATTTTCCCTTTCTTAGCATTACTGTGAGGCTGTGGGTTTCCTGATCCTGCTGCTATTAAGAAGGAACTGGTTAGAAAACACCAAGAACCACTGACTGTGCCTGGCAGAGGTGAGCCCTTCAAGATCTGGTGACTCTCTGCAACTGCAAAGGGATCTGTCCTTCCCTTACAGTAAACTCCTCTCTTTTGCCAGCACCAGGTACCAGAGGGCACCTCTAAAACTACTCAGCGCCCTGGGACTCAGAGAAGTCTTTTTGCCTGAAGCACCTAAGGCTCGAGTATCTTTTCCTATCACTCCTTGGAACACCAGGGAGCACTCAGCATCTGACTGGGCTCCCTTGCCCTGTCCCTCCCTGCAAAGCAGCCTGTGCAGAGTATCTGAATATTTCTGTTAGCAGGCTGGGCCTGGGCTGTCCTGAAATTCTGACTCTGCATGACACGTCAACATCTACCACCCCTTCAATTAAACTGCTTGCTTGTTTGTTTTATTTGTTCATCTAAGTCTCGCTGTTGGATATTAAACATCATTTGCAGCAACCACACAAACTGGGCACTCATGGGTTTTAGAAAGTGAAAATTACTGTGAGTAAGGAGTGACAGATTATTATTTGTGTTCTATTATAATTAATTACTTTGCACAGCTGGAAACCATGTTACAAGTCTTAGGTGTTTGTAGGAATGAATGGCCTTGTAAAATGTAGCTGGCAGCTAAATCCATTCTTGTCATCCATGCTCGTTTTTGGTGTTCTCAGTGCTGGATAGATGTGCCTGCCAAAGGCTCTCATAGACCCATTAGTGTCTGGAGTGGCTATGCTCTTAAATAGACATTTTTATTTTTCTCTGCCTTTTGAGTCATAGTAGTTACAGGCATCTGGGAAATGCTTGATACACATAAACAGCTAGGACTAGCCAGATAACCAGGAATTGCACAAAAACAGCTCGTTACATCTATCGATGGTTATACGTCAGAAGCCATCTGTTGAAATAAAATTATTTCTCAGATCCATTTCTTAGCCTGCTGATATAATTCAGGACCCCACATGGCTGTTCATGTAAAGAATCATTAAATCTCCATTTTGTTTTGTGAAGGAATGATGAAAAGAGAAGAAAACTTAAATGAAATTGTCTCCCATTATTTTGCCCGCTTACAATCCCATGAAGCTGTGTGACTAGCAACAAACTGAAGCTTTGGTTAGCTTATGTAGGAGTGCTGGTATTAGGTGAGTGACTGTGCAGGACTTGAAAAGACAACAGTTCCTGGTACACCGGTAGTAGTAAAACTGACATGGCCAACGTGTCTGGCAGTCAGTGAGGATGACAAAAACACAAAGAGTCTGGGAAACAGGTGAGCTCTGAGCGTGCTGGTACCCACCACAAGAGGATGCAGCTGCCAGAGCTGGCTCAAGACATGAATGATGCTACTGCTGCTAAAACCAGGGGGCAAGAAATAAGATTATTCTTAGCACATTTTGGTGTTTTCTGTCATGATGCAGGATAGCTGGGTTTGATTCTTAGGCCACAACTATAAACAGAAATATGGTACACAGAATACAGAATACAGAACAGTCTAGGTTGGAATAGACCTCCAAGATCACCTAGTCCAACCTCTGACCTAACACTAACAAGTCCTACACTAAACCATATCACTAAGTTCAACATCTAAAAGTCTCTTAAAGACCTCCAGGGATGGTGACTCAACCACTTCCCTGGGCAGCCCATTCCAATGCCTAACAAACCTTTCAGTAAAGAAGTTCTTCCTAAAATCCAACTTAAACCTCCTCTGGCGCAACTTTAGCCCATTCCCCCTCGTCCTGTCACCAGGCACATGGGAGAATAGACCAACCCCCACCTCGCTACAGCCTCCTTTAAGGTACCTATAGAAAGCAATGAGGTTGCCCCTGAGGCTCCTCTTCTCCAGGCTGAACAATCCCAGCTCCCTCAGCCACTCCTCGTATACCTACCAAGCTCCTGGGAAGGAACTGCAAAAACCTTTGCTATCACAACCTCTTTTGATTTACGTGTACTTGACTAACATTGTATTATGTAGTTACTCAGTGATGAGGATATATTTCTTTCCATGGTAACAATTTTCTCTTTTTAGGGATCCCTCTTCTAAGCAAAGTTTTAAAAGAGGTGGTCAGGAGAGGCTCATGTTAAATCTACTTCAGTCTCGGTGTGTGAGTGTCACTGACTGAAATGGAGGTAGGAATTGTGTGAAATGGAGGGAACTTTAGTCAAAAAAAAATGAAATAGAATTAACTCAGGCCTTTCCAAAGTATGTTTGAATTTAGCCTAAGATAATTAATGACTGATGTAAATTTGCTGAACAACTGAAAATGCAGTGAATTTCTGTAGGAGTGAACTCTAATTTGGATTATTATTTCTTCCCTGGAGATAGGCTTCTGGCTCAAGACCAGGAAAAGGTTCCATCAGGACGTAGAAGCAAGACTTAACCGACCAGGAAAACAACATTAAACATATGTTTATATTTCAGTTGTCACAAAAGTTCACACAGACCTTTAAAATTAAAGGCCATCAAAAGCTATGCTGCATGTTCAAGCAGAGACACAAATGATAGCTTTTGACAGCCCATATATGCAGTGTGGGAAGATGTTTTATGTGCAGTCTAAAGTATGAGTCACTGGGAAAATAAACACACAATATAGTGAAGAAGAAGCGATATCAAACAAAATCCACTGTGGAAAACGAAGGTGATGGGAGCAGTCAGTGCCGTGAAGGCTTGAGTGCCTTAGTACCTGAGAGGAATATGATCAACCAAGGCATGCAAGTAGTTCAAATACATTGCAGAAGTAACATGATCCTGGAAGAATGATGAACTGCCCCCTGTAAGAGAGTATCACGTTTGAGACCAGCTCAGGAGACAAAGGTGCACAAGTCCATGGGACCTGATGAGATGCATCCACAGGTCCTGAGGGAACTGGCAGTTGTAGTTGCTAAACCACTGTCCTTCATATTTGAGCAACCATATCAGTTCAGTGAAGTTCCCACTGACAGGAAGAGGGAAAACATAACCCTAAAAAAGGGGGTTGGAACTGGATGATCTCTAAGGTCCCTTCCAACTCAGACTATTCTATAATTCTGTGATTCTGTGATTCTGCATGATACAAGGTGAAGGTGGACAGATGTCTCTGACAGCTGAAGACTGTAACTTGAACGTTCTCTTAGTCAAGTGCAAGAGCTAATTTCCTCCAGATTTTGATCCAAATGAAATAAAATAAGCCCCTTGGTATGACCATTTTTAAGAATGTCTGGCTGAAAAATAGATTATTTATTTAATATTTAAATTAGAGGGGAAAAAAGCGTGATGAGACTTGCTGATGAAGTTCACTATACTTTCTGATCACAAAGGCAAGTATATTGTACTTTTGATTAGTGATATTTTTTAAAAAGTGATTATCCACTGATAATACTAACAATAATTTCATGGTATGGGGTTTATACAGCTACACTGACTTCAAGAAATCTTGACAGTAGTAGTGTCAAATGCATCAATTTGAATATAACTGTCCTGAAAATTTCAGAGGCTCATATATTTCTCAGAGAAACATCTCTAGAAGTCTAAATGTCTATTAAGTGTAAGGAAACATCTGAATAACATCACTGAAGAAATCTAATAACTAGAAGATTTTAGAAAAATAAAAATAGAAGGAGGAGGAAAAGGAAGGGGAAGAAGGGAGGGAGAAGGGAGAGGGAGAGGGAGAGGGAGAGGGAGAGGGAGAGGGAGAGGGAGAGGGAGAGGGAGAGGGAGAGGGAGAGGGAGAGGGAGAGGGAAAGGGAAAGGGAAAGGGAAAGGGAAAGGGAAAGGGAAAGGGAAAGGGAAAGGGAAAGGGAAAGGGAAAGGGAAAGGGAAAGGGAAAGGGAAAGGGAAAGGGAAAGGGAAAGGGAAAGGGAAAGGGAAAGGGAAAGGGAAAGGGAAAGGGAAAGGGAAAGGGAAAGGGAAATTTTAGGTAAGCTGGTGCTGCTGATAAATATAATCTGTAGAGATATGAAACATGTTGTAGATGCTCCTCTCTAAAGAGCAAATAGTCCTAAATGACAGTCTGTAGAGGAGACACCACTTCCTGCAGAAGTCTCTCCCATGCAGCTCCACAGGCTGGCTTACCGGCACTCACTCTGCTCTATCTGAATACAGGCAGGGCTTTCAGGTCTACTTTTTCATGCTTTCAGATACAGCAGAGATGAGCCTGCATATAAGAACTGTCTTTTTCTCTGGAAAGGGAAGATGTCAGAGAAGATAAGAAATGTTAGCAGGTGCTGTGCTGAGATCTTTAGGGGGTCTGAGAGATGGTTTGAGCTGTGCAGTATGGTCGCTCCTGATCTTTGCCTCAGTTTCCTTGGGTACTGTAGCAGCCAGTTTGGCACTCAGCATGCAATGTCTCTGGAGCTCCCAAAACAAGGAAAAGTAAAAGAGAAAAGATGGAGGTATACAACATCCTGAAGAAAAGTTCCAGAGATGGTAGGCTGAGGTAAAACTCCTTTCTTCAGCCAAATAAAGTCGCCCGTGGGTGGCAGAGGAACAAGCTGCTTTTCCTCTCCCACTGTCCCCTTGGCCCTGACCCACTGCCTTTCTGGCAATAACACCTGCAAAAGGCCAGACTCCAGCTACATCAGCAATGGCTCTGGACAGTCAGGACAAGGTTATGGCGATGGGAATTACAGAAATATAAACATATCTTTTAGCTTCTTTCTACCAACTACCAACCCCTGCAAGGGGTCAGCTACACAAGGAGCGATCTGGCTATGTGGTCCTGCCCCAGCCCACTTGCTGCAAGGAAAAATTATGCTTCAGCTCAAACAAAGCAGGAAAGAGAACAGCAAGAAAGGAAAACAAAACACTTCCTCCTTTACGTTCAATGTAGTGAGAAAAAGAAAATAAATGAAATATCAAACAAAGGACCAGGGGAATCTAATGGGGGAAAGACTCTTCAAACCATCACGAGAAATCTGAATTCTGCCAGGAAAAAAAAAAAAAAAAAACTGCAGCTACAGCTGCTTTATTGCTTATTTTGTTTCTGAAAGGACTAAAAGAGCCTGCCAAGGATGTGGCAGAAGATTCACTGTAATGACTGGAAGCAGAGGGAAGTCTGGCTTTTTCCAATGAATGACAGGTAAAAGGCATGACAGAAAAGAGCTTTTATTTTCCTTGGATGTTTCCCATTACAGTCTGACATTATTGCCCCAGGCTAATATTTTGCACATAGACACTGATAAATCTGAACTACGACTGCAATATAACATACTGCTCAGGTATTCAGTACTGATGTGATTGCTCAGCTGACTGTTACCTATAAAACCTAATTAAAATCAATGAAGATTTGTACCTGGGGGTCCATGTTTTAGCAGAGCATGAAAATGAAACAAACCTCTCAATAACACTGTTTTGTTTTTCCATTTATCTTTGTGGAAATCTCACAATAGCATGTAAGCAACCCTCACTTCAGAGTATTTATGATAGACCTGACCAGGGTTTATGTCAGACCTACAGGAATACTGGCATAGTTAACATTTTCTTCATCTCTAAGACTGTCATGGGATTAATCTTTTGCTCTCTAGTGACAAGAAGGAGAGTAATTTTAGGCTAACATCAGAGCTGAATTCTGTAATAAGCTTTCTAATGACATGGGTATAAGACCCATCAGCCTGACTTTCATCCAGGACTTTTCAGGTTAAAAAAGCAATTGTCTTTTCCTGGAGAAGCCCAAAACAATACCTTTAAAGAGATGTAAGGGAAGAAAGGTCAGAATCTGAGCTGAGATTTGATGAGCTGGCTCTTCACAGACAATATTTCTAGCAGGTGTTTCTCAGGTTGTGAAATATCCAGGGTCCCCAAACATGTTTTGAGCTCATGCTTCTGTCTTGTGTTTGTTTCCTCCTCTCTTTAAAGTAAGAAAATTTCGACCAAATACAGAATTCTTAAGTGCCATCATTGATAGCTATCACACTAGCATGTGGTCACCACAGTCAAGTCCCTGTTTTACCCTGAAAGTGGGACCAAATAAATAAATAAATAAATAAATAAATAAAACCTGTAGTGGCCCCTCAGTCCAGGTGTTTTTTACCTAGCTTTCTTCACACAAGGTTTCTGAGCATCATGGAAGACTTCTAAAGAAGAAATAACAGGTGACATATACTCTTTGCTTGCCTGCAATGTCTCTGAAAAGATTTCAGAGCCAGAGGCTGAGAGCTTCATCTTCCATTTAACTTTGCATCTGATCAGTCCCATGACAAAAGCAGATTAACTTTTTATTTTCCCTTCTCAGCTGTAAGCAGTCATCACTGAGAAACAGTGACCAGTTTGCGGAATCTCTGAGTCCATGTCTGTACATAACTGGGTAGAGACTTCCTCACTGAGGAAGAGGACTTGACTTAACTAGCTGATGCAGCTCTGAAGCTCTGATATAGTCTAGTAGCAGTGAGGGGACACTTATCTCCAGCTAAAAAGTAGGGACAAAAACTCCTTAAAATGCTCCAGCTATCTTCAACATCCTGATTTGTCTACACACGATGCTAAGGCAGACTGTCTCTTTCATTTTGCAGGAGCAACTTTTATCAGCCAGGTCCATCTCAAAGGCTTGTTGCTATCTTGAGCATCCACAAAGCTCTAGGTACTGAGTAACAGATTAGTATCCCTGATGTATCAGTGGGCTGTGTAAGAGGAAGAAAAACTGATCTTTCATATTGTAAGGCATGGTCCAGCAGCAGGTTTGAGTGTGAGGACAGGGACCTTGTCCAACTTGAGTGGACATTGGCAGGAAGTGGATGGTGCAGAAGGTGACATGTTCACAGTGATTCGGATGATCAACCACATGAGTTGATGTATTAGTTAAAATGCAGTTATTTAACAATAGCTGTGGCTCTATTCTGGTTTCTAGTACTCAGTATTGATTGACATAAACACATACATCTTGAGGACAGATCTGGAAGTCCCTCCCTGTCCATTTAGGTATGATATCTGGGTATCTACTTTGTAGGACCATTAGACTGTTGGGTCCATGAATGCTCCAACAAATTTAAGGTAAAGCAATCCAGTATTCCATGTGCACAGTAGCTTTAAAACAGCTCCATTCTCTTAATTTTTCCTCAAGACATTCACTACATACTAATGGTGTAATTCTCAAGTGGCAATATAAAACAAAGAGGAAAGAACAATACTGATTAAGGCTGTCCTTAATATTATCATTTCTTAAATGTAATTTTTTTTTTAAGTATTTGCTGATTACTCTTTTTGAGTAATTTGTGGTGGCATATTTTACTTCTATGTTATGTAGACAAAATAGTTAAGATCCATATTTTGTATCATTGTGAGATTGTGTCATTGGTTGCAGCAGAAGCGAAGTCAAGGTTCTGAGTGACTTTTTAGACTGGAATGATTTGATATGGAAGCAAAGAATTAAATGAGTTTCCCATTTCACAGTCCTGTGTCCAGAATATTCAATTGTTGCTAAGCACCTCGCATTTTGATAGCAAAAGCACCAGCTCTTCAGCAGTTGAATACACCTGGCACCAACACTTTAAATTTGGGGGGGCGGAAGCTGAAGCTTTTACTTTGAGCACAATTTTTTATGTATTTCTAAAACTGTGGCAATAGGATCACTTGGCTGTTAAGGGTGCAGAATCAAACTGACAGTTAAAGATTGCTTTTAGCTTTAATTCATTATTCTGTCAAGGATTTAGCCATGTCAACCAATTAAAAATTATGTGAGACTAGTTGAAAATAATTGTTCTTGTTAGTTTTTTATCAATCACTGTGGCATCAAATCCTGAAGAGAACAGTGATTTCTGGGCAATGCCTGTTGTTCATGCCTTTTTTGTCTCTCTCTTTTTTTTTTTTTTATCTTCTCCAGCTGTGTTTTTTATCTTCCCCTAGTGTTTGTTGAGATATAATGCCATCCTTTTATTTATCAGAATTCTACACCCGTGTTTTGATATGTAGAGATATCCACAGGCTCCCCTAACCTTGCCTCTTGTTGCCGTGTTGTATGAATTATTCAAAAAGCTTAGCTTTTGAAGTGGTCAGTAATTACATAACTTAACTCACAGATAAAAGAGAGAGAGAGAACATGAAGAGACATCACATAACAGATTTTCTGTCCATCAAGTAGGGCCTTAGTGGATACATTTTAGAGACAATGTGTAATTAAATGAGTATATTTAATGCACTCGTTGACATTTTGCATTTTTGTAGTTCAAGGTTTTCCCACTGCCACCTAAAGAGCATTTAGCATCTCTTTTTCCTTATCCACCTGTTTACCTTATGAACTGTCCTTCTTTCTGGTGTTAGAAAGTCCTTAAAATCCTGGAATATGAGTACAAAGAATGCAAAATAATGGCGATAATAAGTGCATAGATCAATAGCTGATCTGTCTCTGACAGTGTCAGGAAGAGGTATTTGAGGAGAAAAGAAAAGCCTGGCTTCTCACCGTGTTCTCTGTCAGTACTTACAGTGGTCACACTGGCATTTTAGGGGTTTATCTCCATCTCTTCCCATTAGTATTTGTTTAGGACATGTGGTCCATGAATTTTCTTTTTTGAATATACTGGTACAGCTCCCCTCCAAAGCCTCCTCTGACAGCAAGTCACAGAAGTTTTAGGTTTTCTACCTGATTTAAGTAAATCTACTAGTTTCTGCAAATGTTCCCTTTCTCTAGTGTTGCAGAATTAGCAGTTCTGTATTTTTTTCTTCTGCATGCATGATTTCTAAATTTGAGTTCAACACTATGCAAACTTGGTTTAGATTATTTTTCTCTGGATGTATTACCTTACATTTACACAACATTCCTTCCAAACTCGTAACAACTTCACAATCCTAATAAACTTTTGCTTCAGAATCTTGTTGAAGGCCTTCTGGAAACCCACTTTTCTTGTGTCCATGGGATCCCCTTCATTCACGTGTTTGCTGAAACCATCACAAGAGCAGCAGAAGGCTGGTGAGGCAGGATTTCCTATTACAGAAGCCCTGCAGACACCTTCCAAACAGGCTGTGCACTTCATGATCTTCATTTTGCTTTCCTTCTGACTCAATCATCTTATCAAAAATAGAAGTCTTCCTTGTGAACAAGAGTGACACCAAAAAGATTAGCATTTCTGTTTGGTCTAATACTTCCTGCATCTTCCTAAAATAAGGGTATCTCCACTGACTGATCTGCTATGAAGAATACATTGAGTACAGGAAATTCGCCAGCATCTCCAGTACTTTGAAGGGAGCATATAAACAGGAGGGGGAACGCCTGTTTACATGTATTGATAGTGATAGGAAAAGGGGGAATGGTTTTAAACTAAGACAGGGGAGATTTAGGTTAGATATTAGGAGAAAGTTTTTTCACTCAGAGGGCACAGGAACGGGTTGCCCAGAGAGGTTGTGGATGCCCCATCCCTTAAGGTATTCAAGGACAGTCTGGATGTGGCTCTGGGCAGCCTGCTCTCATGGTTAGAAACCCTGCCCAGAGCAGGGGGGTTGAAACTAGATGATCTTTAAGGTCCTTTTCAACCCAGTCCATTCTATGATTCTATGATCTTTCACAGATGAGACCAAAACGATGAGTTTATCAAGGTTCTCTACCCTAGCCTTATGACCTCTCAATGCCCTTTTGACAACTTGGTCATTGAGCGAGCTCACTAATTTCCTAGTAGATGTTCTTTCTTATATTTAAAAACAATTTTGCTCTCAGTTTAAGCATCATTTGCAAGGTGCTCTTCAAATTCATTTTTTAGTTCTTTTGATTTCCTATTGTTTTTGACCTGCCGTGGTTAGTCTTTTCTGTTCGTTTGGTTAGATTTCCCATTTTTCAATGCTAATCTTTTCAGAGGCAGAGCCTCCTTATATTTCCTATGAAGTTATTCAGCACTTTCATCAGACTGTTTTATTTTCTTTTTGATTTGTGCCAGAGAGTTTACCTGGGCTTCTAAAAGTACGTCTTAACAGACATCAGACTGCTTGAAGGTTCTTTTCTTGGTAGACTTTTATTTAGGCTTTTTATTTGTTTGTTTGACTAATTGTCTCATTCTTATATAGTTCTGATTCCTGAAACTGAATGTACTGTATATGGCTTTGTCTCTCTCTCCCCGGTGATAAATCTGATTGTATTGTGATCACTCTTACAGACTATCCCTTTCTGTGTCTTAAATTAGTTCCTGTGCATCATTTAAGACCACATTCAGCATGGCATCCTTTCCTGAGTGTGTTAAGATTAATTTGTCTAGGAAGCAGTGATTTATTGTGTGCAAAAACTTATCACCTTGATAAGGCATTGATCTGGTCTATAAACAGATCGTAGAGAACTCCCACTATTACCATTCGCTCTAAATCTGCTGAACAAAAGCTGTAGCTTAAAAACTCTGCTTTCAAGAAGAAAATAACCTATACAGGTCATGAATTTTAATCTTTTTATAAGTAAAAGAATATATATATATATATAAGAGTATATATATAAGAGTAAAAGACCATTATTCTCATAACTGTACATGATTACCCATTCATACTGAGGTTGCAGCTGTGGAAGAAACTTCCCAAAACAACATGAAGCAAATCAATGTATTGAACTTCTAAGTGAGGTTCTGCATCATTTTTGTGACTCTTCCATAGCTCTGATCTTCCTCTTTGGTATTACATTGTAGAGTAACATGAACAATTTCAATCAGAATGCCAGCATTTCAGAAGTGTTTTTCAGAAAGGCAGCAGTTCAGATTTTATCACAAAATGGGCATATGATATTTCATTCTGTGGGAGAATGACCATGTCATAGAATCATAGAATGGACTACATCAATATACTATATTCTGTTAAAGAAAATTAATGAATAATACATGTTTAGGTTTTTAGTTATATATTGAAATGATATTAGTGAATGAATACGAGAAAACCTGTGAAATAGTTCCTACCTATTTTAGGTTTTCAGGCAAACCACTTCTTCTCTGAAAAGTGGAGCTAGATCAGCACCTTCCTACAGAACATTTCTAATTTTACTGATGTACTCTACCAAGAACCTTTTCAACCATATCTACTTCACTCTTTGTACATATTTTTGTAGCTATAATACTGAAGAATGCATCTATGGCTGTCTCCATGACATTTATAAAGTCTGTGTTCAGACCCTTTGAATTTGGATTTAGGAGCTGTCCCTTAATGCTGGAAGTATCTAGGAAGACTGCAAACAATTGCAGGTTGGATGGAGAAGTCAGTTGTGGCTGTCAAGGGTAAGTACTCCCCATTTCCAACAGGCAATAGCTCCTTATATTTCCTACATATTTAACAGTGTCTCCCAGGAAGGCATTTTTGATTCTGTGCTGAACAAATTGGAGTCTAGAAATTACAAAAGCTCACCAAAAAGCAGTTTACGTAACCTGAGTTTCAACAACAAGGAAAGGAAAAAAAAAAATCCAGGACTATCTATTTTAAAACGTGTGGCTGCTATACCATCAGCAGATGACTTAGAGGATCTTCCTTGTACCTCACAACAGATAGCTGTATGTTGGATATTATAAATAACCTGTTTGGCAGAAGCACTTACTTGGGCAGCAAGTCTTTAGAAATGCTACTTTTGGAACTGCTGCTGTTTTTATTGGACTGTCATCTCATTTGCAGCTGCTCACTCATTAACCAGATCTGTGCAGTTACTTTAATCAAACTCCAGCATTCTCCTTTTCAATTAAATAGAGGTTTTATGGTCTACTGACAACACCACTTAGTCACAGATCATACTGAAATATAAGTTCTGGGACAGTTTTTAACAGGAGGTTTCTTTTGCCTAGTCATCTGTATTTTAAAGAACTCCAGTTGGAGAAAATAACTCTTCATCGCACACTGTCCCTGAAACAGTTCAAAGGAGTCCCTGTGGTACATTCATGTCCTTAGGGCAAAATGTCATTATGAATGTAAGAATTTTGTAGAGGATCAATGACTTTCAGAAGGTCAGGCAAACCTTCTTTTGTTCCTTTTGAAAAAAAGAAAAAGAAAAAGAAAAAGAAAAAGAAAAAGAAAAAGAAAAAGAAAAAGAAAAAGAAAAAGAAAAAGAAAAAGAAAAAGAAAAAGAAAAAGAAAAAGAAAAAGAAAAAGAAAAAGAAAAAGAAAAAGAAAAAGAAAAAGAAAAAGAAAAAGAAAAAGAAAAAGAAAAAGAAAAAGAAAAAGAAAAAGAAAAAGAAAAAGAAAAAGAAAAAGAAAAAGAAAAAGAAAAAGAAAAAGAAAAGAAAAAGAAAAAGAAAAAGAAAAAGAAAAAGAAAAAGAAAAAGAAAAAGAAAAAGAAAAAGAAAAAGAAAAAGAAAAAGAAAAAGAAAAAGAAAAAGAAAAAGAAAAAGAAAAAGAAAAAGAAAAGAAAAAGAAAAAGAAAAAGAAAAAGAAAAAGAAAAAGAAAAAGAAAAAGAAAAAGAAAAAGAAAAGAAAAAGAAAAAGAAAAAGAAAAAGAAAGAAAGAAAGAAAGAAAGAGAAAGAAAAGAAAGAAAAAGAAAGAAAGAAAAAGAAAGAAAGAAAGAAAGAAAGAAAGAAAAAGAAAGAAAGAAAGAAAGAAAGAAAGAAAGAAAAGAAAAAAAAGAAAGAAAGAAAGAAAGAAAGAAAGAAAGAAAGAAAGAAAGAAAGAAAAAGAAAGAAAGAAAGAAAGAAAAAAAGAAAAAAGAAATTTTATTTTCTCATTTGCAGCTATAACTCTAGCAAAACTCTAACATTTCTGAACACTCCTTTGCATCGTTTTATAGAACACTTCCTTGAAAATGGTAGTGGTGCTTTTCTGTCAAGATGGGCGATATATTCATGGTGTTGCAGGGTGGTTTCTCAGGACCTTATTAACTGAACACTGTTGTTTTCTAGAAGTTATGCTTTAGTGTGAACAGCTTATCTCAACTTGTCTGTGTTTACCAGGACCTGGTAATCAGACTCCTTAAGAAACAGCCAGTTCAAAAAATTCTATCCTCTGCCCCATGTCAAACACTCTCAAATTCTGCTGCTAATGCTTCCAATTCTTCTTCAGATTTCTAGTCAACAGTCTTTGTTGATATGTGTACTAAAGGATATGATTGTATGAGAAACGGGAGGTGCACCGCAGTATTTACAATAAAATACAACAGAGTAGGGCTCATAATATAATAAACATCCTCAAATTGCTTGTGCTAATTTCTGAAATACGTCACCCACTTGCAGGAAGGAATAAATATCCCTGAGACATACTGCCATATCTTTAAAAGGGAGGTACTTGAAAAAAATGTCCAGAAATAGTGGATTCATCTGGAATTTGAATTGTGTCCACTTGTTCTTCCAGCAGATATAGTAAATTCAAATGCTTTGACAGATTCATTTCACCAATCTTTTATTGCTTAATTGAGATGCTAAGATGAGGTTCCTCTCATCTTACTCCACATCTCCAGTGCTGGTATCACTCTGTGGGCTGTCCGTTTTCCATTACACTCAATGGAAATATAATCAGACAATGGGTCTTGGGTGAGATTTGTCTGACCAAAGGTAGATATCTACTCCAGGATGAGAAGACTCATAATATAGACTCTACTGGCAACATCAGTTGGCTGTCCATTTGCTGTAAGGGGAGTCCAGCAGGACTTACTTAAATGTGCATTGCTCATAGCCATAACTTCTTAAATTAATTCCCCTCATTGCTACATGTGCAGTCCACCAAAATCAGCAATGCAGTTTGAAATTCATATCCAGAAAATAATTCATACACAGGAAATCCATATTCAAATTCCCCAGTCTGACAGATTCTGAGTAAGGATTAAACCCATGCCCCAAACCTCAGCTGAATCCAACAAAAACAGACATACTCTGTGTGACCAGCCAGATCTGGGGCTATGATGGACAAACAAGTTTAGGATCAAAGGTAGCTGCAAATCTGTTACCTTATAATAACTCTCCTTATAGGTGTTCCTCCTTAGTAATACCCTACACTACATACAGGAGGCATTTTAGCCCTTAAATGTGAGGCATTTTAACCCTTAGAGAAAAAAAAGGCTGAGCTACCTTGTGTTTTCTGAAGAGGGCCATGTGATAAAGGCAAGTGGAGGACAACAGAGTTGTTGTTCATCTGATCCAATGTGGACGTATCTTACCTGATGTTTACATATGAGTTGGTCAGCCAGGTCTCGTTCTCTCAGTTCATTTATTCTAAAGCAACAATCTAGAGTATGTCAGGTGATTTGCTACTTAAATTTACTTATTCTTTCTGCTGGTTGGAAAAGCAGTAGTGACTAAGTCACTTAGAGATTACACACTCACAGTCACATAAGGTGGGTCCCTCTTAACAGAAACTTTTTGTTGCACATCCATTTATACAAATGAAATGCTAGCCCAAAGTGATATATGCACGTTCTTGTGACTTTTCATGAGCTGGGCCAGAGCTTACATTTTTCCTCCTGCTGAGGGGTGTCTTGCCCAAAGAGAGGTGAAGGGGCACAGCTGCAATATTGATTTTTATGATTTTTTTGTTTGTTTGTTGTTGGTTTTTTTTTGTGTGTGTGTATATGTGTGAGGATTATCTTTTATCCCAAACCATTTAAGACAATAACGTTCTTACATTAATTAGTATTTTTGTGTATTTATGAAAACATTTCATAAATTTCATTTTTATTTATGAAAGCATTTCATGCTGCCTTCATCATTGTCCCTAGAAACTTGGATTGTTTGTATTTAAAATAATAATAAACCAACAGGAGTTCATTTGAAAATAACAAGGTCTCTGAGCAATTTCATTGTGTTTGGAAAGAGGGTCACTGCTGAAAGTACTTTCATTGAGGCTGATTAGATGGAGCATGAAGGGTTTTTTTGCTGCAAAATTTTTATTCCAGCAAGCATGATATTAACCATTTAAAGTCTGATGCACAACATGGAAGCAGAAGACCAACAATCACATTGTTCACTGAGGATCCAATTAGATTGCCCGGCACTCTCATATGAATTCTCCTATTCCCTCTGCCAATAATCACACGGAGCACCCAAAGCAGCTTTCAGGTGGGACATCTCCAGCATGCTCTAGGGAAATTTTTTAGAGCATGCAACTGTTTAACAAATCCTCCATGCTATATGGCTCCACTCTGGGGCTGAAATAAAAGCCATGACAAATTAGGAGCTCTAATGTTCAGTCTGTATGTGTGTGACTAATCCTTTCCATCCTGCCACTAACCGCTATTTGAGGCAGAGCGAGTGAAGCCCAGCTTAACTGCAGTCGCGATGCATACACCAGCTGCAACCACCCACACACTGTTCAGGGAGGGCTTTCTGAGTCTCTTTTTGGGTGAAATTTGTGGCTGTATTGAAATGTACTGATTTTGTTCATGCAATCAGTCTGCAGTCCACCTCCCTGATTATACCTGAAGAATGTAAAGAGAACCAACACTCAAAGACAGTGATGATGTTCCCCATTGTTTTCCTTTGTTAGTACAGTGGGCTCTGGCTCACTGGAAAAGCAGAGAAGTTCAGGACATGCACACTTACCCAGCCTAGCTTTAATCTAGTTCAGCTCAGCTCAGTTCAGGCTAACCTCTTCAGTGTGCTCCCAGATGGTGACTTGTACAGACTTACAGACTGTGTTGCCACAGCTACCCTCTTGTTGATGAAAGTCACTGTAAGTGTGTCTACACATGTTCCAGGCATAATTCTGGTTACTTAAAATACAGGACTGTCTGGGGTTTGGAAGAGACTGCCATGAACAGTGCTCAAAGTCAGCACATATTCATGGGAGCAGAGCAGGAGCTGTGGCAATTGTCCTGGGGAAGTTCCTTGAAGAGCTGAAGAAAGAAAAATGGTCACTGTTTTTAAACTTGGAGAAGCAGGGCACAGTTTTGTTCTGCAAATCTTCCTGTGTTGTTGTGCATTATCTACCAAAGCCTCAGTTCTCCATCCACATTACAGAGTGTGGCAGAGGTGAACATGGTAATGCTTACACCCTGCAGCAGTAGGGGCAGGATTGATGGCAGAGGTGGGTGACTGAAATGTAGGTGTAACATGGTTGCAAGAGCCTTCTCAAAGGTTTGACATTTTTTTGGTTCTTTTCTGGTGGAGCATGGATCCCTGGAAAATGTGCTTAGAGGAAGCCTTGTGGTTTACAAGCCACCAGTAGCCCCTGAGGCCAAGTGATCCACAGCAGTACCATGAAACGGGAAAATGTCTGAACTCTTCATTACAATAGTTTTCCTGACAGATTGTTGGGAAGAGTTAACATAAGTGGAAAGGCAAGGGGTGGAATCCTACTGAGATGTGACTAGTTTGGGTAGAGAAGCAGTCAAGGCAACATAAAAACTGTATTGACTATAGTTGGAGAAAGTGACAGAGTGCAGGGAAATGCTTCCTTTTCCTGCCCCCCCCCCCCCCCCCCCCCTTCAAAATACCATGGACTAATCCTTTCCCCTCGCAGCCAAACAGGTGTACCTGTGGTCAGGTATCCAGAACGTACAACAGCACCATTTCCTTAAACAACAATTCATTTCTGTACACTCAGTACAGCCTTATTGAGCTGTACAGCAGCTCAAAAAATCTGGGAGAGAGAGACAGCATATACACCAGCATCTGTGAATGAACAAGCTCCTCTGCTGCTGCTTTAAACAGTTATTTAATTTAAACTTGTCTTAATTTAATTCTTCTGCTCTCAAGCTGTCATCTCCTGTCTCTGCAGTGCCAAAAAGGCCAGCCTTCACTGCCCATTAATCCAATTTATGTTCAAGCACCATCGCCTTCCTCCCAGGCTGCCCATCATCCAGAGAGGAACTCCCCATGAAAATCTGCAAAGCCTTAATATTTTCATCCTGTGAATAGCTCTTTAGACAGGGTGCTTGTAAAGCAGCCCAGCCATAGATAAGGATACCAGTGCACTCTGCCTGCTGCCTCGCATATTTAACATGATGGCTTGATATGATTTTGTCCTTTCCACTCTTGATCTCTCTTTGTCTGATATTGTCAAAACATGCATAGTATATGGCATGTACACCATAACAATCGAGCGTAACAGAAAATTCCTTGGCTAAAGAGGTTATTTGGTTTGCTCTTTGACCAGCATTATAAGCTGTTGATCCATTGCAAGGACATCCAGGCCATCATACACATTACTTCCAATAATAATGTCATGAATGATTTCACCTGTAGTTGAACACAAGTAGGGTTATTGCTCTCAGTACCAGGTTTTGCTGCAGTTTTTTCACTTCACTTCACTTTACAAATTCATGTTCTAGTATATTTAGAAGAATAGAAAACATTACAGCAAACTATGGGTTTTTCTCCACTAATTTCCATTCCTTTAACCATTGAACTACCAGCCAGGTTAGGGCAGTTACTCTTGGATTACCCTTAAATAGTTTTAAATAAAGGGGAGAGACAAACCAAATGTCAAATATCAATTCACCAGCCTATGGCAAGGCTGTAGCTCAGGTTTGCTGTAAACACAAAGGATTTCAGTAGAGTTACCTCAAATACACAGAAGTATAACCAAGAGCTTAATTTGATCTTAAGCTAACATTCCAGTAGATGCATCAGAGCAGCAACTGGATTTTTAATAGCAGCATTTAACCACATTTCAACCATGCAGTGTCGTTAGTGTCAGTGGGAATGCTCAGGTGTAATTTGTCTCGCCGTTTCCAAGTAAGCAAAGTGGAGACAATAATTCTATTAATGGGAGCTGGAACTGTGTTTACCACACTGGCAGAAATAAAAGAGTTCTGTGTCTGTGTATTAGAATGGAAATTAATCAATGGGAAAACATGGAGTGGAAAGTGTTATTCTAAAAATAACAAGAAAATGAGCCAATAATTATATTTTTTCACCAAGGCAGTTATTTTGTTAACTGCAGCGTATATGCAAGGCATGAATAAGCCTGCGGTTCTCTTGACAGAAAGATAACAGTCAAATAATGCAACATGTTCCTGTGTTGTCATGTTCAATACATTAAATTGTGCTGACCAGGCATCAACAGAAAGCCTGTAGGACTTGGAAATAATCACAGTGCCATCAAGAGAAAGCATTACACATTAGTTAGCCATTTATGCAGAAGTCGATAGCATCTTTATTACTGGAGATAGGGAAGATCTAAATTGCTGAGAAGCCGGGCCAGGATACAAGCATTCATTTAGTTTGAGGAACTTCCTTTGTAGAATTTTAATTCCAAACTTGGGCATACTTGGGTCAATGGACAACAAACTTTATTCGCATTTTATCTGTTTGTTGCTAAGTCAAATTGTTTACTGCCTGATGCAGTACTGATTTCAACAGCTCACTGTTCCATGCAACAGTGTTGGCCCAATGGTTTCTGTTATCCTTCAGTTTAGAACATTAGGTCTAAGGAAAGGAAAGAAAAATTGTGCATGTACTTTTATACTGCAACATATAAAGATACCAGAGAAACTAAAGCAATATTAGAGTTAATCATAATTTAATGATGTCATTCAGTATAACCATCTGTTGTAAGAAAATGACCTGACACCAAAGCAACCAGAGCCCATCAAGCCAGACTGCATGTAGACAATAAATCATTTGACAAATACAATCTGCTTTCATTCATTTTTACTAACTAATCTATGTAACAGCTCTGCTGAGTTACTGGATCTTAAAAAGATAGTACTGGTTCATGACATGTACACACAGCTGTTAATGCAGTGAGAAAAAGGTTACATTTTGCCTCAGGACAAACTGAATCTAGCTTTATTGACATGCATTGGTATATGCTCTGAAGATCTGTGGTGCATTAAAGATACAGAATTATTAAAGGAACATCAACCAACTTCAAGAAATATATGAAGTCGATTCCCATTCCTTGCTGATTGCCATTGCAATTTTACAGTCATAAAGAGCAAAGCAGATATTTGTAGCCAGAATAATTAATATTTTTACATTAAGAGACTAACAGACCAGGCAAGACCAAAAATAAATTTCCCAAAAGAAAAGTCACGCTGTGTGTCTTCTCTGGACTGTGAAATAGATCCCAAGTCAGGACTGTGCTGGAAGTTAAGTACACAAATCAACAAAAGCAAAGGTCAAAGTTCTACAGAAAATGAACATGACTGAGATTTTCCCTAGAGGCATCAGATTTGTGAATGCACAGAGCTGCACCAGAGGGGCATCGCAGTAAGACTAAGACTACTAGCAACCCCATCCACAGTCTGAACTTGTGCTTGAATTTCATTCAGTAAACTAAACCATTACTCCATTTACTGTCAAACCATGGGAGATCATGTCACTTCTCCTTCCTACAAGCTTAAGCTTTAAAAGCTCAAAGGTAGTCTTATACTAGCTTACCCTCTTCCAGTAATAATTATGCCAGGACCAGGGCTGCTGAGTGACAGCTCTCCTAACATAAGCCAGGCATGTGTTCACACACCATGCTGCCTCTGGTACACAAGGCTGTGTTTCTCCACCCACTGGGCTTGGATGAATCTCTAATATATTTCTATTTGGCCGTGGGCACATTGTCAAAAGGTCATTTATTTTTAGAATCAACCACCTGCTGGGTTGGGCTTGGAATCCATACTGGAGCTACCAGTTGCTTCACCAGCAACTCTCAGCTCTCATCCTTGCTCTGCCTAGTCTACTATGAATGGTATTATGCTCATCCAACTGGTGTGGACTTGCTCATGCCTGCATTGTTTAGAACTAGGTCCTTGCAGAAAAAACCTGCCACGACCACAACATGCAGCTCTTGGACACAAGTTTCCTCTGCTCTGAACATGAGTTCTCTTTGTTCTCAGCTACTGCTGTATTTTAGAATGGTGCATGGAACAAAATATTCCCTGAATATTTTCAATATTTTTCCAATGCCTACAGTGAGAAACAGTGCATCTTGTAAGTTTCCTCCACTGGGTAAGTTATTTTGTGGTATTCTTCAGATAATGAAAATAGATAGAACTGACCTATTCAGGGACAAAGATTTAAGAGCTTTGCTACATAATCAGGGCTTCCCCATAAAAGTACAGTGTCATTAGAACCTGAGGCAAATCAATCGAACAATTTACCACATGAAGTCTATTAAGAAAGCTAATCAAGCATCACCAAATGAGGTAATGAACCTGGACAAGATACACCGTGAGGTTCACTGCTCCTGTAGAATTCAGTTCACAGGTGTCTGTTGCAAATAACATCTTCAGATGAAACTAATATTTTCCACCAAACAAATGAGAGTGTACACTCACAGTGCAAGGAGAAAAAAGAACAGTCACAATGAAAAACAACAGAAGGAGATGAAAGTAGCTGAAGTGTAGGTCCAGGCTTTGATCTCTTACAGCAGAAAATGTTTACACTACCAGTGGTCTCATTGACTTGGAAAACAGTATTCATGGAGTAAGTTCCTCTTCCATATGAGAAACCGGTAAGAGCTTCTGTCAAGTGGATTACACTGTCAAATGTTGACACATCACAAGAAACTCTTCTCGCTTCATGTTGAAAGAAGCACTGCCTGTGATGAAGAAAAGCAATACAAGCTAAGATTACCTGCTATGGTATCTTTATGGGTGAATAAAGATAAAGGGATTGGTTTTTCACGCACAACCATTTATTTCAACTCAATTTCTTTGGGACATTTCTTACTATTTCACTATTATATGCAGGAGATAAAACTCTAAACAGGACATACCTATTGTGCCATAAAATATTGCATGTAGACTTCAAAGCCACGCCCCTGACTGTATCAGTAAATATGCACAAGAACACTGTCCACAGGCAATCTCAGGGCAGAAAATGGCAAGAAGTCAAATACATCTCTAAACATACCAGAGCTATGGTCCATCTGGAGTACTTAAAGCATTGGAGATTTAGCCAGTAAACTGCTTGTACAGTGACCTTCGTTGCAGAGAGGTTACTTAATTATAATTAATTATAAATGAGAGCTTTGTTCTGGAAATAGAGGAAAATAGGGTCAGATGCATCTGTAATGTAGACAGAAAGGAGAACCTACACAGTCAGACAGCTGCTTATCCTGGTCTGATTTAATGCACGCTACTGAGAGTGACGTTAATATTCCTTTAACCTGTTCTCTCCACTGGCCTTGTTTCCCTCCTTGTCTTCCTTAGGAAAGTCCCTGTTTGGGTAAAAGTTCATGATTCCCTGTAGCTGTCTAGAATACTTGTAATGCCACTTAGTGTCACCAAAAGTCATGCTGTCCAATATTATTCCTATATTCTGAGAATGACTAAGGAGTTACAATGAGAGCATGAATTACATAGCACTATATTAAAAATTCCTTTTAATTTTTTCATGAAGGCAGGCAAAGATGAGTTCAAAATATGTTTTAAAATTTAACTTAAACATTAACAGAAGGTAATTCAACATCAGTTTTCTTCTCTAACTCAAAGAGCAAGTTAAAAGCAAACTTAAATTCCCTTCAATTTTAGTCATGGTGCTAGAAATCAAGAGGAACTGGTTAGCTACTAAGTATAAAATACAAATGCTGACCAAGCTGTTTCCAGTGAACAAACTAGTAAAAGTGAGGCCCTTTAACATTTCCATCAGAAAAACTTCATCACTTTAGAGAAATTCCAAATTTCAGCCAAGACCCTCATTTGAAAGTTGGACTCTTTCTAAGCCAACCTTTTTGACCCTTTCATACATGAACTTTATTCTCCTGCCTCACTTCTGCCCAGAAAATTGTTAACCAAGTTGAATAGATTATTCATCTGTTTCACTATAAAGAGTTTAAAGCAAATCAGATTTTTAAGTATTCATATAACACTTGAAATATTCATTGAAACAGAAATAATGACATTCATTTTTAACATAAATAATAATCAGGGACTTTGTGGCAGCTTATAGCATGTGCAAAAGTGACCTCCCAGGTTTTCTCTTCAAAAATGCAGTAAATGAGAAATATTGCAAAAAACTCTTTTGTGTCACTAAATAATAGGTACCCCATGATTGGTGCTGCATCCTTTTTAGTGAGGTTTTTAGAACATCTTTACACTGCTCAAGTAGTACATAAACTGCAAGAATAACCACATAGTGCTTTTATTTTATTTTATTTTTAATGATTAATCTCAGCCAATGAAAAGTCCTTATTAAATTTTACTTCCAGGAGGGGAATGTGGAGTTCTTCACCTCCCAAGGGCATGGCTAACACACGGGCTGAAGTTGCTCCAGCTCCCAGAGATTGACTGCATTACGCCATGGTGTAATTCCAAGGGGTGGATGGATGGTTTCCATAAGGCTGGTGAGGTTCCTGCTTTTCAGGCTGCAGCACTTCCAAGCTGGGTCACTGAGAAAGGAGAGCAAATCCACTGTGCACGGCTGCCTCTGTGCTGTAAGATGTATAACACCTTTGTGCACTTCCCACTAGGAGGTTCAAGAGCAGTAACAGCTAGCTTCATTAAACAGCCTGGCAGCCACAACAGGGTACACATGGGTCTCTTCAAAACTGCCTTTATTAATGATTGCATGGCTGGCAGGGACATATTGCAGCTAAAATGTCCTAGAGCCACCACTGGGCAGGGATCTGAACCTGCCCAAAACAGCTATGTATGTCTCTGCTCAACTGAATTAGACCTGGACGTGTTTGATGGAGTGGATGCAAGCAGAGTGCTTGGTTGAAAATGTATGGGGAAGGCAGAGTGGAAACATAAGGCTGGAGCATCTCCCTGGAGATGAGAGGCGTTATCCTCAGTAGGAGTTTCACTCTGGCTCATACATAGAATGTTTGGGTGCTTCTGGTGGTGAATGAAGCAATGAGGATGAACTGTCACATAGCCCAGAGACACTATAGAGGCAAATATCTCTGTAGCATTGGTCTACACATTGCTCCATAGTGGTACTCCATGCACAGCAAGACAGCTAAGGGTGATGTCTCAGTCCTGGCACTGAGGACAAAACACAGGTCCAGGATGTTGATAATTGCAACTTAAGCTAGTTGCGTTCTTGCGTGTTACCTTGCATATTGAAATCTCAAAGGACAAGAGTTCCAGGTATTTCACCACTACTGCTGACAGATGTCACTGGACCTCTTTACCTTGACTTGAAAATGAGCCTAAAAATCTGTTATATTTGCTTTGGGTCTGCTTCTATTATCAGCTAAGTGGAATTCGAATGACTTTCCTGCCCCGTGCCTTCTCTCTTAGCCTTGATAGCCCATGCCAAGAGAAATTACATGATACCTTCCTTATTTATAAGCCTAATGAGCCAGCTACACTAAGGAACAAGGTGAAGTCCATGTACTTCATAAACATGTGGGAAATACCAGCTGTATTGATGGAGTATCAGGTTGTCCTGGAGATCTGAGTCACATTTTGAAGGCACAAGGCATAAACCTCATACCTCAAAGAGGCAAAAGAAGGAGAAAATACTGAAGTAGCTCTAAGTTCACACTCTTCCATTTAAGTACAGGGCTGGATTCATCAAGGCCTTTTGCAGTGCTTCAAATTCATTCTTTTCTTCCTTCAGACAAGGGATAGATGACCCAACACGTGAGGCATTAGCCCCATCCCATTGTCCCACTGGTGCCAATTTGGGACCACAACTGAAATTGCTTTGTACTGCCTGCAAAAGGCCAAAAGACATGGCCTGAGACCACAATGCCTTTGCTGAAAGATCTCTTCATCCCATGCCTTTCTTTCTGACACAGAAGGTTTTGTGGTCATGGACTGATATACCCATTAGACATCTCAGAACTGGGTTCTTCCAACTGTTTAATGGACTGATCCTCCCCATCACTGTCCCACAAGTGATATTTACAAGTGGACCTGAGCAAAGGAACATTTATCTGAGTGATGGCAATGCCCCAAAGAGAAGTTTTTGGAATACTTCTTGGAGCCATTGTCCACTCCTGTCCAGAGACAGAAATAAAAGTACATCATAATTTATATCCTAGGAAGCTTAAGGCAATGACTTTCAAAGAAGCTTCAAGAGACTGGTTTGAACTTGAGCTGTGAAAGGGCATATCTATGAAAGTCTCCTGAGCTGTTTTGAAATGACTTGTGTCCAAGACATTATCCTTACAATATAGAAAACAATAACAGAAGGAAGATGTCCCAGACCTTCCATGTGTTGAATTTTACCTGCAAAATGAAAGCTGGGGCAGTGCCTTGCACCTGTAGTTCACAAAGGAACCACCAAAGGCACAGGATCTTCCACATGGGAATTTTTAGTGTACAGTCTCAAAAGCCCCCAAGTTCTACAGTGTGGAGAATACATAACTGAAATATTTTGGTGATTTAAACTTTGAACTAATGACAATTCCCATGCTATGCAACTGCTCTCTAAGAGCACTTCTCTTAGATTAACAATATGTCCTTTAGGTTTTCGCCTGCCATTTGGCCACAGTGCATTCAGACAGATAGAGAGAGCTGTCTGGGACTAGAGGGGGCAGACTGGGGAAAGCCATAAAACCTCAATGCTTAGTGTGTGTTGCCCTGATCTAGAAAGATTTTTATAACACAGGGGAAGAAAAGCACAAGGTATGCCCAACAGACTGTCTCATAGAATATTTTTTTCATATGAACCCATTAACAGAGACAGTCCTTTCATCACTTTATGGGTAACCATGCTGAGAGATCAGTAGGAACTGTGGTCATCCAAGGGAAAAAATTGTCCCTTTATTGATTATATCTCTGGCTTTGGTACATCTTGATTAATAAAATTCTCTTTCAGTCACTTAGAATAGATCTCACCTGGTTCAGCTCAGAGATATAAAACATGCTGATTATGAAGCTGATAAGTCTCTCAGCAAAAAAGGCAGAGGCACAGAAGACCGTAGATTGAATGAATCGTAGTTTGCCCACTGCTGAAACCCAATTTAGCATGCTATAATACAGAAGAATTGTAGTGAAAATGAGAAGGGGTAAAAGGTGGGGAACTGTCGTATGTAATAATTTAGTCTCATGGATCAAGAAATTACATCTTTTCATTTACATTCATCAAGTTAAACTGAGTGTTTTAATCGCAATGCCGCATTACAACAAAATGTTACCTTATAAAAATTAGAGATCTTGAGGCAGCTTGTCCCTTCTCATAATCACCTACTGGAAGGAAAAAAGGCTTTGTGTTACTGGAAAATCCACCTTCTGAGTATGTGCTAAAGAGATATGGTTGTTCCTTGAAATGTGACATGCAAGAACTTCTTTCACATTTTGCCTTGCTCACTGAACTGCAAGACACTATTCACCATGGCTGGAATTTTTTGTATCCCATGTTAAATGAAACTAATCCTTGTCTGATTATTCTTTATACTGGGGTTTAGAACCATCATTTAGTCCTTTTTAAACCATTTGATTTTACTCCTTTTAAGACCATTGCAGTACTAGATACTGACAGTAGCATAAAATAGGGCAATGATTAACAAATGGGCATCACTTTGACTGCAATAATCCATAATATTTAATTCTCTTCACCAATGCACTTTAATGACTAGAACTGACAGACTCTCCCTCTGCCTCTCTGACCCTCTAGGTCAACCAATTACCAAAAGGCTAAACCAGAGCTGGTGCTTTGTGATAGGCCAAAACTACTTCTGTTTTACCAAGATGTATGGCAGCTATTAGACAAAGAAAGCTCATTTGCAATTTCCATGAGCATCTGTTATCTGATTCCATGCAGCATAAAGGTAAACCATAAGGTAAACTAACATGCTGAACTGTATTGAGTTGATCTCCACAGGTATACTGGGACCTTAGACACATACCTGTAGTTATCTCAATACAGGTACTTTATCTGGAGCTGACTTTTACCCTCGGAGTTTTCCTGCTTCAGAGCCATCAGAGCAAAGATAGGAATATAAGTCATTTTTAGATGTGTTAGAGTGAAGTCTAAGAAAAATCTCCTCTGTTTTTCTCATCTGTGGGCAAACTCCTGGCCCCTCACACCAGAAAAGAGTTCATGCCTCAGGGTCTAGAACAGAGGAAAGGGCTGCCGGGTCAGAGAGACACTTTTCACTTCTCAGCTTAGCCACCTCCCTGGTTTCTTCTTTCCCCTCTGGATTGTGTAGGTGGCTTCTCCAAGCTCTGAAGGACCCTTTTTCCAGGGAATAAAGACTGGGGGATTTCATTATCTCATGTCTATCTTCAGGCCATTTGTATTCTTTATCCCATTTTTCTGTATTTGGGACAGTCTATTAAAAGCAAATACAAGCTTTATTTTTGTGGGACATGTCACAGTATATAAGTATTAAAAAAATATGAATTGCAAATGTCATTCCCTTAGCCCTTTGACTCAACTTCCCCGTTTGCCAATAAAACTGTTCAATAGACAGTTGCTTCTTCAATATATAGCCTAGGCTGCCTTTTCCATCTTCCGCAGTTGCTCTCATGGTAGAGATTCATGAACTCTGAGTGACTCATGAGAAGCTCTTCCCCGGCTACTTCTTTTTGCATATATTCATAACCTCCATCTATGCAATGCTGGCTCCCTGCAGTAAAAGTGCCTTTAAATGATTTTTCCATAAAGATACAACTTTGCTACACAGACAAAAGCAATCAGTTGTGCACAAAACTTAAGTTTAGGAAAATAACCTAATATTCAAATAGGAGTGGTGCACAGGAAAATGCAAATATGTTCTGACTCATTTTGTCTCATCCTCTTGCTTACTATTAGATAAAGGCAGAGAGCTTCTTTCTGAATATTCTGATCAACACACTGCAATAAATGCAAAACAAGCAGCTACTTTAGAGAAGTTTCACCCATCAGAAATACCTGAAGACTCAGTGAGAATATCCAGCAGTCCACACCACTCCAATGTCTGATAGACATCTGGCAGCAGTTCTTTAATTTGTGAGGTCCTACATAACACCACAAAATGACATTAGTAGTGGAACACTTTCCACAACTTTCTTTCAGTTTTTACATGCAACCCTGAGCAAATTGGGGTTGGGGCTGGGGGGTGGGGGGAATGAAAAATTAAAAAAAAAAAAAAAAAAGATCCTCATAATTAATCCTCATAATTAATATTCCTGGGGAACCCCAGATGAATATTCTTAAGTTTTCATGTGACAAGCTAACTCCCCCTAGTTTCATTGCTGAGTACAACGCCCCATGGTGTAGGATGTCCCTTTGGTCATTCAGGGCCAGCTGTCCTGGCTGTGTCCCCTTCAGCTCCTGGGGCACCCCCAGCCCCTCTCTGGCAGGGCAGCACGAGGAGCTGGGGAGTCCTTGGCTCTGGGGGAGCGCTGCCCTGCAACAACTGAAACAGCGGTGTGTTACCAGCATTATTCTCATCCTAAATCCAAAGCAAAGCACCACACCAGTTACTAGGAAGAAAATTAACTCTATCCCAGCTGAAACCAGGACACTACCCCAATAACATCCTTCAGAGTGTCCTAAACTTTTAGATATATTACGTAAGCCTCAATCCAGCAAAGTTTTTGCTATTATTATCCTTTATGCTTTCAGGGTAGAACAGCTATTTTTTTGGTGCTTTTTAGTTGAACTTCTCCAATGAAAGTTAGAGAATACCTGAGGCTCTGCTAAACTTGCCCCTTGTTGCCAGGCCAATGAATAATTCAAGAAACTCAGTTTTTGAAGTGGGCACTAATTAGACAGTATAGCTTCCACCTAAAAGGAATGCTGCAGGAAAATAGGGCTCTTTTCCTCTGCTTGCGTTGAAACCTTGGTGGGATGGGGTTGTATCAGGTGACAGTAGAATTGAAGGTAGAGTGCAGGCTGATGCAGTATGGGCCTGGGTTTGTTTTAGTGTTGTTCTTTTTCTCTGTGACTTTTCAAGAAACTCATGTATGATCTTAAGGCATAGCTTGAATGTAGAGCTGAAAATTAGAAGTGACAAACTTCCTTTCAGTGTTTGTGGAAGTTGCACATTATGAAAAAAGACATGGAAGTCGCTCATCAGCCCAGTATTCCCACCCTTGCACTTTCTGTTAATCCACAATCAGAATGCTATTTTATTCACTGGCTCGATTATGAGGATGATGTACTTTATGAAACATTGTACTTATTGTCTCTAAAATCAAAAGGCTGTCCAGAGCTGGAGCTGAAACCAACCATTTTAAACTGATTATTTTTTTTCTTTTATGTTGTGCAAGGCCAAAATCCCACATCCAAATATATAAAAATAAAATAAAATATAATAAAAAAATATTTTAAACCTTGGACGTGGAATATGAATTTTGTGACTTGGATTCTACACCAAATATTATGGCTTAATTACATTTAGTTTTATGCTAGCATTCAGCAAATGTTTACTCTCCAGAATTATTAGATGTTTCTGGGTTCTGCTGCTGGACTCTACCTCTTATTTATAGATCATGCCAGCATGCAGATTTTTGTTCATTAGAAGCTCTATTGGAGCACCCACTGTACTGCATTAAAACAAGGCCATCTATGTATAAGCTGTAGCTATAGGTAGATGAAATTATTATGCAGCATTTCAGTAAAAACAGGGCAAATTAGATTAGCCCTAACAGTCTCCTATTCCATTACCTCTATTAAGATGTAGATGACACTGCACCATAGAGTCTAAACTGCTTATTTGTCTTTGCAGCAAAACAGACTGAAATTTGCTGCTTGCTTCAGTTTCAAATTCAAGGCACTTTTGCTTCGCTGATGAATTCTGCCTAATTCCTGGACCCCAGATGCTGCGGCTCAGCTGGAGGTTGCTGCAGCCCCATTTTGGGAGGAATACCCAAAATGGGAATCATGTTCCTGAGGACATTTCATCACAAACATGGAAGAGGCTCATCCATTACCACAGCCCATTTGGCGTCTGTGTGAAATCTGTAAAGGACTCAGCACCCCCCTAGCCCTTAACTCTGACACTTGCCACATTTTGACAGCTCCATATCAAGGACACACGTTCTTCCTACAGCGTGGGAACACAGGGACCTAGCACAGGGGACTCACAGATATCCAGGCAGACAGCTAATGGAAATGATGAGAAGAGGGGCACCTTTCTAAGGTATATATTTCCCCTCCCCAATACGCATCTTAGTGGATCTTCTGTTACAGACCCCCCCTCTCCTCCATTATATACCAAGGAGTATTTATTGGTACCCACTTTCCAAGTCATCCTGGCTTGCAAGAAAATGTAGCTCTGCAAGTTCAAGACATTTTGCAGTCTTAGCTGTATATTTTTTGCAGCAAAGATACTCTCTATGCTCCTTCAGTGAAACAAAACTACACATTTTTTTAACAAGACTATATTTATTCATGGCTAAGTTAAAGATCAAATTACTTGCAAATTACTACTACTACTATGTTATTAATTCATCATCATTGCTAAATCATTACAGTTTCTCAGTGCTGCAAGATTAAGTTTTGTTTCAAATATTTAAAACCAAGTGGGTGATAACTTTAAGCATCTTTATATGTACAGAGCTGAGTAAATATTCATAACAAAGCACAGAAATCTGAGGAATGCCTAGTATAAGAGACAACCAAAATCCTATTTAAATATCATAGGAAACTTCAAATAAAACATTTGTGTTTCAAAATGTACCGTGACCATAATTTTACAGAAAGAAATCGAATTCTGTTTCATAAAATTCACTCCCTTCCAACAGGACAGACCTGTAATTAAACAGAAAGTTATTACATCTGGCCTTTGTCAAAAATAATACAGCAAAAATTGAGATTTCTCAGGTAAGCACCTCCATTTTGCTTCAAGTTACTTTTCTTTAAAAAAAAAAAAAAAATCCATTCTGTAAGTTTCAAGCAGTTCCATCTACAATAAAAACAAGCGGGTAGCTAATTTGCATGAGATTTGATACCATTGCAGCACCAGAAGACAGAAACCTAATGGGAAGGTTGGAGCCCCCCTGGTTTGGAGATGTGCACATCCCTTGGTCGCGCAGGGTGTATGTTGTATCTGCACCACTAAAAAATGCATGGTGAAGGATTGCTTTGTGTTACCTACATAGGTATTGCATCTTAAAATGAAAAGCTTTAAGGTACCGTAACATTTGTGCTTTTTATTTCTCAGTGCCTGAAGTATCGCGAAAGCTGGGCTGCTGCCCAGCAGGGCGATGTCTTTTATGTCATGCAATGAGGGACTGCTGGTGTGGTGGCAGGGCATACGGAAACACAGAGGATGCAAAGACCCGCTAGGGCAAGGTCTTTGCAGTGACTGGAGCAGGAGAGCATCGCTGTGCCTCTCATCAAAAGGGAAGCCTAACGGTGTATAAAGACCATGGTAGGGAAACAGCCTTTATTCAGGAAGGCAGCTTAATCACATTGCTATCTTGAGGCATGTGTTCCAAGCCCTGCTGATACCCCTGGCACTGAAGCACGTGCTGCAAACTCTTTCCCTGAGTCAAGACTTCAGGGGCTGTGCATGCACCGCCTGCTCACAGAGCTTGAAACGCAGGCAGAGGAACTGCGAGCAGGATCTCTGCCACAGTTGTTGCACACATCAATCACCATCTTCAGGGGAGATGCTGTCAGCTGCTTTCCCTCATTTCTGAATCTTAATATGGGGCTTGGTACATATGTAATGCAGTGGGTAAACAATGGGCTCTTTTTTATTGTATTCCAAGGCACTGTTTCTTCACAAAGATCATCAGGAAATTATCTTCTAGGCACCCAAAAGCCTCCTCCTACTCTTTTATAGCATGTTTTCTCTTCTAGGGAGTGTTAGACATCATAATATCAGTGCAAAAAATTATTTTAAAATTCCTCCTCTGTTGTGCAAGGAGCAGTAGGCAAAAATTCTCCCTGGACTGGTATATCAACACAACGGTCTATCAGATTGTACTTTGTTGTTCAAACAAGATCAAGTCCTCATTATCTTAGACTATATAAACACATTAAAAAACAATCCATGACCTAAAGGGCTTTTAGTTTAAATGGATCAAGCAGCCAGACAAAGGATGCATTTCTATCTCCATCCTGCTGATGAGGAGCTGAGGCACAGAGGAGTGATAAGCCCAAGCAAAGCCACGCAGGAATTTTATCATATAGCCAGGAACCAAACCCAGGTTCCTAGAATATCAGCTCCATGTCTTAATCACAAGTCAAGCTTTTGTGTGACTAGTGTGTTTAAAATGCTTCCAGCCAAGAGACACGCCAAAACCAAACACAGCGCACCAGCAGTGTAAACTAATTACATTCTAATAATTACTTCAGTTTCAGTCATTTCAACCATTATTAGTAGCTCAAGCAGGGAACATGTGGGCTGTGCTTTTGAATTAGGTTATTTAATCTTGTATTCTCTCTTTTCACATTGGACAAAATTGGCTTCTATTTTGCTGTGTGAGTTCCCTGTGTGTGATTAACGCCCAGGTGCCAGCAGATGAAGCAGCGCGGCGGCTGCAGTACAGCTGTACTTCAAAGGCACAGAGCGGTGACTGACGGAGACACCCGATAAGATCGTATTGAGCTAATAAATATGACAAAAGCACTTCAGCCCTGTTAACTGCATCCAGAGAGACATTGCTCAGAAAGGGATTGGGCACTTTGGCTGAGACAAGACAGTGCTTAATGCTTCTCCGTCTTTGGGAGCTTGGCAGCTTCATCACCCCTGTGAGTGCTTGGGTTTCCCCCCAGGCTGTCTATATTATCTGGCCATTTTGCAGATTTTTTTCCAGGCCAGCCTTTCTGCCTCTGCCTTCTTATTTTTATCATATACAGCTGTTATGTTCAGAGTTGTCTCAGTAAGTCACTTGTCTTTCCCCACTTGTGATGTGGTGGTGCTTTCACATTAACCTAAGCAAACAGTAGGAAGTTTCCCATTAAATGTGAGGCATTGAGGAAATCGTTGTGAAACAGCAAACAGCAAGATAGAAACACTGTGGAAGAAATCACAGTGTACACAGAAGGAATGAAGTCAGAGCAACATAAAAGCTTGCTAATCTGTATAGAGAAGATCCAAAATATGCCAGGAAACAGGGAAATACTAGAATACGCACAGCTTGTTGGTCAGTAGATCCTTTAATTTGCTCTTGGCAGGCAGTCCTGGAGAAGGAGAGAGGCCAAGGGGTTGTGCTGCAGCCGTGCTTGTGCCAAGCAGCCAGGACCCCTGGAAGGATGCTCCCGTGTGCAGCCTAAATCATCTTTCAGATGTTTTTCTTTTGAAGCGGCAAGATGATTTTATTTCCTTCAGTAAAGCAATTTAAAAGGAACAGAAAAACAAATAATATAAAACCCAAACAACAAAAAAAGCCCAGCCGGGTCTGACAGCTCAACAGATGGTTACCTAGGACTAGCACAAACAGCACCAGCCGAAGCATGACTTTGCCAGCTCCGTCTGATTTTGCTTTCCTGTGCAGGCAGCAGCTTTTTCTTCTGTTTTACCAATGATATACTCAAATCTTTTACACTTCCTCACTGTTACATCTCCTCCTCCCTGTCAGAGCCACTACCCTGGTTTCTTGCTTCCCGGCACACGCTAGCATTTTGTGCAGGGACACTTGCCTAAAAAGACCAACATATGTCACACCACACTGGTCAGCATGTACCACAATATGATACGCAGCTAGGTAGGATGGAGGAAGATAGGGGTGATGTGGCCTCTTCTACATGCAGTAGAAGCAAGTGGACCCAGAGCAGGGAGTGGATTTCACCTTTACAGTCACTCCTCAGAAATTTTCCTACATCTTATCAGTTCAACATGAAAATCTTTCTTATCCTCAGCCGCCTCTACTGACCAGTTTTGAAGGGTTGTGATATGCTCTTTGCAAGTGCAAGATGAATCAATACCACCACACACACACTCGTTCAGTCTGCAAAGTGCAGGAACAAAGGCACCTTCATCACTCTCAGCTTGTGTTTCACTCCGCAGGTGGGATTAAACATTTCTTAAAAGACCCCCAATGGATGAGCTGTTTTGCAGCAATCCACACTATGTTGGATGCTGCTACGCTTGTACAGAGCACCAACACAGCTGTCCTGCCTGCTTTGGTGTCTGAAGATCAAGATGTCATTAAGGTCCACCAGATGCTGCAGGCAATGGAACGGAGCAGGAGATACCTTCACAAAACCTGGCAGAGGCAGCTTACTGAAGCATTGCAATTCCTTTCCTTCATGACCAAACGGACCATAACCTGGCAGCTCTGAGAAGTAAGGCTGTGAATTTCATTGGTCTTTTAAACTTTGGGGAGATTGTAAGCACAATTCAGCTCTCTATAACCACAGATTCTCAGTCTCACATCTCTACAGCACATTGAAGACCTACATGAGCACGTTATATTGTGGCAGACTGGGATGGTTTTTTATCAAGTTGTGTGCAGCAAGGAAGGTTTCTCATCCAGATTCACTCCACACTTCATTCTGTGAAGCCATCCTGGGCAGGCTGCATATGTTAAATTAACTTTTAATTTCTTTTTATTGTGAAAGGGATAACAGAAGGGCTTCCAGGGCAGAAAAGAAGGGTCCTTATTTTGCCTCTGTATGTCCAAGAGACCTCTGACAAAAATCACCTGTGTGGTATTTCTTACTTCTGCAAACTTAAACAAATGAGTAAATCTCTCTCTATATATATATTTAACACTATTTAACACTGAATATAGGTTATGATCTTGCTTATGTTAATTGCTGAATTTGGCTCTTTTCTGTGTTTTCTTTTTCTTGTAGCCAAAACAGGAATGACAGCCAGTGAGAGATCCCCACTTCTCTGGTGGCAGCAGGCCTGTAGCTGCAGCAACTGCCACACAGAACCCAGCACAGATTTCAAATCCTGTCTCTTCCTTGCTTTTATCCCCTTTTCATCGTCTTCCAAGCACAACCAGGCATCCTGGACCAGGTTTTGGGCCACTAACAAAGCCATTGTGAGGCTGAAGGCACTCAAACCTCTCAATGAATCCACAAAATGCCAATACCTGAAGCATCTTCCTACTCACTCACATGATGCAGAGGTCCTGCTATGATTCATTGAGAAGCTGTGGGATGACCAGCAGTTACCAGTGCCAAGCCTAAATGGTTCCTGAAGCATGGATCTGATTGTGCTGGAGTGACAACCATGAGCTTTCCTGGCATGCAGCTCTGGTTTGTGTTTGAAGCTCACTATTTTGGTCCTGTAGCCCTGTATCTCCAGCAACAGCTGCTCAAGATTAAGAAAATAACATTAAAGGCCTGCCTGGCACTTCTGACTCAGCCCTCTTACGTAAAGGTATAATTGCACTTATGGTCCCTATCGCAGTGCTCCATGAGGCCGGGAATTATGCACCACCATAAGTTAATTCCAGACAACGGTAGAGTAAGGACCAGAATATCAGAAAGAGAAATTGGGATAGATCTTAACATCAGAGAGTGCAGTCACACCAGCCAGTGTGAAATACTGCCAGAATTATTTTGAGAGAGAGCAGCGAGGGACCTAACCATTCCTCATTATGATCTCAGGTCAACATAATACTTTATAAAACTCCATTTACTTAATTACAATGACTATTCACTTTTGCTAATGTTCCAGAGATCAAACCTGTGTCCAGGTTTCTTTTTTTTTCTCATAGCTGTGTTGTTTTGATTAATGAGTAGTTCATCATAAACTGATCAACATTAGTCAAACATTGCACTACAGAACCACTGAAAAATCATATATTGACTTTTTTTAAATAACTATTGCATAAAACTCTTTTCTACTTGATACCAAAGGATTAATGTGAAATTAGACTTATGGCCAAAGCCGGCCAAAAACATTTTCAGAGTGCTGCAATCCACTGCCAGTCTCTGTGTGCCCCCACTGCTGCAGCCATTGCCCTCTCTTTGTATCCCTGTGACAGGGGAAGGCTTTTGATTCTCTGCAGATGGATAGGGCCATATGCAGCTTGCTAAGCTACATCAGAACCATGCAATTTCTGTAACCTTAAAAGTCTTCCAGGACCCTTCTGAAATCCGTACATAACAATGATTTAATTCTATAGGTGAATAAGGGGCGCACCAGCCAGTAGTTCCTATTTTCAAATCCCTTACACCATCAGTTCCAGCTGTGCTATGTGGATCTCATTAAAAGACTTTTCCCTTGTGTTGGAATTTCTCCTGAATTGGCCATATTAATACTCACAGCTGGGTAAGTAAGATCTTTGTTTATTTGAGATGGAGCCATACGGAAATTATTCAAGCCCAAATGGGATTTTCTTAGCTCAGACTGCCACTGGATTCCAAGTGGTTTGGTTATTCTGTCAAAACACAGCCTGCACGCCTTTCTACTACTTCATATTTCTGGGAGCACACAGGTGAGGTTCTGCCCTGCTGACTTTTGCACCCCCTGAATTCTCCTTTTTTAGCTATCTTTTTCATGTCAGCCCACAAATGGGGTAGTTAAAATGACTCTAATAATTTGGCCTAAAGAGAATAACTGCAGGGCATTGTGTGGTGCTATGCACAGTTAGTACACCAGAAGTGATATAGCCAGTGCAGCATAGTGATCCAGCCAAATTAATCACCAGGGTAATTAACACAGGCCCAAATTTACACCAAGGGAATTAGATCACCTCCAGTTTGCACATCAGTAGCTCACAGCACAGCCTAGCACTGTCCTGCAGGAATACGTCCTTGCTGTCACTAGGAGTTCAAATACAGGGTCAGATGCATGGATTGTCTGCATCCCCTGGAGCTGGAGTCCAGGAAAGGCCCCTCCATGCACAAGTGTCTTGACACTTTTTTGTGGCCCAAGCTTGATTACTGAGTCCATGGTGTTGAACTTCATCATTTTTTTGCTCAGCCCAAGTACCAAAGCACTCTGAAAATCCAACGCTGAAATATTTTTTGGTGTTGGGAACACATCCCAGGCTCATCATTGGTGGCAATAGTAGTCCCTCTGGTCTCATGTACTGCAATTCAGTAACCCATTATTAACGGTTGGTGGCAGTGAGCTAGCCCTTCTGATTTTTCTCTTCTGAATGTGACTAATTAGTTATGATAATTAGCAGAATTACTGCTCTCTGTTCCCCACTTGGGAGTACAATAGTCACAATCTTATAACCACCTACTTTACTTTCTGTCCCGGCTTCCTGAGAAAGGGAGTCAAACACCTTGATTAGAATTTGAGTCCCACAGGGCATAAATGGCAGAACAAAACAGTAATTTAGCCAGGCAGATTGTTACCATCATTTCAGTTCTTTCTGCATTACAGCTCTACTACAGTGCTACGTAGTAAGCATAGGGCCCATGCGAAGCCAAGCTTCCTGGCAGCATTTGCAGGGTCTGGCTGTAAGACAATGCCCTTTTTGAGTAAAAATCAAGGTCTGAACCCTCACTGATGTTAGGTGATCAAGAACCAACTCTTCTCAGAGGCAAGAAAGGACAGCCGAGCTTTGTTAGACTCAATTTAGACAAATTTTGACTGCTAGGATATGTCCTCTAAGGTGAAGGTTTTGATTTCACACCCCAAGGTTATTAAATGCTATGTTTGACAGCTCCAACCCTATCACACCCCCAGCGATACCACCACCACTCTCCGCACCGTGAACCAGCGTCCATATCGCATGAAGTGGTGGGTCTATGGTCCATGTTCTAGCAGACCCCACTTCCAGTGCTCCTTTCTCCTTTAAAGCCCCCTTCCCACCAGTGCAGCCACAATGCTTTTCCCCAAAAATTGCTTCACATTTTTATACTGAAACCGAATCTACCTAGAACGAGAAACTGCTGATGTCACCTAGGGACTGTTTTTACCAACAACAAGGGTATTCCTCAGCTAGCAAAGCCCACTCTTCCAAATCCGTTGTGAGTATAGGTGGTGAATGAACTCTTTTACTTTACATCCCTCTGGTGGCCCACATAAAACTTTGAAAAATGATGTTTAACAATAATGGCTTTTCTTTGTGTGTGTCCAAAATTTCCTGTTTTCTCTACCCTCAGAGGACATATGAATGACAAACAATATTTTTTGAACCTCCGTAGTTTATTTTTTTCTGCCTCTTGCTCTTGCTTGATAGCAGACTGTCCAATTTCACTTGGACACAGTTATTTCCCATTACAATCAACTATAATATAATCAAGTATTATTATAAATCGAGACAGGAAATGGGGCACAGGAGAAAATAAACATGCGAGACACAGGAGAAGGCAAAGTCCCACAACTCCTAATACCCACCAAACTCCCATGAAAGTTGACAGAGAAAGAAGACCAGAGGAAGAACACAGGTTATGCTTATGCTGCTAAAGCCTTGCAAAGAAAACATAGAGTTGTTTCATCCAAAAGAGCAATTAGTTTCTTTCTCTTCTTCCAGTGTAGGAGTTAAGATCAACCCCAAGGTGCAATGCACAACATCCAAACTCAGAAGGTTCTAGAGATCTGAGGTACACACCAGACCACAAAGTCTATCTAGAAAGTTAATACTAGGAATTCTGCAGTTTTAACCACAGCAGGCTTATAATGGGTGTCATTGTGGACAGAAATTATAGAGGTCATTATATAGGTCATAATTCATTGGTGAATTTGGAGGAAGTAATTTGACGGAGGTGAAAGTACCCAGTCCTAGCGCCAGGGCAAGGGAAGACCATCATGCTGACATATGATGGCAGAGAGCCTTGGGAGTGGGAAATGAGATTTAACTTTAACAGGGTTTGGTCAGTGTCTTCAAGCGGGTCACGTTTGCTCAGGCTGAGAAGCCAGAGCTGTAATGTAAGTTTAACAACGCAGTGCATGTTCCCATAAATGCCTGTCAGGAAGCAGATTCTCAGCAATACTTCTAGGCTTCAAATAAAAATAGCTACGCCCTAGTGACACACAGCATCTATTCCCAAGTCCTCTGAAGCCCAGCCACCAGAAAAGGTAAACAAATGACACCATAGACGGAGCTGCAAAACGTGTTATGTTATTTAACATCGACCATTCCATATAATTAAGGGAGCACAATTACTTAAACATGCTTGTGATGTAAACAAAGATGCAAATTGCATTTCTAACTACTTTGACTGTACCCACAGCATAATTAGAAGTAGCAATTTATTACTCAATGTAATAATTAGAAGTAATTAACTACTAGAAGCAATTAGAAATAGTAATTCATTTCTTAATGCAATGAGATGCTTTTGCAGCATGTGTGTGTGTGTGCGCACAAATGCTTAACTGTTGATAATTACTTCAAAAAGACATTTATTCAGGGCTTCTGACTCTGCCTTGTATGAAATCATTTAATGTATGGGGAAGATTGATCATAACTCTCTCCTAAGATTCTCCAGAGATTATTTGATCAAGAAGCAGGTATCCTCCAGTCAATATATTGGTGTTGTTTTTTTCTGTTTTGTTTTTTCTTTTTAAATTTTTTTTTATTTTCTAAGGCCAAATAGTGGATGGAGATCTTCTATGTAAAATCAGTTACAATAATCATATTCAAAATTATTTGTATTTTTTCATCTGCTTACATCTTTTCATGGAACACCATGCACAGGAGAAACAAGTTGGAATGAAATCTGTAGTTTATTGACAGTGATACGTTATAATATTAAAAGAACTGTAAAAGACATATTAAAATACACCCTGACATGACTACTCTGTACTTACTTGTTAGAATTTTAAAATATTCCCTGACCTAACTTAATGGGGAAGAGGAAACTAAGAAAGCTACCCAAGAGACCAAGTGAAAATTTTCTTTGCTTTTTTGTAGACATTCAAAAGGGAATGGACAAGCTTTTTGTATCACGCATCCCGTTTACGTCCTCCAGGTAGTTGCAGACGGGAGCATGCAGCACCGAGCACCAAAGGGCTTTCCAGGAGGAAAAAGAGGGACCCACAGCTGTTGGCTAGAGAGACCATATGACAAGAGCAAAAACCACTGGGCAAGTCCCAATGCAAGGAATAGTGAGAATTGAGAATTAACAGTTGTTTTTTATTTTTATTTAGTACCCTGCCACCCTGAAAAGCTTTTGGCCTCATTAAGTGATACTTCAAAGAAAAGTCAGTCCTACTGCAGAGGGTGAATGGGTGAAATCCATGCATTCAAATCCCCTCCTTCCCTCCTGCCTTTGGCAGAGAGATGCTAGCAGCAACATTCCTGACCTGGGAAAGATTCTGGAACCCGCAACCATGGACGGGTGCTGGACATTTCTGAGTCTCTATAGTCTGTTTGCAAACCACACTGTTGCCATTGGGAGAGAGATAAACCCTCCCACTCTCACACTAAGCTGGTGGTAGTGTTCATTCCTGGGTCAGAAATTTATCAGTTAACTTCTCTTCAAAAAACTTCACACACAATCAAATTTTACTAAATGTGTCCAAAGTCTTGGTCTGTTATTCCAGCTCCATTTTTCACCTGATAAATTTCTTCACCTTTTAAACACCTTTTCTAAACAGATTCTCTCCTTTCACTTCTCACTGGACAAAGCTTACTAACATTATTAAAGGTACTGCTGAAAAAAAAAAAAAAAAGAAAGAAAAAAAAAACAACAAAGCTGTTCTCATTGGCCCTAGTTTTCTAAGGAAAATGTACCCAAGGCAGCTGGTTATGAATCCTCCCCTAGATCTTCATAGCATTGAAACCGTGCAATATCTGTAAATTATGTTCAAAGGTGTACACCTGGAAAGTGCTATTAAATGGTAAGGAACTGCAGGAATGCAGCTGCTTGGAGTACAATAGATTTACGCCAAAGGGATCCTGGAGAGGAGAACGTGCAGTCATTCTCTCTCTTAAAATCCCTTTCCTCCACATCTCTGTGTGGTGCAGTGTTTTTTCCAGTAATTAATTCCTAGAGTTTTACCCCCAGTGCATCCTTTTTAATGTGACTTGGTATTCATTGGGCCACATCAATTAATCCAGCTCAGTGAGTTGTGAAGTTAGGGAACAAGCCATTGGGTGAATTACAACTGAGAAAGGAGAAAGGGAAATCCACCAAATTAAAAAGAAAATCAAACCCAAATCACCCTTACATTTAGCAAGCAAATAAAACCAGCCACAGCAGAACTGAAAGTCCATTTCCCAGTTGTTAAGCCTTTGACATCAGTGAGGTCTGGAAACTGATAAAACAGTCACCTTGCCTGGAGTTCCTGAAAGAAGAAAAAAGAGTGGTTAGAAGAGATTTCTTTACCATACTTCCAGAGGCTCCTTCTCTTACCTAACTGTAACCTTGGTCATTACTGCTGAGGTACAGTGCAGCACAAGAAAAGAGAAGGAAAAGCACAGTATTGACCGTTGTTTTTGTTATTACCATTATTCTTCATTTCATTTTCTTTACTGAACTTCCACTGTAGTTGCCGGTAACTGGAGAAATAAACAGCTCTGCCAAAGATGTCCTGGATCAAGGAACTTCATCTGCCAGAGGAAGAATAAAACATTCTCCAAAAGGTCTTTCTGAACTGAATCCATGGGTATGGCTGTCACTGAGGGATGTCAGACCTCTTTCTGCAAAGCCTCTTGCCTCCACACTCACTTGGATTTGCTGGGCGTTCACAGTCAGTCATGCCAACACTGTGTCCTTCAATGAAGAAAAGGAAGGTGCATGCCAGGAGAAATAAAAACCATGCCACCCTCTAGCACTTCCCTGTCCTGAATGTGTAACTTTTGCTAGGGACCACACATTACTCCAGACAGTTGAAAGTCTTCTAGAATACCTTCAACTTACCCTGAGGCGTGTCTCAGTGGTAGCTACCTGCTAGAGTTGCCTTCTGGAAAATTCTTCCCTTTGCTAATATTCATCCACTCCTTATCCACGGTCCAAGGTTTGTAAGGGCACTCTAAAAGCAGCCTTGAATACACTTAATATTGCGTGTCTTTTATCTGGTCTAACAAGAACAAAAGAGAAATTTCATCCCCAGCTTGGTAGTTTCTAGGTCTCAGACTGCACCTGAAATAGTGAGAGAAATGGACGGTAGAACAGCAGTCAGCCTTTGTCCCCACCTAAATAGGAACCTGAAATTTCAACAGTGGCTTCAGATTATTCCAGTGAGGCTGTCAGTACAGTTTTTCCTTTCCTTTCCTTTCCTTTCCTTTCCTTTCCTTTCCTTTCCTTTCCTTTCCTTTCCTTTCCTTTCCTTTCCTTTCCTTTCCTTTCCTTTCCTTTCCTTTCCTTTCCTTTCCTTTCCTTTCCTTTCCTTTCCTTTCCTTTCCTTTCCTTTCCTTTCCTTTCCTTTCCTTTCCTTTCCTTTCCTTTCCTTTCCTTTCCTTTCCTTTCCTTTCCTTTCCTTTCCTTTCCTTTCCTTTCCTTTCCTTTCCTTTCCTTTCCTTTCCTTTCCTTTCCGTTCCTTTCCGTTCCTTTCCGTTCCTTTCCGTTCCTTTCCCTTCCCTTCCCTTCCCTTCCCTTCCCTTCCCTTCCCTTCCCTTCCCTTCCCTTCCCTTCCCTTCCCTTCCCTTCCCTTCCCTTCCCTTCCCTTCCCTTCCCTTCCCTTCCCTTCCCTTCCCTTCCCTTCTTCCCTTCCCTTCCCTTCCCTTCCCTTCCCTTCCCTTCCCTTCCCTTCCCTTCCCTTCCCTTCCCTTCCCTTCCCTTCCCTTCCCTTCCCTTCCCTTCCCTTCCCTTCCCTTCCCTTCCCTTCCCTTCCCTTCCCTTCCCTTCTTCCCTTCCCTTCCCTTCCCTTCCCTTCCCTTCCCTTCCCTTCCCTTCCCTTCCCTTCCCTTCCCTTCCCTTCCCTTCCCTTCCCTTTCCATCCTATAGCAAGGTCAAGGAGATATGGAGATGGACTTTGCCCAAAGGCTTTAGTCAGCATGAGTTATGAAATTGCCTCATTACACAGTAAGCATGACACACAACAGAACTATGAACTAAAACCACTTTAAGAAACAGATTGTTCAGCCCACTGATTGTCGTAGTGGCAAAGTATAAGAAAATGCAAAGGAGTACTAAAGTGTACATACTCCTCGAGTGGTACTGGTGCTGTTCAAGCAGACAAGCAGAATTTCTGTGTGAAAGGAATTCCAAGATCTCAAGACACTGGATTCCCACAGCAAGTCAAAAACAGCTGGGCAAATCATGTGTGCTTCTGAAAACTCTTATGCTGCATAACTAAACCACCCCTCTGCACCCAGGTGCATTTCATGCTATCATAACAGGGAACGCAATTTTATGATCTCTACTGGGAAAATAAATAAACAATTGTTTTTAAAAACAAATTGGTTTCTCTCTCTACTCTCCACCTTTGCATGAGTTCTCAACTTATCAGCTAGATGGAGTTAAACAACTATATTTCTAACACATTTTGCTCATATTTCATTTTGTTTCACTTATATTTTCTTTTGGAATCTTTTCCTGCATACAAATGAGAAAATTAATTTTTAAAATAATGTATATTCTGCCCACACATGCATAAAGAATATACTAGGAAAGGTGATGGAATGTAAGTTATTTTATTTCAAAAACACATCCAAGATGTATTAAAACCTACAAATTCATTCTTGATTTATAGCAAAAAAATCTAATATAGCTTTTGCTTTATTCAAGTCATGTTTTGTGCTTTGGAATAGGGCACAAAGAAACGTTCCTCCTCTCAGTTCAGACCAGCATAAATGTTCTCAGGTATTGTGATGACATTCCACCAGGCAGCAGATGTTGGAGTAGCTGTCCTTGCCATACACTATCAATAGGGCCAAAAAATAATAGTAATCATGTATGTGAAATCAGGCTGTGCAGAAACGGGATGCAAATCGAGTATACAGCATGTATTCTGGCTTTCTGTCTACAAACACGTTGTACGCTTGCTTCTTACATACAAGAACATTTGATTCCAAAAAAAAAATTCCTCATCATTCAAAAGTTTTGATTACAGAAAGTGCATTCTCTTTGTCACACACACCTACGCACACATGCATGTTCATATAAATACATGTAAATATTTATAAGGGGTGACATTTAATGAGTCATTATTTATTTTGGCTGCATTTTCTACTTCAGTTTTTAAATAGCTCCCTACACCATATACACTACGTTTACATAATTGTTTTTCTGATAATACAATTGTTTCTTTTCTCCTCCAAAAAATGAGCAAATGGAATCCTTTTTCTTTTTCTCTTCTTTTATTAATGCCAGGTTAAGGCTAAAATAGCAACAGCAGCATCACCATTCAGTAATACAATTTAGATGCAACAGAAACTCCTTCCTAATGAGAATTTTTTCTGCCCCTTCAAGCACAGAATTATTTTGTTACCAATCCACCACGACCATTATTTTGATCTTAACAAGCCTAAAACCCATTATCTGGCTAGAAAAACAAAGAGGACACCAAACCATGTATGGAATCTACAGTCTCAGGAAGTTTTTCCATGGTGCAATTTGAATATCTCATCTCAGAATCTGGAAAGAAAGTTATCTTAAGTGTTTTCATGAAAATCTTGATAAAAAGTGCCCCTGTTGTCACCTTGTTCAAACTAATTGGCATAGAGGCTTGTGAGCATTTTACTCCTACTTGTGTCTACTGCTGGGAGCTCATTAAACTCTAGTTAAAGGTGGCTTCTGGAGAAAAAAATAAAATAAAATAAATAAAGCAAAATTTTAAAGTATTGCTGTTTTCAGTTCTTTCTAGAAACACTGGGTATAGCACACGCAACTGTTCTGTTGTAGTTTTTGTCATTGTAGATCCTCTGATGTCACCATCATAAAGTCCTGAATCTACCACATCTTTGTTAACAGGATTTTAGGGGCTGCAAACCCACCACCACTCCTCCCCACATTACCCAGTACAGCTTCATCTCCAAATCACACGCCAGGAAACAGACAGTGCAACACCTCCACCATATCCACATCATGGTAGGAGTTGTTAGATGGTCTGGGCATGGTAGCAATGGTCTTCAACCTTGGAGGTCCTGCCATCGTACAGGTACAGCTACATCACACAACCTGCACATGCTCATTACATGCAGAGAGCCAAGGGACGAGCCTCCAGCCAGCCCTCCTCATCCTTCCCCATGCCCTCTGTAAACTCACACCTGATAGTTATTTTAGAGAATAAAGGCATTGCCGAGTTACTACTGCATTTTTTGTTGAAATATTTTTGGTTTCTAAATGGAAATGTAACTTTTTTTTAGGAAAAAAAAATCCTTTATATTGTCCAGGTTTGTAACAAAAAAAACTTATTTTGCTAAAAGCCAAAACACCTAGAGTACTCTCTTCTACAACAGCAACACAAACAGGAAAAAGTCTAATTTTTGTCTCAGTGGTGATGGATTTTATTGGAAAAAAAACTGTGGTAATTTGAAAAAAAAGAAAATGGTAAACATATGATCATAGTCTCAAACTGGCAGTTTCTGGCTAACTCCAGTGGGATTTCCTATTAAGGGGAGCATGAAGACCACTTGTGGGCATTTTCAGTAGATGAGGGAAATATTCAGTCAAAAAGCAAAACAGAGGTCACTACAGCTACAGACAACCCTACCACTTCACTTCACTAACACTTCTCAGAAATAACTGATCAGGCACCTAACAGGATCTTAACCACAGAACCCAAATACATGCAATACTATCATGTCAATTTGTACAAGAGCTGAGGATTAAATGATGCTTCTTTCAGCCCCTGGAACTGTTCCTGTGTACAAGCCAATGAGCTTCTCCACCAGCTCTGACCACTAAAGCAAGCTTTACCTAGCAGAGAACAATATGAAACTACAGCAGAAACAAGTACCACGCAGAACAGACACCATTGCCTTTGGGAGAAATCATTTCTTTTGTTGGAAGCCCGATTTCGTTGGTTATTATTTAGAAAAATTGATTCAGCACAGAGTTCCAGTACCTCCAGCCCTGGATCATTATTTTCTTGCAATCCATGATGTTTCAATGGTACCTAGTTCTATCCCTTCACAGGAAGTGCTATGAGGGAATTGGCTGAGTCTCAAAAAAAATGTTAGGAAGACATAAATCACGTATCTGGTGCCCTTCAAAAAGATCTCAGGAGGAAAACTTATCAAGCAAGATTTTGTCTGCATGTGCAGCACCTGCCTGCGAGCTGCTATTCTTGTCATTAAGCAGGGGTGCCATTTAACAAGCTTGACTAGCAGAAAGAGCTAGAAGTTATCCATCAGTCAATGTCAAATCAATGTCCATCAGTCATTGACTGTCTGTTAATGACAAGGTATATTTTGGGAAGACAGAGGGCGTCAACAGTGGATCTTGGACATAGCCCAAGTGGACGTAGCCCGAGTTAGGTAGGCACAAGGTACCCGGTGAATTCTCTCCTGTGGTTTTAATTGATCACAAGACTTTTCGTACTTGGCTCTAAGCTCTCTGTTATTGTGTTGTGTACAATTCAACAGCAGCTGGGCTTCACTCCAGCAGCACCAGAGTTTCAGAGAAGAATGAGGAAGGACATGCTGTGCCAGCCAAACCTAAGATTTCCAATAACTGATTTCTTAGAGAAAATGCAGTAGCTCTCACCCATCTCAGCTTCAGCAGAGCACTTAATGCCGCACACCATGAGAAATTACATACTAAATTTGAAAAGATAAAGATTAACAGAGAAACCCACACTTGTAGGTAAGGGCCTAGCAAAAGCAGAAATGTCTGTAGTAAAAAAGAGAACTGCAAAGCTGGAGGAAGGCATCCCACAAAAGTGGAGTTCTTTAGGAGAGGATCCATGCAACCAGTTATAAGGAATGAAAAGAGGAGACACTGATAACACAAGATGGAGGACAAATGGACAGCCCTGAGAACTAGTTAAAAGTTTAAGTTATCACACAAACTAAAATAATAATGCACAGTAAAATGAATTAAAAAGTAGTTAAAATCTGTTGCAAAAACAGGTACAGATGAAGGAGTTATAGTTGCCACATACACACAAAAGCATTCATAGTACACATCAGCTAAAGTATTTCCAACGGAGATGAGCAAATATTAACAGCATGGTACGAGGCATGAGAAAGATCTCATTTGGAGCAATATGCACTGTGCTGGTAATCCAGTCTCAGGTCAATTAATTCCGACTGAAGCATGATGAAAGATGATGAGGGGAATGTGAAGCCTGTCTTATGAGAGAAGCCTGGGAGAGGTTGGTTTGTTTAATTTCCCAGATAAAAACTGAACTGGGTAGGATTACTTTCAACAAACATATCCAGAAATAAGTGTCAGAAGAGGTATTTAAAGCACTGGGAAAAGATGTCAGCAGAACAAAAGGACATAAACAGGTATTGAATAAATTTAAGCTATAAATTAGAATTTTTCTAATAAATGGAAGATATAGATTCTGGAACAGTATTGCAACAGGAGTAACAGCAGTAAAACATTAATTTATTTTAAGATAGAAGACGTTTTTAACAAGGAAAGATATGTCATGGCTGCCTGCAATAACAGAGGTTAATGGTTAGAAACTCCTGTACTCGCTTCCTGTACTGTATTCTCATGAATCCTCTATAGTAACATCTACTTAATTTGTTCTGTGGCTTGGGACCCATCAACAGCCTATGTTCTCCAGGCTGCCTAAACTACTGACAAAATATAGGAAGACATGGTGGCTCTACTGTGACTTCCCATTTCTCTGATACTGGTGCAGAGACCCAAAAATGGTTCTGCCTCAAAATTGATCTACTTCATGAAAAAAATAAAATAAATAAAAATGCACCAGGGAAAAATTCACAGTATCACATTATCATAGCTCAGGCTAGCAGAGACCTTAAGGCATCCCTAGTCCAACTTCTAGCTCAAACCAGGGTGAGATTTGAGAATAGACTGGTCTGTTCAGAGCTTTATCCAGCTGGGTCTTATAAACCTCTAAGGATGTAGACTGTATGACATCTCTGTGCAAGCTGCTTCATTGTTTTTATGGGAAAAATAAAAAAAAATAAAAAATAATAATTAAAAAAAAAAAGCATTTTTCCTTTATTATCATTGTGAACCTCTTTTGCTTCAGCTTATGCCTGTTGTCTCTCATCTTCCCAACGTGCATCACTGTGAAGAACCTGGCTCCATCTTCCCACTAACCTCCCCATAGGTACCATGGGACTCCTTTTAGTTCATGCAGAGCTTTCTCTTCTCCAGGGTGAACAAGACCAGCTCACACAGGTTGTGTATATAGGGCATGTGCTCCACCTCCCAACCATGTTGATGTCCCTTCTGTCGTTTGGATATTATAAGGTCTCAAGACCAACATGGACATGACAGCCACTTTCTAGAAGTACCCCTTATGCAGATGGCCAAGAGGAGAAACTTTAAACTGCACTTTTACACCATCTAAGTATTTCCCATGCACAAGAGAGAAGAGCCTGCCACATCTCATCTTTTGTAGGGTTGCCTTGTTAATCATAGTTCCAGTGTTAAAGTGAACAATGCGGCATTCCTCAAAATCTAGCACTTCAATATTTCCCCGCCTTACAGAAAAGGCTGAATTATTGTGGTTGAACAGTTCTGATCACTTGTGTTTTCCTGCAGAACAAACAAAAAGCATGGAATTGCAAGTGAAGACTTAGGGCAGAACAACACTGAGGAGACAAACACAGGACTTGGAGGAGATGTACATTTTTATTATTCTTCAGGTAAGGCCTTTGTGGGCCAATTTTGTTTCCCCTAAAAATAAAAACTCCAGCACTTAATTCAGGAGAAACTAAAATCACATTTCCAGATCAAATCAACTAATCCAGAATGCCTATATGTTTGGAGTTGGCTGACTGCAGTAATCATGTGCTTGTAGATGCCACTGCCTTTTGCTGGAAGAAACAAACCACCATGGCTTTAAAAATATATAATAGGAAATATGCAAAATAAAATCCTGCAGGTTTTCCTTTCCATAACTCTGAAATAAAATCTAATAAATCTCCATATTCACATAAATACATAAGATAGGAGGAGAAACAAAGGACTCAAAGGACCTCACATCGCCGCAGGTGCTGACTATCCTGTGCTGCCTCAGCACTGTTCATTTATGTTCAGCAGCCTCTTCTGGGTTTAAATATTTCAGCTGTTCCTTTGCTGCTGCCTATTGCAGCTACAAACACATTACAAGCCCGGAAGCACGATGTGAAATGTTAGCGCTTGTTTATGGAGGCAGCAACCCCTACCCTGGAATCCAGCAGTGAGACCAGCTCAAGCTGTTCGCATTCACCCCTCTCCGAAGGCTGCAGCTGCTGCTGCTGGGGATAGCAGGGCTTGGTGAACATTACAGCTGCAGTGGAGGCATTGCCATCTGCACAACCACAGGTGGATGCACAATTAGCCAAGCATATTTCCAGCATTATACAGAGCCATCTACCCTCTACCTCTTTCACTAACGTACATCTGTTCCCTGCTATAATTAACTAGAAAAAAAAAAAAAAAGAAAAAAAAAGATTCTTAGCTAAATATGTCAGTTTACTTGCACCCACCCCATTGTGCAAAGGCTTGTGGGATACTACTGATGGTGAAGCCACAAAAATATTGAATTACACACCAGTATTACTTTAGCACCATCCTTGCTTCTAAAGGCTGAAGTCTAGGAAGTGTTTCTATAACTAATTCTTAATAGGAGTGGTTTGGAAAGGAAAGATAAAAAAGCTGACATAAAAAAGCTCAAATAATTAGTCAACAAGCAAAATGATCCATGGTAGGCTTTTGTATCCCAAAGTGCAACCCAGTCACTATCACTAGCACTTTCTTGCATTATGTAAAGCATTAGACTGAGGAGACAAGGAAAAGCCACATAATCCAAATCAGCCTGTAGCAGCAAAATTTTCTGCCATACAAATATTCCTGACATCTGATCCCACTTCAGACTACAAAAAGAATAGCAGAAAACAAACTTTTCTGTTTATATTACATTTTTCTTCAGTCTTCTTCAAAGCATAAAACATGAGATTAATTTATGGAGTGCTAGTCACTAAAATTGAAAATTGCCTTGGCATGTTGTTACACTTGAAGGAATAGAATTGATTATCAGGATTAAAACACCAGTGCTTTTAAGTAAGTCATGTTCTGCATGCAGATATTTAGTACATCTATGCATTCAAACAGCATAAAACAAAAAAAAAAATAGTTCAAGATAGTCATGTAACAGAGGATGCTACAGACAAGCTGAAGGAACTGGAGCCACAGGAACACAGTTCTGTGTGAACTAAATCAGAGCAAAGACTTCACACCATTACAGCTTCTTCCAGGGAAATTAGTAACCCTGGGAGTGTCATTTTGCAAGCGGCATGAAAGCCAGAAATACGAGAACAACAGTTTGAACTTCAGAAACACACTGTGCTCATTGCAACAAAGGGCTCCCAGATACACCGCGTGCCCCCATTTACTGGTTAGTCCTGGTCAGTCCAAGAGCAATTAAATGGTGGTTAGAAGTGCTAATTCTCACAAGTCAATATTTGAACTGATTGGATTAATGAAGTGACTGAAAGCTTAAATAACAGAGCAGGAATCCATTCCTGGTTTTCCCCCCTTGATGGGAAACAAATAGCAACTATAACAAAATATTTCCTGGAAAAATAACCAGACAGAGCAGGGCTTGGCAAAAGATCTAAACAATGCATACACTGACTGAGAGAATTTATCTTTATCCCTGATAGGGAGGGAAGAGAACAATGTGGTGTGTGGTGCTCTGTCATGCAGCATCAGCTGTCACAGCAACCCAGGACAGACCCACATCTTTTGCAGCATTTGCTGAAGTTTAGAGGGACACACACAGAGCCTGGAGGAAAGGCATCTCTTTTCTCTGAAACAGGTTTGTCAGCTGCTTGGCTATTGCCGCATTTCAACGGAATCTCTATTTTTTTCCTCTAAAATTTTAATTGTTTGATCTCTATAACTTACTGATATCTCCAGTGTGCAGACTGGGAGAGAAGAAAGGGATCTAGACTAAAAATTGAGGAATAGCACCATTCTTCCCCAAAGAAGAACAGGAATAGGGAAGGGAGAGATCAACAAGATCCTAAGAATTGCAAGAGGAAAAAAAAATAAAAAACAAAAAATAAAAAATAAATAAAAAATCATTGCCTGGCCCAGGAGCAGAAATAAATGCTGTGATCCCTGTCCAGCTCCATGCCAGTGGTGCCCAGAAAAAGGGCTAAACACCAAGAGCAGAGTGTTCAACACCTTGCCAGATGAGCAAGACCTCTCTATCATTGCTCAGCTGCCTGATAACTCAAGAGCACATAGCAACTTTCTCTTTTTCTGACATCTCCATAGGAGTTGTTTATTTTGCAGATGCAGCCACCCCAGCCGAGCTCACTGCCACACACAGCTCTTGCACAGAGCCTGGAATTGCAGTGTGAACAAACTCAGTGCAAGAAAACTGTTGGGAGCTTTCACTTCGGCTCATCATGAACACCCAATCGGATTTCCTTGGAGCGAGCTCTACATTTACAGTGCTCCTCGTCACTGTTTCTCCAGCACACACTGTCATTCGGGTGACAAAAAATGCATAATGTGCATTGCCCCCACATCATTTTGCTGGTGGAAAACTTGTTGTTCGCCTGACTGCAAAAATACATGAAGCAATACCACGTGCATAAAGTTATTCTTCTGCAAATGTGCTAGCAGCCAGAGTCTGTCCTTGTGATGATCATGGTTATTTGAATCCCTTTCCTGGGGCCACATGCAGATGCCTTTAAAATTGAGCGAGATGTCTCATCAGAAGCCCAGTGTCAAATTTAGTTGTACTAAAGATGTCGTACTAGAAATTGCTGAGCTGAAGAAAAAGTGGCTCTTCCTTCCTGTTTCCTATGGCAGTTCCTCCCAACTCCACCCCCAAGAATGTATCTCATGCATGAACAAATTTTACCAACACCACAGCTGTTGGGGTGGTCATTTGCTTTAAACCGGACTTCATAATCAGCATGGGTTGATTGGGTCATCTCAGTGCATACTGTTTTCCAGGTTGTTTTGCCAAGGGTAGCCATGCCAGTACCCCACAGTCGCCTGAGCAAGTAAGCCCAGATAGAGTTGGCTCTCATTCACACTTGCTCCTGCATGATTTATGATGAAGTTCCATCCAAACTGCAAAATACCTCCTCACCTGCAAGCTCACAAAACATCAGTTTGAGCAAATGCTCCATGAGAGCCCTGAAATTTCTCAGCAAACATTTCTCTTGTCTGTGACATTCCTGCAGAAGGAGCACAAATGCACGTTTAAGGATTGAGAGCTAAATTCCATCCTCTGCTCGGGTTTGAACCAGTACTTGTTCTGAATTCGATCTTGTGTTATTCATAACTGGAAAAGGGGAAAAAAAATGTTGTCAGCAAATAAAAATCTTCTTGGGACTAAATTTTTATTTTTTTTTTTGCTTGTGAGTGAAGCTATTCACTTTTGTGAAACACCAGTAACAGTCTCTTTGCATCAGTTCGTGAGTAGATTAAAATCCTAATGAACTGAAGAAAAATTAGCAGAAAAAAAAAGTTATTTATGTTCCATGATGTTTGTCTAATGTTAACATAGAGCCCTGTTTCACATTTAATTGTAGCCAGGTGTGAAATGATGACAGCTGCAATGGAGCTGCATCTCAGCACAAGGTCTATGTCATCTGTTCAATACACTTGAGCAGAGGTACAGAGCAAGCAGAGGCTTAGTGGCTGCTGTGAAAGATTGGATTGAAACAGGTATTAGTAGTTGAAAAGCTACGGCCTGTGAAATGCAAGGGTTCATAATCAGAAGGGACTCTTTAGCATGGAAACATATCAATTTATGATAAGTTCACTCTTAGATTAGCCATAAAGCCCATCAGGGCACAGGATGTGCTAGATAAACTTGACGAGTAGTTAGAATATATGATTGCTGGATAAGATTCAGAGTTGTCAGGAGGGAACCAAAGGTGTTCATAGACTGTAATTGAAGACTTGGCTTTATGACAGTATATAATTAAAGCATTATCCATTTATCCTTTATACCCGGTATATTATTAATTATTTTTGAAATGCTTCAAGTTATTAAACATGATGGGGAATTAATAATAATAATAAAAAAAAGCAGAAATAAAGCAGAAAGATAATTCTACTGAGCCAAGTCTTGTATGTGTGATTGATGCTCATTTCATTCCCAGGGTTCAAACATTGCTTGTTTTAGTGACATGAATATCCCCACTGATTATAGTGCAATTGCATCAACAAAATATGGTCCAGTCTCCAATAAGCTGATTATGTGGCATCACATTCTTGGGCTATACTATATTAACTTTAATGGGAGATAATTTCTCAGGGACTGAAAGGTGTGACCCTGTTACTTTCTTAGAGTTAAACATTTCTTAAATAGTTTGTTAAAAAATGTGGAAAGTAAAATACTCATGGATATCTCTCACTTTGCTGTGGCTGGAGAGAAGCCTTGCCAAATAAGACCACTCCTGGAAGCTTTTAGATGGTATTAAAGATGGTAACCAGTGTCCTGTTTGGAGAGAAGAGTAAAGCTCTGGAGTTATTTATGTTTCTTTTGTTGTTAAAATCTGATCCAGTTTGCCTGAAGATAAAACAAGACAAACTACATAAAACTGGAGGTGTGGGGGTGAGGGGATGGAAATGATGTTGCATGTATCTCTGATAATGGCTCTTTCTTGTAGCTCCCTTTTTTTAGTAAGTTTGAACAGAGTGCTCAGTTTTACAGGCCAGTTTGAGGCTTGGCAGAATTGTTGCAGTATCAGACTTGATAAAGTGCTGCTTGTCCAGGCTCAGAGCAATGGTCCTGGCTGGCAGATTCAGGTTGAAGAACAAGAATGGAAGGAATAAGCAGGGGTGACAAAACAACACATGAGCAAGAAGGTGAAAAGGGGAAATTCAAATCCCGTATTCTGGATGATAGACATTAACAAAAGCTTAAAATATGTGAACACAGCATATAAAGCTCAAACAGAGCGTCCAGGTGAATACCAAAGCTGTGTGATCCCCACTGCTGGACAGAAATTTCCCAAGGGAACACATTAACGCTCTACAGAGAAGAACAGAAATACAATCAGCTGTCCAGGGTCACACCTCAGAGACATCCTTCCCTAAATTAAGTGAAGAGTACAAGATTATGAGTTATTCCACCTATCTGTAATTTGCAATACCCTGTATTTCAAACCATGTGTCCCAGATCAGTGGAGAGCTAGCCTGAAGGACAATCCATGTATCTTATAGAAACAGTCTAAAAAAATTTAATTACCTTTTTCTAACTCTGTTCTCTGAAGCTGCAAATAGCAGTGACTGAAGGAAACTGCAACGTGTTCAGACTTGCAGGCACCTTCCATAAGTATTACAGGACGTGTTTTTGTGTCTGTTTAAGAAAACATCTTTTTGTGCTCATTTCCTGATTTTCATAGTAGAACCCCAATGCAGAATTTGAATAAACAGTTATTATATTTGAAAAAGGGTGCAGAAAATCACGACTCTTGTGCATGTTCTGCAGGAAGGTGACCTGAGGAAAACTTAATTTTCAGTGTTTTTTTACTTATTATTCCTGTACATCTAAACTACCTGATTAAAAACAACCTGGTTTTCGGAAATGCTGATTTCTCAACATTATCCTACATTTTAGTGGTAGCTTTCCAACGAGAAATCTGATTTTAAAAAGAAAAATCAAAGCCTAGTTCTACAGTTTCAGTGCATGGTGTGGCTGCTTACACTTCTCAATGTCAGAGGAAAGGCTCAACTAGCTCTTCAATTGCCACAGCTTTGCACTGTTAGTCAAAGATTCATATTTATGCTGAACTGCATAACCATATTCCCAGAATGTTTGGTGGTATGCTGAGCTGGAAAGGAAATAGATGTTTTTCCTGCTGAGTACAGAAGTAAATCAAAAAAAAAAAAAAAAAGGCAATAAAATGAAAGTTTTATTGCTGTCTAGCAAAGCTATTTTGTACTAAGAATTTAGCATATAAAACTGGAGTTATGTTGTGCAAAATGTTTGCTGTACTTTCATAAGACGCCAGAAGTACTGGCTTTCTTAAAAAATTTAATCTGTTTTGCACCATTTGCAATACCTAACAAAAACACAAATTCTTGGCTTTGCAAAGAAAAAGGAAAACATAATGAAAAGCTGCAAAAGTCCCTGTGAGTTTGCTTGTACCAGAGCATGCACAAAAAATGTAACAAAAGCAGAGTCTGAGCAGAAAAAGGGAATGGATGTGTAGCTGTAAGCAAGCAGAATATGGATACCAACAGCACTGAAACTTGTCTGAACTTTACATATGCGTGGGGGCAATTGCCATCTGCGGCACTGCTTTAATACATAAGTAAGAGTTGTGCCTTGCTGATGAGTTATACTGTTCCCATCATGATAAGAAACAACCTGATGAACTTAGAGTGCTGAGTCTATCTGGCTTCCCCACCTTTTCCCAAAGACAGCAAACAGCAAGTGTCAGGCGAAGAGCCCAAAGGATGACATCTCAATAATTATTTTTGTGACACCATCTATAGGCATAACAACCGAGACCCGAAGCAGGAATTCTTGCCTCAAAGGGCTCACATCCCAAGGGCTCACTTCTGCAGAAAATGAAGTAAAAATAATTCTTTGCTTTTTTTTCTGGAAAATGAGAGGAGTTTTTGACTCCCTCAAGGGTAGAGAGGCTTTGCAGAGAGATAATGTTAGAGGACTGGGCAATCACCAACCATACGAAGTTTGGCAAGAGCAACTGCCAGATTCTGCACCTGGGATGGGGCAGCCCTGGCTGTACGTAAAGACTGGGGGAGGAGAGACTGGAGAGCATTCCCACAAGAAGGGATCTGGGGGTTTTGGTCCATTGCAAGTTGAAGATGAGCCAGCAGTGTGCCCTGGCAGCCCCAAGGGCCAACCCTACCCTGGGTGCCTCAGGCCCGGCACTGCCAGCCGGGCGAGGGGAGGGATTGTCCTGCTCTGCTCTGCAGTGGTGCAGGCTCACGTTGAAGGTTCTGTCTGCATGTTAGGAAAAGATTCCGCACCCAGAGGGTGGTTGGGCACTGGGACAGGGTCTCCAGGGCAGTGGTCACAGCACCGAGCCTGCTGGAGTTCAAGAAGCGTTTGGACAACGCTCTCAGACACATGGTCTGATTTTTGGGTGGTCCTGTGTGGAGCCAGGGATTGGACTTGATGATCCTTGTGGGTGCCTTCTAACTCTAGATGTTCTATGATTCTATGATTTTTACACTAAATATATTTGCAGGCATTTATTTATTTATTTTTGCATATTCCATGATTTTTTTAATTTTTTTTTTAAATAGCACCATTGGCTTGCATAAGCAGGACCTTCAGTCAGGTGTTTGGGGAGTGTTTTTTAACCTCAAGTCTCACTCTCTCCCTCCAGCAGAAAACAGCTTAGGCACTGCCATGCACAGAGGCTGATCTATCCAGCTTCAGATTCAAGGGTGAGGATGACCTGTCACCTAATTCCCAGCCTTGGGATTTCTACTTATTCTATGCACATAAAAATAAATAAATAAATAAACAAATACAATCGCTGCTGTGATTTTCTCCAGGGAAAGTCAAGGTACCTGCAGCAGGTCTGGTTCACTTCTTATTTATACATTCATAAATCAGGAGTAACCGCATGGAAGCACTGATGAACACAGGAGGGAATGGGATCACACCCTAATATAGCAGCGGTGACTGGGATTCCTTCTTGACTTTCCATTTAATTTGTTATATTTATCTCTGTCATTTTGGCATTAGAAAATAGAAGAGCTTTTTAGAGGAGCAGAGAATAATCTAAAATAGCAGGTGACTTATGCTTTCATGTTTTGAGGGACATAGCATGTAGAAAATTACTCTAGCCACTTTGGCTCATTAACACAATACCCGGAGCAGTTTAGGAACCTAAAACAGCCTGTTGTAGCTCTGGCCTTCAGTTTGAAAGCGCACAGCCTCTCAGATCTTCAGACCTGCTCAGGAGTAAATGCCTCAGGCCCTTCATGAACCCATGAACTAAACCACTAGAGTTCTGAGGTTATGGTGCTTTCAGAGGTTTAACTCAGGCCTATGTTCCAGACAGCAGCCTTGCATCATTTCCTACAGCCCCAGACTCCCAGTTAGCTTCGAAGCAGAGAGACCTGCCTGTTGGAAAGGTACCACATAAAGCCTCCTCCCCTAACAGCTTACAGCCCTGAACAATGGAAACCTGAGGCTTGTAAACAACTCTTTCCTGTGCCCAGGCTGGAGCAAAACATTGAACCCGAAGGGGTTTCATATCACTAGTCTGTTAAGCATTCACAGCCAAGGATTTCTAAAGCTCTCCTGCTGAAGCTATTACATTTCAACAGAAAATTATTCTCTAGGCCAGAGAGGAAGTAAAAGTAAATGTCTAGGAAAGGATGATTCAAGACCATGCTCCAAGTGTTAATGAATTCTTCATGAGAAACAAAATAGCTTGAGCAAGAGAGATTCATCATGAGATCCTCAGTAGCTCTGCTCAACCCAGAGCAGCAAGACGTAGGGTTGAGTTTCTGAGCAGTTTCAGACCTAGGTCTGATAAAGCCCATGAGGCCCATGCAGCCAAATTCTTTTCTGTCCATCCTCCAAAGATGCTGCTTTGTTTGTTCCTGGTAGTTTTAGATGTAAAGATTAATCCAATAACAACTACTAGATCAAGCTACAGAAGACCTCAGAGGAGAGAAACAAAAGGGACAGATGATCAGAAAGCCTGAAGGGACCATAGCTGAGTGGTTCTGGGTACCCACAATGGAACTGTGGATGCGTTGGGATATTTGAGACCAATCTGTAGCTGCAAGAAGTTTGGGGATTTCAACAGTGCCAAGGCATTCCATTTAGACACTCAAAGTGAGATTTATGATTGTTACCCCATTAATGGTTCTAACCTGAAGAAATTTCTCCAGAGGTCCTATTGTTCTTGCACCTCCCATTCCTTTTTCCTTTATTTCCCAGCCAGAAGCAGACTTGGAATGAGTGGGGCAAAGATTTGCCTCTACGAATCTGTTCCAAATTAAAACCACTTTATTAATTCAGAATGCACTTATTCAAGTGTTTGATTGGACTATACCTAGACTTCATTTAATTGTTAAAAGCTAATGAAAATTATTGCAGAAGTCATGTAGAAACAGGCTTTTATAGCAGTTAAAGAATATTTTTAATTACCAGACCAAACAGGTGGATCTTTCCTCCAATAGTTAAGCTATCAATCCAACAGAGGCAAAAAACATCCTAAAGTGAGTCAGTGGCTACTCCCTGTGACAACAGATGGGGACGCAAAGCTGCCAAAGAGCTTCCACTCTGCCTTCTTCTCTCTCTCTCTCCCATGGATATGGCATTAACAAGATGGCTGCACAGTCACTTCTGATTCCAGCCTCTCTGAAGAAAAGTCCTTTAAAATGTTCTCTGTCTTCTCCTCCCCGTTTTTGTAAGAAGTCATACCCGCTGCATACCCTGATATCTCCTTGCATACACCCCAGTCTCTAAATGAAAAGGCAACAGGTGCAGGTCTAATTGGCTGCCAGCATTCTTACTTATCTCTAAAGAAAACATGAACAGCAAAAATTCTTTAAATAAATCTACAAAGCAGAAGTTCTTCAGGTAATTCTCTTCATTGTAGAGATATTTTAACTAAAATTCAACAAGGCTTGGGAGAAAGACCAAATCCTAGACATAGACATTGGGCTCTCTGAAGTCAATGGGACTCTAAGGACTCCACACTGTATTCACCCGCTGGACTGAGACGTATAGCATCTGAGTGCAGTTCATACCTGCAAGAGCTGCCCATTTCCACTTAACAGAGCATCTGAACTCTAATCAGCAAGTTAAGATACAGTAGGCACCAAATAGACTAAGATTTTGTTTCAAAGAAGAAACATGAGGGAAAGTCAGAATTTTTGCTTTAAAATAAGCAAGTTGAGCATTATTGCCCTGCTAGGAAGTGTAGAGAGATGACTCAGGGTGCCTAAGAGAACACACTAGGTATGAGGTGTATCAGAGCTTGTTCTCAAGCATTCCCATGCTCCAGACCCCCCAGCATTGGCAGTAGGTGTGTTGCGCTTGCTCATGGATGAAGATATTTTTCCTAAGAGTCTATTGTCAACAGTAGTGTTGATGCTTAATATTTTGCTATAAGCCACCATTACTTGCCCAGTTAGCAGGACACCTGAGTTTATTTCTTGGTTCTTCTGCCTCCTCAAATGAAACCTTTCTGCTTAGTGTGACAGATACGCAAATGATTTACCAGGTTGCTCAGAGAGTGCAAGAGGCAGTGTGTTTGGTGCAGATAGAGCTGTTACTTTCTGGTGAGAACCTATCTTTAGGTCCCTTTAAGGACACCTCATTACAATCATTGGATGAAATATGAGAACAACATCTGTAGCAGGACTGGGATCAAGTTCCTCTTCCTAATAAACCCCTCTGACCATTAATATTCATGTTGTTCTTGTACCTTGACCTTGGCCAGATTAATCCTCTGGGCATCCCATTCTATTTCCTGTAACAGCATGTTTTAGGCCTTGTCCTCACCGGTGGAGATGTGGATTTGAATTCCCTCAGGGAGTAGTCCTGCCAGATAAAATAGTGCTCTGACTGCTCTGCTAGCAAGTAAAAGCAGGAGTGGTGGTAACCCCACTACTGTGTTCTGTGAGGAGCAACTTTTGAGAATGTCCTTCCTGAGTGAAGCCCTCCTGCTAATGTGAAGGAATGAGAAAACAGTTTATGGTACTAAGATGGCTGATAAGCAATGAACTATTCATCTGTGACAAGACCAAGACATTCCTGGACGAGATACATCCTTTAGATGGGTGGGTGGACAACTGGATAGATAAATGGATCACCTGGTTAATGGATCATAAGAATTGTGTATGTCAAGTTAGGTAGCAGCAGAGGTTATGAAGATGACCTTTTCAGATGAAGGCCTTCCAGCTCCATCCAACTGCATCATGACATTGGGGTACCTTGGTTGTCTATTATGGCAAAGAGAGATTGGGAGAGGAGAAGAAAAGAAAAAAATTCAAACCAAAGTATCTGTCTAGGGACTGGACCAACCTTCTTCCTCAGGGGCAGGTCCAAAGCCACCGTCTTCTGGGTCACAACTTGAACTGCAGTTCTCTGGTTTCCACACACAAATAAAGATAACAGAGGTAAGAAGCAGCCTTTGGTGGTGCAGGGTGTTTTTTGTTGTTGTTTTTGTTTTGGCTTTAATATAGTCCTGGCAATAAATAACTCACTGGCTACTTTGTTGACAAACTGCAGTTCCCCAGGCATTCTTGAAACCATTATGGTGCCAAATCCAGTATAATCTTCAATCCACTTAAAAAAAAAAATGCATTTATATTCCCCTGGTTCATTTTGTCATCAGAAGAAAGTAACAAATGCTGCAGTCCACAGTCTACCTTCAGGCTAAAGAGCAAAAAAAGCAGCTGTCCTGATTTTAGAGATAATGATTTGCTGTTCTAATTCTTTATTTTATCTCCTCCACTGTATCAATTTATAGCAAACCAAGGGACATCTCCTCTACCTTCATCTATGCAGAAAAGGAGCATGTTGAGGAAGCAATGCATCTCACTTCATTTCTTAATACCAAAACAGTTTCAATTTCTTCCTAGAACAAAGCAGGAGATATATCTTCCTATTAGTGTACTCTCACTGCTCTTATTAGTGGTGTTTTTCTTCAAAGTCAGCTTGCCCACCTCATCAGAGAAAACTTCCAGCTCCCTGTCTGCTCTTCCTGTTTCTATCCTCAAGCTGCAAAGGACTAGTTGAATTTAAGAACTCTGGCTAGGTAATTTTTTTTTTCCCTGTGGCCCTTAGCAGTTCATGTGAAGTTAAATTCCCACTGCTAAAAGAGCCTTAATTGTCAGCCTATTTTGGCAGTCTTATTGTGGTCTCACCATAGTAGGTACTAGACTAATTACTGCAGACTTTCAGATAGGATTTGAGACAGTTTATGGTTTTTTTTAAGTATCTTTTTATTGCTGCAAATCTTCAAAATACAAGTAAGAAAAGCACAATTCCCTTTCCACATTCAATCTGAAATTTCTGATTTAGCTACAGAGTACTTCACCAAAGACCAAACTCCATGCTGGATATCCTGTTTCTCTTTCCACTTTGCTTATATAAATCCCAAATCATATGAATTCAGTTTAAGTTGTTCTATGCCAGAGATTGGCGTCAGTCCATTTTTTTCCAAATTTGTGTGAAACTGAAAGAAGAATTTGTGCAAAATTGAGAGTTTCCTCTTGAGTATAGGAACTTTCAGGCAGCACTGCATGAGCATATGCTTTAAGGGATGGTCTGAAAACAATATTTGCAGTGACAACCCTGTAAGAACATCTGGAAGATAATGCTAGAAAGGTTCGGTTCTCTTTTTAACCCAACCACAATGCATCTTGAAAGACACCATACGGTCCTCTGAAAATATCACACATTCTGTTTTTATTCTTACAAATGTCTGTATAAAATGTAAAGTCATGCGAGAGAATTTTAGGCCCCCTTTTCCCATTTTTCTAGTTGCCCATTATTATATTCCAAATAGTTTACCTGTAGATGGTGCAAGGTAGTGAGCTGATTATTTGCAGTCATAAAAAATCAAAGGACACACCAAAGAGTGGTGGTGTTAAGTGGGCTACCAGCAAAACCCAGGACGTTTGTCATGGTAGGAAAAAGTCTCTGGTATGAACATCACTTTTTTGTTGCTCACGTGGATGATAGAAAGCCCGGTGGAAGTAAAACCAACTTTCTAACAAATTCATGTTGAGCAGGGTCCACTTCAATAAGAACAGTGTCATTACATGTGTACAGCACAGGGTAGAAATAAAGGATCATCTTTACCTTTTAGTAAGTGCTGGTCGTTAACTGAGATCAAGGCCCTCACAGTTCTGTCTCTCATTGCCTGTGGACCATGCAGCGCACCAAATACACGTTTGTTTCAACCATGCCATCCAGACTGGAGGATCTATTTCTGCTCATGCCCTGAGAATTATTGCAGCAGGGAAAAGCTGCACTTGTATTTGGGACTAGCTGTCAACTAAGTCTTCAGCTCACTCCTTGAAGACGTCAACATTTCGGTTTTCATTTCTGCTGTATCTGAGGGATTTCCATTGGAAAATAAATAAATATTCTCTATTCCAGTGTTTTCTTTTAAGAAAGCAACACACTCACACCCTGAAAACTAACCCCTCAAAAAATCTTATGTTCTATAACAAAATCTAACCTGCAAATGTCTTTTCATTTCAGCGTTCTAATTCATCTATCTGACTATGGCTTGCAGTAGTTTAAAAATGGCACAACTTAGGATGTTTGCCAAGTTTTCCAAAGCAAGCGTTATGTGTATTAAATCCTGGATGAAATTTTCTTTGAATGTGAGCTTAGAAATGTTATTACGCCTCTCAGTTCAAGTATTTTGGCAACCCAGTAACACCAAGGTTGTTTGAAGTTTTTTGCCATATAGGGACATTTGGTGAGAGAGATGCTTTGCCTTTTAGGTAACCCCATAGCAAGTAGCTTCATAGCTGTAACTCCACAGCAATTCCCACAACTCTTAATTTTCCCTTTCCAAATCTAAAGCCAAGGTGCATTAGCTACATATTATTCTATTTTAAAGTTCTGTATTGCATGGTAATAACTTAATGGAATATTATATTTTTTGACAATTATAAGTAAAAGGAGAGGGGGCCAAGGGAGGCAGGATTTGGAGCATGAAGGTGTATGCTTTCCTGAGAGCATCTGCTCCAAGACAGAGACAAAAAGGAAGAGACTTGTGACATTTGAGAGATTTTGAGGCTAAACAGTTTCCACAGACCGGCTGTGCTTTGGACTTTATAATATGACTTTATCATCACTGCATTTAATGGGTTAAGTATGAATCCCTGGAGGAATCTGAACCAAGTGCTTCAGGCTTCCATGATGAAGAAAACTTAAAAAAAATAATAAGATAAGATAAGATAAGATAAATAAAATAAAATAAAATAAAATAAAATAAAATAAAATAAAATAAAATAAAATAAAATAAAATAAAATAAAATAAAATAAAATAAAATAAAATAAAAAACTAGCAGCCAGTTTTGTAAATGCCTTTTACTTCATTACTATAAAAGAGGTGAAACAAAATATGTGGATAGATGCTGGAATGCTGGACTCATCTCACTTGCTGTTGGCATTAGGTTAATTACAGTGGTTTCTGAACCTCTGTAGTTAAGCAAGTGACAGGTTTTCCATTATAAACCTAATTTTTAGAACTTGGAAGTGAAAAAAACTGCTTTGGGATAAAATTTAAAAATTTTTAAGAAGCACATGATTTTACATAGAAAGTTTAGCTTATCGTACAGGAAGTAAAAGTAATGTAGATAATCTTTTTGATTTTGCTATTTAAAAAATAATAACTAGTTACAAAATGGCTCCTACAACAGAGTTACATCTAACATTTCCATTATGCATTTCGGTATATAACCTAAAAATGTGCATTTCCGGGGAAAAAAAAGGGGGGGGGGGGGGGGACACTGGATATATTTTTAAAGGCTTGAGTGTAATAGAAAAAAGAAAAAAAAAACTATTAATTCTAGTAGAAATAAAGAGATCATATTTCAAAAAAATGTTTGAGCTTACACAGTGGACCTCTAAGGCATCTACTATTATTTTTCAGATATTTCATTTGGACTATTTTAAAATATCTCCCTAAGTGTTATTCCAAGCACACTTACAAGTATTTTTTGCAAGGCAATGTAATACAAATATGATAAATAGTCCTATCTGGCTGTGCCTCCCAATATTGGTATAATTTTGCTGAAGTCAAGAAGTGGCAGTCTAAAACACCATTATCTAAATATATGCTGATGGCAAAGCCTTCTCAACAGCATTGGCCAGGCTCAGAGCTCACTGCAGGCGTGCAGGGAAGCACAAACCCACAGCTTTTAAAAAGAGATTTTCTGCCCATTGCTCCCTAGTAGATTTAGCCCCCTTTTCCTGTGACATGAGCAAGCAGCAGGCAATATATTTAGGTTCATCTCTTACTGATCTCTTCTGTGTTTCAGCCTGAGCTGGAAATCAGTTATTGTGGTGACGGACACTAAATCAATGCCTGTAATCATGTCTGCAAAGCATCAAGAAAAACATATTTGTGACTAGCAATTCAAGAAAACAACACAAGGCTACTTTTGGCTACACAATCACTTTTCAGTAAGACTGTGTCTATGAAGCAACTGTGAAATTTCACTAGCCCACAACTTCCAACTGCCCTAAAACACAAGCGATATGTATAGATATTTTACTTTTTGTTTGTTTTATTTTAAACTAAACTGTTGATTATCAATGGGGGAAAAAAAAAAAAAAAAGTGATTAATCCAAAGAATGCTTATTTGTTCTGTCAGTCAGCATGTTGCCAGAATTCAAATCTCTCTTAAACCCATAAAGGACATAACCCAAATCTTTCCCATAACACTCCAGCAAATAAGCTGGTTTTCCTTGCAAAGACAGCAGCATTCTTTAAAACAAAAAAACAACAAAAACTAAAGACATATATAAGCTAAAAGAATATCTTAAGTATGAGGGATTCATCTGAATACAAAAAATACATCTGATTTTAAAGTATTACCCATGCATTTATTAGAAGTGTTTTATAAAGGAAGGTACAGTGAGCCTGGTGAGACTTCAATGAGTTTATTTTATACAGCTAAACAAACTTATTGTTGTCAGTTTATATGGTACAATGTAGTGCTTATTTTATTTAAATAACAGCATGAAGAGAAAAACAAAACAAAAATAAGGGACTGGGCTAACAGCTCATTTATCACTGAATTAAATATTCTGAAAATCAGGGTTTGCTTTTAATTGCAACACCAGCCCAGTTTATGATTACGAGTGGTATTTGTGCATTAAATTACTTAATAATTATGCAAAAAGACCTGAAATTATTCTAGTTCAAAGCTATTTTTCTTTAACCTTTATCCATTATGTAAAATAAGAAAAAATCTAGTCTTTGCAGATTTTTTTTCTGTAATCCCTGAAGACTTTAGGTTCTCTTTTTTTTCGCACGCTAATATTAAAGTACAAAACACTAGTGGATGTTATAAATAAACAGTCCACATTCACAGAATCACAGAATGGCTCAGGTTGGAAGGCACCTCTGGAGATCATCAAGTCCAACCTCCCCACTCAAGCAGTGTCCCCTGGAAAACATAACCCAGATTTGTGCCAGATGACTTTTAAACATCTCCAGAGAAGGATGTTCCATAACCTCCCTGTGCAACCTGTTCCAGTGCTCAGTCACCCTCACAGTAAAGTTTTTCTTCATGTTCAGACAGAACCTCCTGTGTCGCAGGAGCCCGTTGTGCCCGTTGCCTCTCATCCTACCACTAGGTACCACTGAGACCAACCTGATGTCCACCAGCTCCCTAAGCCCTCATATGTGCATCCCATCAGGGCCAATGGATTTGTGGATGTCACGTTTGCCTAGATGATCTCTAACCCAATACGCTTCAACCAAGGGAAAATCTTCCTTTCTCTAGACTTTTCCCAGATCTCCAGGTCAGGGATTCCTGAGGGCTGGCCTTGGCGGTGGAGACTGAAACAAAGAAGGCATTCAGTATTTCTGAATCACATTCATCACCAGGATCACTGCCTCTGCTCCAAACTACACCTTTCTGGGAAAGTTTGTTGCTTTTGTCCTTGCTTTTGGTGGTGATAATGTGCTACTGGCCTATCCCAGAAGCAGAGTAGTAAAGATACATGAGGTGTGCTGGAGAGAAGAGTCAGATATACAACTTAAAAGAGCAGGTTAAAGATTTCCCCACAGGTTTTGGAATATACCATTTTCTATAATCCTGGGCTTTCTATGAGAAATGCTGTTTTCAATAACAACAAAAACATTCAAAAAAATTATTTTGATAAATTAAAATAATCCAGCTAAACCTCAAAATGGAATATTTACAATTTTCTTCTTCAGATCTTTATATTATAAAATAAATTCACTAAAAATGTTCAAGTAAAAGTTAAAAAGTATTTATTTTATTGAAACACAATCTCTCAAGTAATCTGATATGTAATACCTTCAAAACTTCCACTCCAGTAGAAATTCCAGAGTTGTTAGTTTCATACCAGTTTGTAACAAATTTTGAAAAGGCACCACCTCCAATGCTAGAGAAATCTCCATTTTTCCTCAGGTCTACTATCTTCATTGAAATAAATAACAAATACACGCTCCTTTCATACAACTATTGAATATGGTTGGAAGATAAAAATGAATACATTTGTTTTATGGCTGCCATCACTGCATTAAAATTGGACTTTATCAAGTCTCTGCTGTGTCAGGTGTGTTACAAACACGGGAAGCAACCAGCCCTGTCCCTGAGGAGCCATCTGCCTAGTTAAGAAAAGACACATCAGCAGAGCAATTCAAGCAGGAAGGACTATGTGTTTATGGTGGCCCAGACAACAAGAGCATGCAGTTAAGTAGATTGGTTGCTCCAAATACAGAGAGTAAGATAAAGGTAAAATGAAAAATCAGACCGTGAGTTAATAGAAATGTCCAAGGCATGAAAATAAAAAAAAAAAAAAAATACTTTTCTCATTTCTGACCAGGAGAGTTTGAAAACTTTGGAAACATTAAGTGCTAAGATAGGGAAGTTGAGAAGGGGTGCTGGAAACTGAGAAACAGGGAAAACGGGGAAAAACATTTCAAAGTGGGGTAGATCAAAGGAAACAGGGAAGTGACCTGGAAACAGCAGGTACTCAAAGAGCCTGAAAAAAATCTGCCCAATCTCATAGCCCTCCTTTAACACCAGAACTATGTGCTCAGGAGAAACTGACAGTGTGTTACATCAGCTTTCCAACAGTAAGCATTTAAGTAGTGCTTGTGTCATGCAGCTGTCCAGGAAGACTATTTCTCATCTACACAAGCTACACAAAGTCAGAGCCTGGATGAACATACCCATCTATTTTCCTAAACCTGCAGTTCTCTGAACCATGCCTGCCATCTCTGTGGGGAAGTGCTGGCAGATGACATCTAAAACCGCCAGGGAGCACACGAACTCAACTAGGTTGTAGAGCTGTGCCCAACCCCATGGCACGGCCCTGTTACGTTTACTAGGATGGTTATAGACAGTAAGCCAATACTTAGCCCTGGAAAGAAGTGAGTCCCAAAAGATTAACAAGAGACTGTAACAGCAACTGGAATGAGAATCTCCCAAAAAGACACAGCACCCTACCCTAAGTGAGACAGGGGCCCGAGGGATCCTATCTCTATGACTCTTTCTGTACCTTGCCATTTCTATTCATCTGGCAGTGATATAGTCAAAGATGAAGATAGAGCTAAATATCCTGGATCCAACTCTCTCATGGGGACCATTTTAGAGGCATAAAATGTTTCTTCTTTCCTCTTTAGTGGTGGTTACTTTCTTACTTAGCAAATACATTAATTAGCAACCACAGATCTTGACTCATTTTAGGTTACTTGAGTTGGACTAACAGATTGGACACAAGATGGGTGCTGCCAGTTTCAGCATATGAATATTTGCCACCTGGATCCACTCCATTTCTGATTTAAGTAGACTTTTCAGTGGCAAGAAATGGAGCTGCAACTTCTGTATCTTTGACTCTGTAACCATGGAAACCAGCACTAATTATATGTATCACTAAGTTTTAAATGTATTCAAACTTAACACATTACTCTGAAAATATTGAGGTTGTTTTTCTTTTTCTCTCTCACCTTAATATGTTGCAGTTTGCCTTCTGGCTTATTTGGTTTACAAGAGGTTCCACTCATAAAAAGATAAAAAGTATGTAGGTGAAAATTACGTTCATTTTCTTTTATGTAACCAAGGTAGAGTCATGTAAATGTTTGATCACACACTTCCTACTACTGCTGTAATCGAATGTGAGGGGTTACTTTTCATTTTAAGGAGGTGCCGTTTCCAAAACTGAGAAAGAAATCATAGAAATTCTGCCTCCGATGTTATGAAAGATCAACTCCATGGAGCACTGCAATGATGGGTCATGGAAACAGGAATATGCAGGAAAGGAAACCAGGAGGAATGAACCCTTTGCTTTCATTATTCCTCCTATTGCCATGCCACAGCCCTTGTAGAACAGCTACATGCCAGAGCAAAAGGTGAGCTAAACCTCCAAGTAAATCTATTCCCAGTACTTTCAATTGACCTTTTGGTTTGATGGACAGCCAAATCCCTAACCGTGTTTGCAAATGTTACTATTTTATCAAGTTCCATGACTGATGCTTTTGAAAGGATCCTGAACATGCACATTCATCATTATCTGATGAGTCCACTGAAATCAGAGATACATTAGGCCGCTACACACCTTTTTTCCCCACAGCTGAAAAGGCGTCTCTCACAGACAAAACCTGATGTGGAAGCACCACAACAGTGAAAGGCTGAGGCTGGTGGACCAAGAACATTTCAAGTATAATGCTCTTGTCTCCCATGCCAACGACTAAGCATGGAAAGGTAACATCAGTGCAAGAAATCCTGGGTGGATGGTAAACAGCAAGGTTTGGTCCCAGAGCTTGAAATCCTGGGTGGGTGGTAAACAGCAAGGCTTGGACCCAGAGCTTCTGAGTATGACTACAGAAGTAAGCTGAGCATTCCCTGGGACTAATTCCAGCATCCAAGACTTGGTCACAGCAGTGTTAAATTGTGAGGCATGTTATTAGGGTGGTTTTGGCTACAGCCAACTAACACTATTCCAGACAATTCCCAGGAACAGCTCAGGTGCTGACACAAACCCAGGACCTTTCTCAATGCACAGTTTGGATATGGCTACTGTTTCAGAGACCAAAGGAGCTTAATAGCATAGGCACAGGCCATTAGTGCCAGAGAACAAACTCAAGCAATGTGATTTATTAGTATGGAAGTGGTCTCTAAGGCAGAAAGTTGCTGGTCTCCAAATACATTTCACAAAACTTTCTCACAGTGATATCCACCAAGCCTGAACTGATGGAACTTCACAGAAGCTTGAGAAGAATACTTCTTCCTCTAGGGCTGTATGTTATGTGCCCCCAACCAAATTAGTGTTGCTAACACATATTCACCACCAGCCAGCTCAAGGAACAAAATGCCCGTCCCTGTAGTGGACTGGGGGCATGCACACGTGTTGGGGTATTCAAAGATCAATCTTCCTAGGCTCCTTGTCTAGTACATGCAGAGACACAGATCCCTCCAGAAGCTGATTTGAATAAATTGTTGAAATTCAGATGGACTGGAGAGCAGTTCAGGGCCCTGAATATATGAAAATCCAGGGGAAATGGAGTCTCTTAACACAGGCTAACTTTAGGTGCCTCCCACCACCCTTGGAATTCCTCAGAACATTTTAAGATGGAGTTAATCTTTGGTTGTTTATTAGCCTAAATCAAATAGTTTGCATTTCATAATCAAACTTCAAGAAACTGCTTCTTTGGAAAGTCACCTCTAGGAGATAAGAAAGAGAAAAAAATGAGTATCTGTAACAAGTAAAAGCCAAGAAAAAGTCTTCTGATAAGTGGCCACAGGCAAAATGGCTTTAACAAAATCTGATCTCCATAGATGGTTTACTTTGCTATATTTAACAACACTCACGAAATCCAAGAAGAAAAGATCACCTGAAACTGCCAACTGGAAAAAAAAAAAAAAAAAAAAGGCTAATACTGGAAGGGTTGTCTCATTTTATCTTCCCTTGTTTCAGTGAAGTGACTTACTGTATGACTGGTTTGCTGCCCCGTCATGTAGTGCCAACACTGTAAAGCAAAGGTCATTCTTCTCTGACAACAAAGTGCCAAAATGATCACTTTTCATTTCAGGAAAATAACAAATTTGAGTAGCAGAAGTAGATCCTCCTGAGTTGAAGACACTAGCTAAAATATAGGGCTTTTCCTCCTTGCACTATTGATTTGCTGACTGGCATTGAGAAGCATCATTTATCCTTGGTTTACTTACGTTTAACAGTAGCTTCCAAGATACTAAAAAGTAGACACTGTAGGCATTATAATGCATCCCCTGAAAGCCAGGGGAGAAATTTAATACCCTCTGGGAAAGATATACTGGCATTGCTTAGCCCTTCTTATTTATATTGTAATAATTCCTGCTGCTAGTGGAGGTCTTGTAGACAAGACGGTTCTGTCCCATGCTCCAGGCTGGGCCAGTGGCAATTTATCCTTGGTGAGAGTCAAAGCATTGCACCATATGTGAACAGGTTAATTAATTCCTGAAAATAATAGCTGCCCTAATTAAAAAGCTGCAAAGACACAACACCTTTCAAAAGTCCCGCATGGGGTAGCAGAAGTTGACTGAATTTCCTCCCCATTTTAAGGGGCCAAATGAAGAGAATGGCCTCATGGTTTCCACTCAGCATCCACAGAATTTGATTTATTCACACTATGAAGCTCCATGGAAAAATCGATTAGACTTAGATTCTTCAACTTATGAAAGAAACCACTGGGCAGAAAGTAGAATAGACATCTATATCATCACAGTTGGCATGAAGACGAAAAAAAATAAAGGCTACCCACTGTTTTTTACAATACAAAATTTAGAATCACCTAACAAAGTTACCAGGTGACCACTTCAGAATAAACAAAAAGTTGTCCACCCCAAAGAAACACACACAATGCTATAATTAAATTATACAACTCATTGCCACAGAATATGGTGTATTGTAATCAAGTTCATACAGGAATGAGAAAAATTCAGAGAGAAACAATTGAACACAAATGACCAGAAGCAGAAACTCCTTGAATACAGTTTTTCTACTTGAATACTTTCTCTAAGTATTTGTTACTGGCCAGTGACAAAGATAGGAGGCAGAACTTTTAACTGTGTAGTTGTGCTTGTAGTTCTGTCTTAGTTTGTCTTGGTCAGGTCCTCAGGGCTTAAGATTGAGAACTGATTGCAGTTACTGCAGTCACCAAGGGGTTTGCAAGCAAGTTTTGAAGCTGTCTTCCCCTCAGACAGTGGAGCAAGGGCTTGATCACACAAACTCATTCCTAAACAACCAGAGAGTTCCAGTTAACAGGCATCCACTGGCAGGTGCACTGTAAATGCTGTTATGTCATATGACGGTGACAAAGCTTCCTTATTGCACTTCAGAACAAAAAATCCTCCGTGTTTATTCTTGCTATGTTTATTGAAGGTTTTCTTACACATTTAACAGATCGTAGAAGTCCTAAACTCAACCCCTTACCATTCTTCAAAAGATAAAGGAGGGGAACGCAGTTTGCATCTTTACCTTCTATCTCTATGTTACTATCACCTCTTAGTCAACACAGTCATCTCTTTAAAATCCAAGCATTAACAAGCTGATCTGTACGTAAAGTCATTCCTGTATTGTTGCTGGAAAATAACACTGAAATTTGATGAACTCTTCTAAGGCCCAGGATTTTCAAAATCCTTTCAGAGTTTTAGATTTTTCTTTTAAATCTTTTAGCTTTTTAGATTTTTATTCTAAGTACCAGGATTTTCCAAAATACTGTGATCCTTTAGGCTGCACTAAAAAGAAAAAAAAATGCTTTGCATTCAGCTATACTTTTGCAGTGATATTACTCAAATAATAGATTTAGTCAGACTAAATGATAACAGTCTCTGAAGTTAAGACTGCTGAGAAGGCTTTGATTCAGAAGGGTTCTGAATTCCAGTTGTACTATTTCCTATTCACTACACGACAAACTGGCTGCCCAGACTCACTGATATTAACCCAACTTCTGCACTCAGCCCTAATTACCTCAAGAATATCTGACAGCCAACCGAGTGCTAAGCTCATTGATATTTCATCTTATTACAGGAGAAAGGAATAGGCCTGTTAAATTGGCTTCTTTCTCTAAGCACAGCACTACTGCATCTGCGTAAATTCCTATTTCCATCACCACAAAGCAAACATTGCTTTAGCAGCAATAGGGTAGCAGTGGTATTCTGCAGTGCTGTTCAGTACTTCATGCCATCACCTGCAATACATCCTCCTATAAAAGCAAGCTCAAGCCCACCCATGCCTGCAACCCAATTTAGATAATGGAACCTTTACAATCCATTCCCAAAGCTACCAGAATCCATTGCAATACAAGACTGTTTCAAGGAGAATTTATAGGTAGCAGGTCTTTGGTAGATGGCTGTGTTACCCATCTGTGAATTCCCAGTGCTGTGCATAATTAGGAAGTATTTACATATGCTACTGGCTTTCACTGTTCAGAGGATGCCAAGCTACAGTATCATAAATCGTATTGTTGAAGCAGATGGAGCTCCTTGCTCAGTTAAAACTTACAGTTAGGCATAATTAGTGAAGCCTGCGCAGAATATTCTTTATTCCTTTAACAACTTATCAAGTTCTTTATATTGCAAAGCAATTCAAATGAGAGGTCTTTTGAAACGTATTGCTAATAAGCATTTTTACACCATATCTTACAGACGGCCCAATCATTGCACATTGAAGGATTATTTCCCACTCTTGTCAGGGCACACTTATACTGTAATTTCCCTCCCTGTTTATGTCTTTTAGAAAAATTACACAACTGACCGTTTCTCTACCATTTTCCATTTAAGGATCTCAGAGCACTGCCATTATGTATCACAACACTCCTTTAGGATACTAACCTCATTAGCTTCGGCAGAAATTGTGTGCAAAGAGATAAATGTGAAGATATTTTAAAAGTTGCTGAAGTTTTGGGTGCTTTTCTTTTTTATCTCATCTTGGCATCATTTTCAGAAGTGCAGTTCAGACGCAAACCTAAGCAGCAGAAACTGTGGATGCTTCATATCTTAGTTACTTTTATAGGGCTCAATTTGTGTCTGGACTGGTACCCTGACAGGGGTGGTGTTGGAAAACAAAACTAAAGAACATCATTTTGTTATTCACAGTCATGAAGTGGGCTGGAGTGACCTAGATAGTGGGAAAACTGATAAGTATTTTAAAGGAAGTTAGGAAATCCAGTAGGATCTCCACAAAGGATGTTTAGCCAGGTTTATTCTCTTCACTTGGTCCTGCTGGCTGCTGCTGAGTGGTTAGAGCCTCTCTACAACATACCCTAGCACTCAGCTAGGCCAACCCAGCAGCTCACTCCTTACCTTCACATAACAACACACAGCAACCAAAAGGCTCAGATCCTGCACAGCTAGTTTCTCTAAAACATAGCTAAAAACAGCATTAACACAGAGTGGCCCTGGCTGTATTCTTGTTTTGGAAATATGATGCAGAGAGACCCAAAACAGACCCAGAGGTATTTACTTATTGCTCTTGGTGGTGTGTTGGAAGATGAGTTAGTCTACAAAAGAGCATTTCTGGATTTGCAAAGTTAGGTAGGCCTGCCAGATCCAAGCAAACTCCTCACCTGTGGCAGAGGCAGTCCACTGGCTGGGTTCAGAACATGGACAACCAAAAGCCAACACAGAGAGTCTGAGCCATGCATACAGTCTTCTCCCTCCTCCCAACCCTTCCAGACTGGAATCTGTGGTCCAGCTGCTTCTTCCCCTCGTGCTCCCCTGCAACTTAACACACTTCCGCCTCCACACCAGTCTGGGTATGCAGTCCCTCCAGGAGCACATCAGCGAGAGGAGTAACAGTGGCAAATGTCCTCCTTCCCCTGTTAAAAAAAAAAAAAAAAAAAAAAAAAAAGGCATTTGAAGATGAATTTTGGTCTGTTTTATGAGCAAGATTACAGGATAGAGGCTACTTCTTGTCCTGCGTAAGCAAACCAGGTGACTCTGCAAAAGCAGTTGCACATTCATTGCAGGACAAGTACTTCCAGGCTTCTGCTCTATTAAACCCTCAAGGACCCTTGCATTCAAGACAAAATGCCTTTATTCCATTTTATGCTTCAGAATATCCATATGCAGAGTTGAAGGAGATTCCTTCCTCTCCTCGTGGAATATCCAACAGAGCAACTAGAGACGCTTCTGCCCAACACACAAGCACAGCTCTCATTCTCAGGTGACCAGTTCCAACAAGCAACAAGTGTCCTCTAATAAGAGGTTAGTTGCCAGCTCATTTCTCACGTGAAAAACACCTGTTTTCTTTCTCCTGAGAAGAAGCAAGCCAGCAGTTTGGAGTATTTACAATTTGAAGGGAGCACTCTCAGATCGTTGATCTTCACTGAATACCCTCACGAGTCACTTCAGTAGGTCCGTGCCATGAGAAAGGATTACTGCAGCAAGGCCAGCTTCCCCTAGGGGGACCATGTTCAAAGTAAAGGACAGTAGGAGGTTTAGTAAAGGACAGTCAAGCAGTCAAAGTGGGCTTTGCACTCTGGTGATTCCCAATTTGCACTCTACCTGAACAAAATAGAAAGCTGTGTAAAATATTTTAAGAACAGCTGGGAAAAAACAAGCAGGTGAAATGTGCAAGTGCACACAAGCTGTCACCACATCCCGTCATAATCATGCTCTTCCCATGCTCCTGCTGTGACCACCTGTGACTTGTTAGCAAGTCTCTTGGCATGGGAGAAAAGCTAGTTTGTAGTCTTGTCTCTTTGTTTCTCCTAATGTAGCTTTGTCAGGAAGTTTTCTCACATACTACCATAGCCTTTAAATGCACATATTGTATCTGACTTTCTCCTCCTGCCCCTTCCCTGGAAAGGTTATGGATTTTGATTTTGGGAACTGTTTAGTGGCAAAATCTGCTGCTGACAGAAAATGATGCAGACAACAGTACCAAAGCCTAGGGGAACAAAACAAATCTAAGCGACTGGGCAAAACCAACAATGGAGGTAATAAAAGACCACGATGATTTACACTGGAAGAAACAAGAGCAACCTGTCACAGAGACACATGAGCTCATTAGCCTCTCCTTACTCACAGTAAGGAGACCACGAGGCCATGTGTCAGTATTGGTAACTACCTCAGATGTGCCATTTTTGTAATTCACTCATGCCAAAGACTATACCCTGTGTTTCAAGATCTGTGGAGACTCAGACCGTGGAGGCAGTACCACCAGCTATGCAATTCAAATTATCTGCCCTTACCAGGTCACATCTGCCTGAGCAATGGTTCCTCCACATCCAGAGACTACATATAGCAACTTCTGTCTTCCAACAAGATGTCAGCCTGTTATGTACCAAAGACTCCTATTGCTCATCTTCAGGTGGAAACATTTGTAAAGATATCTATGCTGTGAGTTTCCAGTACCCTGGTCCCTCTAATTTTGTTGGTTACTCTTGTCTTTCATCTTTATAACCTTTTCTTGCTATCACACGTTCAGAGGACTTATCACAGACTGTTTTCTTTCCCTGGTCACATAGCTTCTTCCTATTCCAGTTCTCACAAGCTAACTACAAAGATTTCTCACACATCACCCTTCTTTTCCTGGTGAAATATCTTCCCCCTCCCCATTGTGCAGGAGACATGTACTTTCGTCTTGCTGCCTGCTCAGAACTTTTTCCTTCCCTTCACACTGTGCAATTATCTTTCTCAAGCTACTTTAAGCTCAGCAGCAACCCTGGGAGATGAAAATCTTACCAAACACCACTGAATGACTGCTTACTCCAACGTGAAGAACTCAAAAATGTGAGATATGCCATTATATGCAGTGTTATCTGCACATCTCCCTCTGGTCTCCACCTCCTAAATAATCCCCACAGGAGAAGTTGCTTAACTTCTGGAACCAAAAACTGCTTGCTGCAATGTCAGATTAGCAGTAGAGCCTACATCCTGATCAGTTTATACAACAGTCAAAAGCTCTGCACCACCACACCTTCTGTCTTTTGAAATGAACTCTCACCGTTCACCCCACCAGAGTATCTCATCAGTTCATTGTAACAAATTAAAGCTGTTCTTGTTTACCTTCATTCCTTCACAGTGAAGCTCCTTGCTCCAGAAGCTACAGGCACATTTGCATACTCCTTATTCATTACAACTTCAAGGTCTTTGCAAAGGCAATTTTCAATTTTCCTTGCTCTGTACAGCACCAAGCACAACAGGTCCCACCTTTCCACATCAGTAAGCACTGCAAAGTGTAAGTGTCAAGCAATGAATAGGGCTGTCAATATTTAACTTACTGAGCTCTTCCCTGGGACCCTCAACACACCTCTCAAAAACCCTTGCTTAGAGGCTCCTTCACTGTGAAGAAAGCTCATCCATTTGATCAACTCATTTTTTAGACTTTTCTGTGGCATGATCTGCAAAACACCAAAACGATACTTCCATATCAGGTCCACAGACTCTGAGCACGAACCCCTCTGCCTCTTCACTCCCTGTCAGATCAAGGCAGCTCACTGAAGTGTGAGACGCCCTAATCTAATGCCTTCCGCCTCTCCTCTCCAGCCATTTCAAGTTCAATTAGTGAGAGAGGAGAGGGGACAGTACTGACATGCAGGACAGACTTGAAAAAGATTTCCTCCCCCTTTTTTTCCTCGCAGAGAGTATATGCTCAAGACAAAGAAGGAAGGGAAGAGGGAGACCTTAAAGGAAAGGCCATGCAGGAGGACACAGACAAAATATACACACAATGCACAGGTCTTCTCATGTGTCACAACAGTTGTTCATCAGGCTAAGGGAAAACAGAGATAAAAAGGACTTTCAGAGGCCACTTAGTCCACCATGGCAAGGTAATATATATGCAAGCCATCCTTCTCCTTCCATTTTCCAGCACAAAACAACAACATGCAATTTGCTATTTCTTTTCCAAGACAGGATTTCTCTTCTTCATATTTATGATTGTGTCCATGTAATCCTCAAGAAGCTCTATGAACACTCAGAGGACACCTACACTAATGCAGCGGGAAGGAGAATTACCTGCCAACAGAGGGATTCAGAAAGATGGATTTGTTCCCAGAAAAAAAATGGGAATTCCTTCAAGCCAGAAAGGCAGTCACATTTAAAAAAGCAGACCTCATGAGGCAGAACAAGGCAATGGAAAATAAAAAACAAGAGGAGAGAGAAACTTTCTGAACAGGCTGTTCAGCAACTGCACTTCAAGGTCTTACTGAGCAGCGTATAAAATGTAACACAACAGGACTTTTCAGCTTGAGGCAACAACAAAGGCAGAGAGGACTGATTCTGCTCGCCCTACTGCTCACTGATGCTCTGCCAGCATTTTAAAAAGGGAAAACCATGAAAACAACCTCCCTCCAGCTTGCAGCTTGAGTCCATATAAGTTGGAGGCAATACCTAAACATAACAAAGCTCACCTTGCTACTTCCAACACAGGGAATCTTCTAACAAAATCAAAAAAGTCAAACTTGGCCTTAAAGAGTCATTTTCTTCAAATTTGGACAGTCTTTATAGTTTGAAATACTCTGGGCTGGATTCTCAGTGGGTGTGGCCATAACCAAAACTTTTGAAGAGAATTAGGCTGACTTTCATCTGCTGAACATCTGGCTCTGTTTTTACCTTCTGTCCTGATTGCAAAATCATCTGTTTCCAAGACAGGTCTTCTTTTAACCCAAAAATGCATTCATCTTTATAGGTTCATTATGGTAGCTTTAAAGTAGGATTACACAATCACTGATAAACACAGGAACTTATTTTGTCATGTCTGGATGTCTGATCCTGAATAAATAGATTTTTGTTTAACAAACAACCCTTTGTGTCCTGTTGCTTTGTTGCCCGGGGTTAATGTTGGTGCACCACGTGCTAAGGGGATATATTGCTTTGAGTCAAAAAGCAGTGGGGATGCTGTTTGTCTGGAATATAAAGAGGATGGAGCTAATGGCTAAAAAAAATAAACACTCAGCCCTACGCTTTGCCTTCTTTGACAGTGGGTTGGTTCTGAAGGTGGCACTTGGTCTGCCTGATCAAAAACAAACTCTGACACTGTCAACAGTGCAACTCAGCCCACATGTGTTCACTGCAGACTGGCACACCAAGGCAAAACTCTGGAGCATTATATCCAGGTGGAAGGTGTGTCCCACTGCACATAGCAATGTTTGAAGTTTTCCAAGCACAGCCCTATTCTGGAAGAAGTCTGACTCACCAGGATACCACAGGAAACATAATAGATTAGAAAAGGTTTCCGCCAATAACGCACAATGGATGTTCCCACCTACCATTGTGAAGGGTACAATCATCAGGAATTAGGGCACAAATGAGATAAGCAAAAAGGAAAATGCTGGCAGCATAGGAAATTGTAAGATTAGCCCCATGACTCAAGAACTGTTCATGGATTTGGTCCACAAGCCTTCCTGCTCCAGCAACACATCAGCATGGTCCAGGTTGTCAGAGACAAAAAGATCTGAGTTGGTTATGTCCTTTTGTCTAATCTCCGTGTACACTGAGGTAGTTTCTAAGTGATCCCAGCATCTGCGGCTGTTTAAAAGGAGAGAGGTACAGAGCATGGGTCTAGCAATAGAAAGGGAAAGAACATCCAGTGGCCTCACACTTACTCCTCTTCCCATCTGCACCCATTAGATCTAGCTTAAAACTGAAAAAAAAAAAAGGAGCCTGAAGGACTAACCAGAGCCCCTTTACTGTAATCATCTCCCCTGTCCTGTTCCCTTACCCCATCCATATTTTTCATCATTCCTATGCCAAAAGTCCTTAGCCCGTCTTCTTTTCAATTTGAAGACATCCTGCAGCCTTTTTGGACTTCCCTTGGACAAAGATCTGGTTCTCAACACACCAAGAGAAAAGGATCAGAGAAGTGGAGCTGGTTCCCTTCATTTGTCTTTTGGGGCAGGGAACAAGGATATGGACAAAGAAAGTCTGAGGATGGGGAGAAGAGGGCTGTATCTCAAGACCTCCTTGCTTAAGTGTTTTCAACACAGGAGAATTTTACCTGTGCTGGTCCTGTGAAATTTCAGAGCAAGATTTTGGACTATGCAGGCAGGCATTCTTCAGGAGCTGGAAAGGAGTCAGCAGCCTTCTCTGCAGAAGAGCCACAGGACCTGGCCAGGAGCCTCAGTAGGTCATACATGAAATACCTATTAACATGTTAAACTCACAGCATCCTGCAAGTTTGTTCCCCCTCCCAGCACAGATGACGTCGCTCAAGTATTGTAGGGCCTAGCTGCAGTCTTGCTCTTGCTCCTTCACCCAAACTGCAGTGGAGCTACGCTTCAAGATGTGAAACATCCACCAAAGCAGTGCCACAAAAGCTGGCAGGTATGGTCAAGAGCACTCCCACACCCACCTCTCCTGTCTATTGCCAGAGCTCCCCAGCACCCTGGCAAGCTCTCGTGGTCCCCACAATCCCAGCTGAAGCAGCCACATCCTGGAGACACACCGGGAAGGCTGACACTACAAACCCACACTGCTTGGGTTTCAAAGCTGTCCTGCCTGTGGGGAGCTATCAAGCACAGCTGTTCTGGGGATGACAGCAAAAGCAGAGGGAAGCAACAGCACTGTCTGGAATTTCAATACGCCTGATATTGTTTTGAAACAGCCATTCTCCTGGTTGATCTTTTAAGCATTTCTGAAGATTTCTACTTTCCCTGAACAGAAACAGCTGCAGCTCCCAGTCCTGAGCTCGATTGCCAGCACTCCTCTGAAATCTAAGCCCTTGCATTGATGTGTCTAAACGTGAAGGCCAGGGCCAGCTTCCATGAGCCTAACACTGCTCATAGCTTCATGCTATGCAAAAGGCCACAGTAATTCATGTGTCTCGAAGTCACTTGGTTCTATCTCCCACCTGCCATATGCTTGCAGTACTGAATAGCACTGTGGGGTATGTTTACCCTTTAGGGTAAACCCAAAAGGACAATTCAGTCACTAGGAAGTAAAAGGTTTTTACCATGGGGCAAACCTATCTGAGTGGCAGTGGCAGCCTTCCAAATGCCACAACGGGTTTAGTTCAACTCTGCTGTAAATTTTAGGGACAGCTTCTTGGCTCAGCCCCACACACTACTTAGAGCCATGTCTTAAGTCTTCCATCCCCAAGGGAAAAAAAAATCTTCAAGAAAAAATTAGTGCAATGAATAAAATATTTCAGCAAGCTCCTTCGGACTTTCTCTTCCCCATGTGTTTGCCCAGTGGGGCCCTGGCACAAACATGCAGCTCAGAGAAAAAGATGCAAAACAAACAATCAATTATTACTCCAGCCAACCACAGGACTAATCACTACATAGATATCTGTACCACTGCATCTGCCTTCTGCTTTCCACCTCTGCTTTAATACATTCTTTAAGAAGAGGATTTTCAAAAAGAGCTTATGTAGCTTGCCACTCTGGTCTGCCAGGTCTTTAGGGAGACCTCAGCACTGAAGTTTTTTAGGCACCTTCAGAAATGCCAGCCCTGGTGATTAACCCATTTCCCTTTTCTATGCTCACACTTCAGAATTCTTAAACACCAGAAAAGAACTTCAATAAAGTTTTAATTTCAGGGTTTTTTTTGTTTTTTTTTTTTTTTAATGGGAGACCATCTTCCTTCCTGCTGCTATGAAAAGTAGAGGATGCAGAAAACAAAGACGAAGTGCTTAATTTCACCAGGGTCTCAGATGTCCAGACAATTTTCAGTATCTCTTCCCTCATGCTCTTTTTCTTTCTCATTTCTTTATTTTTTCCCCCTCAATTCACCCTTTCTTCCCCCACCATTACAGTCCCTCTCCTATAGCACTGTTTCCTGGCTTAAAGAAGGAAAAATTTTTGCTGACTATTGGAGAAAAATTCTAATACTGCTTTCTTTAGAACAAGATTGGAATAGACTCCTGAGGGAAGTGTCAGAAGTCCAATTGATTGAAACTTTTAAAACAAGATGTCATGTTGTGGAGGAACATATATGAAATACACTGTAGAGAACAGTCCTTAACTGGAAGGAAATAACTATAACAGATATAATAGATATATAACACTCGATGAAGGGGCTACTAGATGGCTTTTACAGGGATTTTCTGCTGGGGACAGGAAAACAGATGAGAAAGGGATGTTAAGGGAGGTGTTTACCTCCCTCCATTAGTCGTCGAGGAGACATGACATGAAGCAGATGCAGCACAGTATGTCCCAACACCCACATCCTCTGCATCTGTTTTTATGCCCTCCCCAGATCTTCCTCAGTTTGTCTCTATACTATACTATATCTATACTATATATACTATCTATATCCATATCTAGACTATACTGAAACATCAGCAAACCTGCTTGGACTGCTCCCAATGACATCAAATTTTGCGATTATATGGGGGAAAAAAAAAAAGAAAAAAAAAGGAAAATCAACTTCTCTAGTACAACTTGCTCCTCACAAATCCATTCTGCTTCCTGCATTTTCAGTTCACTTCAAAGTCTTTCTGGAAAGAACAATTCTGAACTGGGCCAAACAATAAGTTTTGTCATGACTACTGAGCAGCATCTACAAAGAGAAAGATAGCTGAAAAGCTGTAAAAACTTTCAGGTACTGTTGTGAAGTCAGTCTGACATAATGGCTTCATTAGGATCTAGATATTTGTCAGTCCTCTACCAAAAACAGTGACAGCAGGAGGTGGGCAGTGTTGCAAAGGAGTTATGGGACAGAGAGGAAGACTCGAAGCACATAATCATGCCTGTAGGCCAGCAGAGATCTGCCAAATCTGACCACCCAGGCATCAAGATTCACAGAGCTCACTCCTACCAGGTGCTTGGCCCATACCTCACACATGAATGGGACAGAGCTATGGCTTCTCTTCAGCTTCACAGCCCCTTCACATGAAACTCAGCTGCTGACCCAGATCCACCAAGCAAGTGCACATGGGGTCACAGCGCAAGAGGGAGGCAGTATGTGGGATATGACATCTGGTTGGGTCTTACTGCATGCATGGCACCTGTACTACATGATACAACCCAACATCCCTACTGCATGACCAGACACGTGAGGTTTTACCCACTGGGGGGACAGAACATGGAGGGAAAATGCAAGCAAGCAAGGTCTCCCAGAGCTAAAACTGGACCCTAAATTTGTTATCTCTTCGCAGTAAATGTTGCCTCTAACACTGATACAGCACAGAAATGACTTCACGTAAGATCAGTCAGGCCCAGCATCAAAAACAACACTATAATTAGAGCAACTGCCTGAAGAACATACGTTCAGTACCACAGCACTGACCTTACAAAAAGTCTTTGTGTAATTAAATCAAACTCGCCAGCAAAATGTTTATGCCATACTGTAATTGCACCAGCTGCAAGATCTGCAATGATGGAAACCCTTTGAAAAGGTTAGAATTATAATTCTATAATATGATCCTATTAATGGACATTTTATTATTCAAACAGTGAGTCAGGAAAAACACTTTTTCTTTTCTTTCTTTGCCCTCCTTTTCCAACCTTCATCTGTGGATGCAGATGCTGTGAGCAACCATCACGCGTACCTTTTTTTGATTTGCAAACACTTCTCTTCCTAGTTAGAACGGCAATCATAGGACCATTTGAAAAGAAAGCTTAAAGGCTTAAAAAAGTAGTAGCATCTGCACTAAAAAGAAAGCCTTAGAAAAGTCTCAAAAGCAGCAGGGCTTTTTACTGAATAAAAACTAGGAATAATAATGTGCTTTTTTTTTTTTCTTTTCATTTCTAAATGCTACATTGCAACTTCGGAATTTAGAATTCAGAATCTACTTCATTCTCAGCTAAATGCCATAGAGCCCAGGTTGGGGCTACAGGTGTTTTTACAGGGAGCTCATATTAGCCTGCCATCTACTTGGACCAGAGCAACAGCCATTTTTAATTTCTTTTTTTTTTTGTCGTCATTATTAATGTGTAGAGCTGCATTTCCCAATGTTCTTGCAGGAATATGAATCACACTGACATTCAGCAGGATTTGTGCTCCTAGATAATACTTGAACATTCTACCCATAAATATTTATATTGAAAATATTGCCTGGAATACATCTCAATAAAGTCACTCTCCCAGTTGCACAGAGTAATGGCAGAGTAACTCAAATAGTAACAGAAAAAAAAAAAAAAAAAAAAAAACAGGCATTGCACAAGTGAGCCACTAAGGTAGGTGTTAATGAGCAGGTAGGCAAAGCAGGGTCCAGCACAGGATGTCATGGTGTTTGAATCACCTCATTACCATCCCGACAGACAAAAGCCAAGCATAGATCCCCAGCAACAACTGGTATTTTAGTGGCATTTCAGCACAGCACTTAGCATACTAATTACCGGCAAATAACACAGCCCTCCATTGTAAAACTAAATTGAGGCTATTGCACTCCAAATAGGCCGAGCCCAACTGTTCGCTCAGTTTGGCATAAAACATGTACCAGCACGGGCAGCACTCCCAACACCGCAGTGCGGGACACAGCAAGGCTGCGGTGCTGGTGTACGACCTCCTGGCCGTGCTCAGCTCTGCTGCCTCCCATTTGTGCTGCTACACAGGACTCAGAGAAATGATAAACCAGAAAAAAAACAGGCTTTCATTTCCCAAGTCTAAGGGGAAAGGGATTTTGCAAGGTCTGAGGGGTGTGCTTGCAGTGCTGCCTGTTTGCTTCCCCCCTGGGTGGGAGGTGTGAAAACAGAAGAGCTGAGAGATGGCAGCAGCAGAGGATGGGCCAGAGACCAGTGCTGCATCCCACCAAATGTCCCTCAAGTGTCAAAGAGTTTCATACAGACTACTGTGTGTCATTTGGGGCACCACAACATAAGAAAGATATAAAACTATTAGAGGGTGTCCAAAGGAGGACAACAAAAATGGTGAAAGGCCTAGAGGGCAAGATGTATGAGGAGCGGCTGAGGTCCCTTGGTTTGCTCAGCCCGGAGCAGAGCAGGCCGAGGGGAGGCCTCATGGCGGCCTGCAGCTCCCTCCCGAGGGGAGCGGAGGGGCAGGCGCTGAGCTCTGCTCTCTGGGGACAGCGACAGGACCCGAGGGAACGGCATGGAGCTGGGACAGGGGAGGGTCAGGCTGGGGGTCAGGGAAAGGTTCTGCACCCAGAGGTGGTCGGGCACTGGGACAGGCTCCCCAGGGCAGTGGTCACAGCACCGAGCCTGCTGGAGTTGAAGAAGCGTTTGAACAACGCTCTCAGACACATGGTCTGATTTTTGGGTGGTCTGGTGTGGAGCCAGGAGTTGGACTCGATGGTCTTTCCAGCTTGGGGTATTCTGCAAGTCCAGGATTCAGCAGGGGAACAGGAACTACTGTAGCTTTGCCATCAGAAAAGAAGTTTGGAGGAGAGACAAGCAGATCTATGCCAAGTGAGTACAAAAGTCGTGGAATTAGGGAAGTATGAGCAAGGAAAGAAACAAGTACCAGCACTGGAAACAGCAAGTCATTGGGTGAATTAGGCTTGGAGTATCAGGTAGGAATCCAACCATATCTGTGTAAGATTTATATATAGTCAGGTGAGAAAGAAAAGAAGTAAATAGTGCACATGCATTTCTTACAGGTGGGCAGGGTGAAAACCCTTAGGAAAAGCCTTGGAGAGACCAAAAGAGAGTAGCCCAGAGGCTAGAACTGTGAAGAACTTCAAAATCCCAACCAAAGACTGTTCATGCATACTTAAGCTATCTCCAAAGCAGTGAAACCCCCTCTCTGACTTGACTTGCAGTTAGCAGCAGTAGCATAGAGCCAAGCAAACAAACTTCAGCAAGAATCTTTCCCATGTCAGGAAACAGCCACAGACTTCTTTACAGTGCCCACATAGGCACATAGAAAGCACTTTCAGAGACCCATCACCTCTCCTGCCAGGGCATCACTGCCTTCTGGAGAGAGTGCGCCTACATGGAGTGCTCCAGCAGGTAGCGAAGAGAAGAAAAGCTGCTCCTTGTAATAAACATTCAAAAAAAAGAGAAAAAGAGAGAAAGGGAGAATGGAAGAAAAAGGAAGGAAGGAGGGAAAGAGGGAAGGAAGGAGGGAAGGAGGGAGGGAAGGAAGGAAGGAAGGAGGGAAGGAGGGAGGGAGGGAAGGAGGGAAAGAGGGAGGAAGGGAAGGAGGGAAGCAGGGAAGGAGGAAGGGAGGGAGGGAGGGAGGGAGGGAAGGAAGGAAGGAAGGGAGGGAGGGAGGGAGGGAGGGAGGGAGGGAGGGAGGAAGGAAGGAAGGAAGGAAGGAAGGAAGGAAGGAAGGAAGGAAGGAAGGAAGGAAGGAAGGAAGGAAGGAAGGAAGGAAGGAAGGAAAAGGAAATTTCATCCATGTAGATGCATAAATTTTCCTTGTAAAACAGATTTTCACAAATTCAACTCTGTACCCAGAACAAAGCCAGTTATACAGAATAACAATCTCAGCACTCAATGCAATCTCAGAGCTGCAGCTGTGATCAGTTATAGGAAGATCCTGTAGGTCTGGCTCAAAGGCCACTGTGAAGGCAAAGGGCATAGATTCCCCTGGCACTCGCTTCATCCCTGACTCTGTGCTGGGTCCCCAGGAACAGTTTGGAGCAGTTCAGCTGCAGTAACAATGTCAAAGTAGCTTCTGCAGCCCACCCTAAGAGGCACAGCAAGTTCACCTGAGCTGTGCTCTGCTGTGGCTAGTTTGCTGCTGATAACGGAGCCAGCAAGTGAAAAGCCATTTAGCATCTCTGCATGATGTTTCTGTGATGCCCTGGCACAATTTCCAAAGAAAAACAGTGGATATCCAGCAACGTATTGTCCCTTCCCTAAAAAAAGCAAGAATTTCAAGTTGCCAAGTGTTGCTTTATCCTTCTATTCACTGTCAAGCAAAACACAGGTATCAAATTTACATGTGACTGACTAGATTACCTGAGTGATGCATTTATTTCCCTTGGCAAATGAAAGGAAGAGAAATGTTAATGCACCATAAGAACTGCGCCCAGTATAACATACACTACTTATCCAACCACTGCCTGTATCACTTGTAACAGCAAAAGGGTTTGCTTTCATTAACGTCCCAGCTTCAATATGTCTCTGACACTCTGGCAAGAGCTACTCTTTGCAAGTCAGTTTGAAACAAAATTAAACTATTTTTTCTATTCTAGTTGGCAGTTCTTCCCCACCCAAGTGACATCCACGTTTTATGTAGCCCTTCCTCTGCGCACTGCAGTGCTAGAGCATTTCCCAGCATTAATGCACCTTTGTCTCATGGCTACCACTACAATTAGGGGACAAGGCTGGTATACGAGTTCACCAGGTCAAGATGTCAAGCAGTTTAGCCATGATCACTTGCCGTGCTGGAAGAAGTACTAAAACAGCAAGACTGGACTGATGCCCACATCTCGGTGCTATTGTTGGAGTGATGTGCATCAGCTAGGTCACGCATGGTTTGGATGCACGCTGCAAGTAAATCTCCCTGTTGCACAGGGCTATTTGATATGAAAAAGAGTACAGTAAAAAGGGTGGGTGGGTCAGAGTTAAGATTACAGCAAGCAGGCTGTAACATCGCACGCAGCAATAGCAGCCGTGAGATCAGTTACACGCCGTTAGGAGTGGTAACTTCTCATTTCCTTGTTTTTTCTGGGTCTGCGTCTAGCATGTGGCTGCCTGAGCAAATCAACTTAATGGTGTTTCTCCATCTGTTGGGATGTAGTGTGATAAGCTTGTATAATTTCTAAGTTAATTATTTACATATGTTCCTGAAATCAGAGGAAAAAAGAAAACTGTATGCAGGGAACGAGCAGGGACGCAATGACTGAGTTCACTTTTGATCCTATGGCAGCTGAACGGGAGCTTGGTGGCTCCTACTGATTTCCAAGAAAAAGGCAGGGGGGCAAAAGAAAGGAATCCAAAAGGCAGTTGTCAGGTTTACAGCTCTGAGTGGTTAATGCAGAACGAGCTGAACATCTGCTACAAAGTCCGAAATTGCTCTGCTGAAGCACAAAGCTTTCAGGTCGGGCAGGCAGGGATGGGGAAGCCACTGGCATCCCATGCTCCAGCTCCCCACCACAGCTCCATTGACCCAGGGACAGCTTTGCCTCCCACCCAGAAGCATGAATGAAATGTTTTTAGTCATGGATTTTGCTTCATGTCTGTCTCAGGCAAAAGCACTGCTGGACGGACCCCCTTCCCTCACCCAAGAAATGCAAGACAGCGAGAGGGAGCTGTGAGGGTGTCTTTGGGCTGTCTCACAAGTTCTGGCTGGAGAGAGAACAGGAGGTGCCAGAGACAAGAGCAGTTTTCAGATCTGACAACCTCACACTTCTGTGAGAAACAGACTTTGGGAGGGATGGAAATAACAAGTCAGCAGCAACACTTGCTCTCTCTTTCTATGGGGCCAACTTACCCTGAGAAAAACGTGACAGATGTGCAGCAGTACAAGGAGTTTAGCAACAGATGATGTCCCAAGTTCAAGGAGAGGTAGAAAATGTGTATTTTGCAGTTTTATTCTTGCCATCATTTGTCAGAGGATTCCAGGGGGATCACAAAGCTGGCTTGCTCTTTTCCTTGCTCCATACGTTGCGTTCAACATGAAGGTGAATCTAAACAAGCTGTCAAAGCTGTTACATTTTTTGTTACCAAAAGTAAGTTTGTTTGTTTGGTTTTTGTTGCTGTTGTTGGTTTTTGTTTTTGCTTTTTTGTTGTTTGTGAAAGAAACTGCTTTCTGCTGGGGGGAAAAAAAAAACTCTCTAAAAACTCCCATATGCTTTATTAGTTAGTTTTACATCTCCCATCGTACGCTATGAGGAGATCTCTAAAGACCATATTGTGGTCAAGACAAGATGTATCTGGACCAGGCATGCACAGCATAGTTCTGCCCCTTGCCACCCGAAGGGCTGCAATATGTTTTAGAAAACACATTCTCATAAGGATCTTGGCCCACAGGACAGAAAGAAAGAATTACATTGAATTAAAACATCCACTACAATGGCATTTCCCCCTGTGAATTTTATTCCAAAAGCAAATTTCCCACCAAAACCCCTATAATTCATCTTAAACTGATTAAAGCAACCATGTCAATATTGTGATTGTGACATCATTACTTTTTGTTTCTGGGAAAGAGGGTGCTGAATGCTTTTGACAAACAGAGTGCCAAGGGTACAATACCATACTGGAGAGAGGTTCTCATTAGTTCTTACTCAGACAAGAAATTCTTAACAAGACAAGTAGCACCATCCTCTGGACATCTGTGGGAATCAAGCACGAAGCAAACAGTTTTGGTTCCTCAGGTAGTGCCGGATTCAGATTTCACCATCTGTGGCAGTCCCATGTTGCTGGCATCTGCCTTATTTGCTGGAGTTCAGCATGAGGTCTCCATCTGCACCATGCTCAGCAGCTTCACAAATTTAATTCAGCATTTAAAAAAAGCCACTGGAGCAACCAATTAAAAATATAAGGAGGAAGAAATCAGCTGAAGAAATAAAGCCAAGAAAAAGCAGTGTATATCAGAGTCTAAGCAGAGCTCTTCTGAGAGCTATTTTCCATACTATTTTACAGCCTGTAGATCACTATCATACTGTCCAGATAACAGAGTCATTGAATGAAGGCATAGCACAGAATTAATTTATTCTGAGATTTACGTTAAGGAAAAATTTGACTACACATCAATATAAAAGCAAATCTTGGTGTTATCATTCTTCATTTAAGAAGTTAAGGACCTTGGAAGAAAAAATCCAAGTGCTGGGAAAACTTTTAGTTCAAAATGGTTCCTCAGTCAATAGATTTTAAAAGATCCCCAATTCTTACTCAGTTATTTTGATGTTTTCAGTTTATTTTAAATCTGTTTCTAAGTTTACATGCAACCATGTAAGAACAAAGCAAAAACCTAACAGCTTCTTTCAAAAATAGTGCTAAAAAAAAAAAAAAAAAAGGAAAATGCATTATTGAACAGAAACAGATGGATTTTTAACTGTGATGGAGCAAAAGAAAAGGTTCAAAACATTAACCCAGTTAGAAAAATCAATGGGAAAACGCTGGGAGTATTTTATCAGAGAGAGTAAGGAATTTCCTCTTGTCACAATGTTGTCTGTAAAGTTATCTTTCTAAACAATGTAACATACTTAACAGGCTTTGAGGTCTGATACTGCTCCTATGTAAGGTAGGGAAGCAGAATTTGTGGAAATTCACAGTTCTGCAACATGTAGTAATGTTATATTATATAGACATTTTTCTAGGGGCTTCCCACAAACCTCAGTTTGTGAAATTCTGGGGCTTATTTTATAGCTGCTGCAAAGCTAAATGCCTTTTAGATGATGTAAGAATAGTGATAAACCTTGGTCAGATGGGACTACAAGGTCATTCTGGTAGGTTTTCGGTGTACCGGAAGGAAGATCATTTGGTGTTTTAGACAAAGATCTTGCAGAAGGGACATTTAGCATTTAATTTCCCTAACTACACTGCCTCTGCTAATGTCTGAATGGGGATTAGGTGATTTGCCTGACAGCTTCATGTCTTCCTGTTCTTCACAAGATCAGATCCAAGAAATAGGATCATCCTTATTGAGAAATATAAAAGTATTTCATACTGACAATTGTAGTCTATTATGGGACAGGTCCTTATAGATGCTGAGGTTCTCCAGCTTCGGTGGTATGAATGGGAACAAAAGAGGGGCCCATTCAAGGAGTCAGTATTTGGCTTTTGATAACATACTGATGCTGTCTTCTGCTCCCCCATTAGCACATCCTACAGAAATGTTCATCATGGACTGGGCTAGGGCTTGGAGTGGTTCCTTAGAAGTTTACCTGGGCTTTTGTGCAACATCAGTAATTTATTATAGCAACAGATAGAACTGTTAACACCAGACTCTGCAGTATCTTTATGTAATTAAAATTAATTAATTAATTAATTAATTAATTTAAAAATAAAGTGAAAAGCTCGTGTTCACAGATATGAAGGAATTTTGCCGCAATTTTGAATTCACTCAAGACATTGCAAACAGGAGCAGAGCTCAGAGTGCCACAGCCCTGGCCTCTCGCCATCTCCCTGGCCAGTGTCGATAGCGGCAGGCTGCTGCCACTGCCGGCAGAAACCCTAAAGTGGTTCAAGCCTGTGTCTCTTGGCATGGGGAAGGACTTTTTGCAGCACAGACGGGAAAGCTGGAAGAGAAAATCTGTAGATAACTGCATACTACCTGGGTCTTGCATGGAAAGAAGAGCAGATGCTCAGTTCTGCTCCTGTTGCTGGGTGGTTGTGCTCTCTGTCGGGAGGGTATATATGTGTGTATATGTAATACCAAGCTTTGTTGTGCCTTCCTCTCACTCAATGAGAGAACAGATCACCCAACTAGCCCCTCAACACCCTCCTGCCCAAGTGATGCCACCCCTCTCTTGATGGTTGAAGATCCAGGGGTCAGTTCTGCCTATTTGCTGTGCTCCAATCCTATTCTGAAGTGAGCTGCTTTAGAGATCCATTCCTTATATCTACCAATGCATCGAAATAGAGATGCATGTTTTCCTCCATCTGCCATGTAATCTTCCTATAACACCCATCGATTCCTTGGCTGGCTGCAGTTAAGTTCCATATGTGGAAACCATCTCAGAGAATGATCATGTCTTCAGGCAGTCAGTCTAAAAATAAAAATCCAAAGATGAGGGATTTCACATGAGATGCAATGCAATGATTTCAATCAGCAGATCAGAAGAAGACAAAAACAGGGCTTGAGTTGATCAGTGGCTTTGGGAAGGGTGAAACTACTGATCAGAAAGCTGAAAGGCAAACACATACTTCTGCCTTACCTTCTACCCTCAAGGTGCAGAATATGTGAAAAATCCACCATTAATCATACAATGTGTGATATGCTACTGATGTTGAGCTCCTATGTATTGCTATGCCACTTAGAGCTGGATTTCTTTTGCTGAAGTTAAAAATGCAGTCTATCTGTTCTTCATTTCTTGAATGTTACTGTTATTCAGCCTTTCGTTACAGTTGTTCCCTAAAATCTTTATAAGGGCTTGGTGGTTGTTTGGAAAATACAAAATTTATTGTAATTGTCTTTTTTTTTTTTTTTTCTAGAGTGTTTCAGCCTTTCACACTGGAAGTGGGATAACATTCTCAAGGGCACATGGTTTTGGGGAGAGATCCTTATTTAGTGCTGGAAACCTTTGACCTCAAGCATCGTGGCTCATCTGGTCCAGAGATGTGAGAATATCTGTTATGGCCTGGAGAAATGAGGGACTCCCCTACTAATTTTGCTCTTTGAATGATGCATCTTCCACTTGGGAAGAGGGCTAGTTCTTTGGTGCACAGTTCATACATGTCTCAAGGACCCAGCAGCTTTTAGCCAGGACGCTGTGGGAGAAGACACACAAAATTATCTCCCACAGCCCAGTCAAACCAGAATTCTCCAGGTGATGCTTCATCCTGCTCTGGCCTCCCCTTGTAATGGAAGGGAGGATTGTACTCCAAGAGAAAGCCAGCTGGAAATTTAGCGGTCTCAGATATCTTAGAAATATTCTCAGTAATTTCTACTCTTCTTTCTGGCTGAAATGAGCTGCAAATGTTTCCATAGTACCTTTCTCAATGACTAGTATTTCAGTGTGTGATAGCACACATGGCAAGCTGCAGAGGCTGTGTTCAAAATACTTGTCCTAATTAACAAGAGAACAAAGAATGAAGCAGATGTTCATCTTGGTCCTATAAAGCACCACTGAGATAAACCTCCATCTTCAGAGTCCCAAGATTCATAACAGACCATAGCCAAAATGTCCAATACCCTCTTCCATTTCTACAAAAAAAAAAAAAAATGCAGTCCGTAGCAGCTCTGGCTTCACAGCTCCTCTCTTGGTCCAGTGCAGACCTGGGTGGAGCTGGGGGAGGGAGCAAACAGCAGGAGCCATAGGGGATGTGGTGCTGATAATGGGACATTACTTTTTCTAGATCGCCAGACCAGAAAAACTTCCAAGAGGCATTACCTCTTCCCCAAGATCGGTGTTTTATGGTTTCCACTCTCACATCAGAAACCCCACCCTCGCACCTACCTGAGGAATCAGATCAGCTGAATTCCCCAAAGGAAGCCCAGTAGTCTTTTTTCTGCTGGACTTCTGGACCATTTAGAGATGATTTCCTTTTTCCTCTCCAAAGTTTGAATTTCTCTAGTTTCATGACACTGTATGTCATTGCCCACTGGATAAGAAGTTCTAAATATCATGACTATTTCCCTTGCATGTACTGCATAGTTAGGTTGAAAAGACATTTATCACAACTAAGCCATGTTTTTCTCTTCATCGCAGCCTTCCCATGGAGTTATTCAAGGTTGGTGGGGGTTTTTTGTTTTGTTTTGTTGTTTTGTTTGGTTGTTGTTGTTGTTGTTTGTACTTCTGTAGCCACAAAACTGTAGGGGATGCTAATGAAGTCATAGTGGTGTATTTAAAGGCAGAGTTTTCTTCATCCTCGAAAACTCCTGTAGCTTCATACCGTGACCTTTTGCAAATCCTTTCCTCCATGCTGGTCTATTGAAATAGACGTATTTCCAAATGCATGGCATTTGAAAACCAAGAACTCTACATATGCTGTAATTATGCTTAGTTTGTCAAGGTCTGTGCTAGTCTTAGAAATGCTTGCAGTAGGCCTCACTCTGGCGCATCCTATACAGCAACATCAATTTCTAAGGAAATAGATTAATGTACTAAATATATTTTCTTTCTATTCTGCATAGGCACATTAGTGAAAAATTCCCTAATGAACCATCCTAATACTTTTCATGAGCTATTCAGAGCAGAGCTTTTTCTCTGTGTGTGCAGTGCACCAGTCTGATGCATACAGACAGGAGAATTGTAGTCCCACAGTGGGTACTGGCCAAAAAAACGAGTCCTTGTAATTTTGTCAGGCTACTCCAACAAGCCTTCTTCACTCTCTCACGAGCAATAGGACAAAAAGAATTTATCTGTTTACCAACTACAGGTACGAATTCCTTTGAAATGCCTGGTTCTACTCTAGGCAAAAGGAAAAGTTAATTCTTTCCTTGCTTATCTTTTGCATAAGCCTTTGTGTTAATCTCCTCTTGCTATTTTTTATTTGTCAGGTCCCCTGAGGCAGTTTCTATATACATCTTGCACACTACTAAGCACATCACAGCTTAAACACAAAGGTTTCCCATTTACCAGTAATGTTGGTAAATCTTCTTATAAGTACCAGAAATATTGTGTCCTTTGACATTTCAGTGATGCATTAACCTGTTGTCTGGAATATAAATGTGAGTCGAGAACTGCTTTCGCAACAGAGTAGATTAAAATTTTCTTGGAGAAATGGCTCAACGTTTCTGTTTCCAGCTTTTCCACTGGACAGGCAGAATTGGCATCATTGCACATCTCTGAATGAGAAGAGTACTTCAGTGTGAACATCACCTTATAGAAATGATTGCAACAATGTCCAGTAGAAGTCCTGTAATGGCTTCTAATCGCTGGCCTTAAGGTAACTGTTGCTTCTGTTAAGCAGAACACAGTGGAAGGACTTCTCACACTGAGCTGAATTGTACCAACCTCACTAAACAGACCCATTAAAACAGAAGACTGCTAGTGTATTAGCTTATTTTTAATGAAGATTTTATGTTTACAAGAAAAAAAATACGGATGTAAAGGTGCACATTCAAATTTTTATTTTTTAAGCCTATTCACAGAAAAGGCAAACAGGATTTTCAGACTGATTTCAGATCTCTGTTTTGCCACATCCCGTGGATAAACCTTAGTCCTTCCAGAGAAGAGACCTAACTCAGATTCCACAAACTACATCCTGGAGGAGGTTGTTGTTCTCCACTGATTGTGTAGGCTCCTGTCCTAGGGATCCTTGAATCAGATGTGGATAGCTAGGCAGTATCTCCTCACTTGCCTCCCCAAAATCATTTCTTTATTTGAAAAAGAACAAAGAATGCAGATGTAGTTATAGCTCTGATGTGGTATCTGCAGTCTGAATTAACTTTTCTCATTAAAATCTTTAACTTAAGCAAATAATAAACCAGGTCTTCCAACACATCATCATAAATTCTCTTCTGGAAAAGTTAAACTCTCCTCTGCTTGAATACTTCATCCCCCAAATAGCGAGCTTTATTAAAAAAGCGGTGAGTCAGGTTCACACTCTGACTTTAGCTATATGCTTTCCCTTAAATTAATGGGGAGCCATTCTCTGTAGTCACATGCTTTCAAAGTGCTCTTTCAATGATAGCGATATGTCTTGAGGGGGGTAGTTAATAGACCTGATGCGTTTGAAGAACTTAATCAAAAAGGAGTACGTTACTTCTTTTTGCAGCAGGCGGCTCAGTAGCATCAGGTGCTCTGTAATGCCATATTGTCTGATGCTTGTGAGGCATGTAACAGCAAAGCAATGCTAAGGAAGGATCAGTTTTGCCCAAATCTCAATTCACCACTGCCTATCAGCACATTTCAAAAGCTTTCTGCATCTAGGTCTCAATTATAAATTAAATATGGTTATGGGAGGATGAAGGTGAGTTTGAAGCTTTCCATTTAAATAGCCTTTGCAGGTAAGATAATTCAGGCTCCCTTTTCTACAGCACAGCTGTATGTAATCTCCAGTCAATAAGCTGAGCAAACGGCATCTGCTCGCAATAAAGCAACCAGCAACAGCCGCAGCAACTGATAAAGAAGCAGCAACATGTCCTAGCAGGGACTGCCCTTTTCCACAAACGCCTGAGGGGCCAGGCTTATGTAGGGGAGACCACACACACAGAAGGGAGGTACCATGTTCCCTGTGGCTCCGAGGCTCCCACTCCTCCCAGCATCACCAGTTTGGCAGCTGGCACCCGGGGAAACCAGCCTGGGGTGCAGGAGGTGGCAGCAAGCTCCGCTCTTGGAGGAGTCAGGCACGGGTGACAGCGCTGGGCTGCTGTCTGCAGCACTGGGGGGATGACGCCTCCCTGGGACCACAGCCCTTTTCTTCTGCTCCTCCACGGCCCTTTCCCACCATGCACAAGATGCATTTCTTCAACTCAACCCCCCGGGCTTCTTTTCTGCCCCTCATCAATGACCACTCCTCCTTTTCTCATTCTTTTATTCAGTTTCTCTTATTTAATTTACTTATTACAGGACTCAGCAGACGTAAAGCTCCCTCACCATTACATGAAGAACAAAAAGCCAACCAGCCATGGCACTTGTCTCAGCTGGTTCCCATTCCCCTTCATAACCCCTCCAAGACAGGACTTTGCTGTCACACTGCCTTGACACAGAAAGGTCCCAGATATTTGCCAGCAGCATCACACAAATGACAGAGATGCAACCCAATGACGGCTTTTCCATGTCTCCCATCTTCTTCACCTATCTTTTTAAAAAAAAAACAGGTAACAAAACAGATATACAGACAAATGTACAAAGATCTCATCCATGGGATGAAGTACCAGTAACTCTGGTGCCCTGCACCACCAAGCAGCTAAGCACACAAACCTACAGTGAGGCTGGTGTCTTCTTGTGCCAATTCAACGCTAGGTGCTGACTCCACCATCGCACTTTCTCAGACACTTGTGCTTGCGGTTACGAGTGTTAATCAGCAGTAAGGATCCAGCCCAGTGCTTGGTTCCCAAGCAAAAGTCACAGCAAAGCTGGAAGAGGCAGCATCAGCCCCCTGGGAGTTTCAAAAACAGCGCCCTTCATTAACTTCTCAGCAGCTGCGGTTTTTAGAGGAGAAAAATCATCTCTTTCAACATCACGGTCGAAAAAAAAAAAAATAGCGAAACACATAGACTTTGAAGTGGTGGGGAAGTACCATTACCCATTCACAGACAGCAGTCTGGCATTCATTACGTGTGATAGGGAGGCTGCGTGCGGCAATGCATGTAAGGACACAGTTCCTGCCGAGAGCAGGGAGGGCGTACGCCATGCTCGCAGGCCACGCCAGGCACTCTTCACACGTTGCTGACCCTGCTCTTGGAGCGTGTGGTTCTTCCCTCTTGGGCCTTTCTTCTTTTGTGGGGCACCTTGTTGGCTGCAAGTTCATTGCATGGGCATGGGGATGGTCATCCAGCCTTGGCTTTCTCTGTTCAACCTCTTAGAGTAAATGTTTGCTCCTCCTGGCTCCCAACTCCTATCCAACTGAAAGGCTGAAATCCTTGCTCTAGCTACATTTTCTCTATCCAAAATCTCTCTGATTTTTACTAGGAATACTGGATTCATCATCAATATCTCATACCTTTTCCCTGCTCCCACTACTATTCCTCTGCTCACCTGTAGGTTTATTACAACTTCTGTAACACAGGTAGGACTCCATGAAATGCCGAGCTGGGCCAGCTCTAGCCAAAGAAATGCGCCTAGATTTAGATTGTCTAAGAGATCCCAGTTCCTACTAATTGATGATAGCATATTGGTTGAGGAGACAATGAACAGAAACCCTGAAAGCAAAGGTTTCAGCTTTATCATTGCGTTTCCTGATTAGCCAGTGTAATTTATCCCCTTGGAGACTGCATTAGCATTGTTTGCACTGGATACGGTAGTTAGCCCGCTCGGTCTGTTGCCATCAAAACCATTCATAAGGATATAGTACGTAAAGAAATATCACAAATAAATGAAAGAGAAGACTGTGACTTGACACCGGGGGCTACTCTGTCTTTTCTTGGCTCTGTGGCATTTCCCTGCTCTTGTTTCTTCCCTCTTTCTGTCTTCCCTCTTGTTTCCCTGCTACATAAATGGCAGCAGACTCAGCTTGCTCACAGAGCCCTGAACAGCCATAATCCTACATAACGGGAGATTGTTCAGTTCACATAAAAATTTCCAAGTCAGAGGACACATACTATGGATATGGAAGAATATTCTGTGTTGCATCCAGTGGCGTTAGGGAGAGCAAAACCACCACATTCCCACAGGGTTCCCCACTGGAGCAGAACCAGGGAGGAAAATTAACATGTTTCCTATCTTCCCTGAAACTGCACCCATCCAAAACCCATTCATTCCCCCTGTCATCCTCTGCCAGCCCCCACCGAACTTCCCCACCTGCCTGCGCAGAGATCTGAAGGCTGTGGGATCTCAGGGGATTATGGGGAAGCAATTATGAATGGATTTTGGATCCTGGATGAAAGAGCTTGACAACGACTGCACCAGCCTTTCTGAGGGAAACACCAAGAAGCAAGATCATAATCTCCCGGTCCTGTCCTGACAGCATGATCTTGCACAAGTCACTGCCATCCATGTGTGAAGGTTTTTCCTGTACCAAACAGAGCCTGGTGGTGCTCATCCACCTACAGAAGTGTGGGGATGTGGTGTGGCTTAAATAGTGCTTACGTGGCACTCTGAGAACACAGGAGCCTTGTACGGCTAAATACCTCCAGGCCAAAGTCACCTCTGGCCAGCTGAGTTCAGGAATGGATTTGCTCCATCATTTCCAAGTACTGCTTTTCACCCAAGCAGCACTGATTTCAGCTCTTCCCAGGTTCTGAACTTGCTGGGTACTGATTCAAGGAGATGGGTGTTAAAACTGCTCTGGACCTTTTTCCATGAAAATAGAAAGATTAAATACACACATTAAACAGCTACCAAGGCCCATGCAGGCAATGCTTCTGTTACACAACTGTTCATGTTAATTACTGTATTATCTGTTTTACATGTTCTAATTGTCTCCCTGTGGCATACTGGGGGGAAAAAAAATGCAATTTTGTAAGAAAAACCCCACAAGTATTTTTTTCCCCTCTGGTTAAAATAGAAAGAATGTCAGATTGTACTTTCTCTGCTTTTTGGGATTCAGGCAGAATTTGAGCTCCCCCTGCTGTTTGGAAAAAAAAAAAAAAAAAAAAAAAAGGCTAAATGAATCGTTAATACAAGTTTCTCCGGTCAAGGGCAGGCCCTGGGGATCCCGCTACTCGCTCTTTGGCTCAGGCAAAGAAATAAGTAGTTAGATTTCAACCAAAGCCTGTTCTTGCAGTCCCATCTTTAAATATGGAAACTATTATGCTCAGAAAGAGGGAAGATAGCTGGATGAACACAGATATTTACTGTCTGAGTCAGAAGAGGAGAACATTTATGCAAGCCCAAGAAGGTGTTGACCTTAAACCGCACTCCAGTCTGAAGCCAGACGTGGATCCAGCCCTTTTATAGTAGGCAATATTCCCAGCTTCTCTCCAAGGACCAGAGCCGAGGCTGGAGCTTACTGGCTCTGTGATGCTGAAATCACTACATCCTTCGTGCAAACATGAGTTTGTACACAGAAAGATATGCTTTATGGAGTGCAAAAATTCCAAGCAGGGCTTGTGGAAAGAAAGCCTGGTGCCCCCCCTCAGAGGAGCTCTGAGCCAGCCAGGCGCAGGTTTATGCTAGGGATATTAACGATTTGGAGAGCCTTAATGTTGGATGCTCACCTTGGCAGAAACGAACTGAGTCCGGTTATCAGGAGCCAAGGGTTTCAAGTCCCATTATTAAAACGCCTCTGGCACCTCTGTGTGTGGTATGAATTCCCCTAAGATTAACCAGTCATTGCCCTCAGTCTTTTACTTCGCTCATCAAAGAGGCTGACACCTCTGAATGCTCTCCAGAAGAGGCTAAATTAGTTGCTCTGAATCAGCCTCTGGAAGAGCCCCTCATGCAGCCCAGACAGGGAGGGCAGATGCTGAGCCAGCTGGGACACCCCAGTACCTTCAGCACTAGGCCTTCATCTTCCCACCTCACTGGGTGCTTTTGAAAAATAATGCCTTTTACAGATGTTAACCCCAAGGGGAGGAGAAAGAAAGGAAAAAAAAAAAAAAAAAGAAAAAAAAAGAAAGAAAGACAGTTCTAATAATGACTCCCAAATGCTAAAATATTTTCCTGTTTTTCTGGTTGTATGTCAGGTCTCGTTGGGCTGTGTTAATGAACTTGTTCCAGGCAAGTTTTAGCGCAGTTGTTGTTTGTGGTTTTGCCTAACACATGTGAAAGGGCAGGCTGTGCCTGGCTTGTTTTCAAGCTACTTTAACAATCAGAGGAGTTGGGTGGGAATATAAAATGAGAAACGGGTTACAATGTGGGATTCAACACTTGCTTTGGATCTACAAGAAAAAAACATATTTAGAGAAGTCTCCTGCATGTCAGGTTGTTCTTCTGTCACAGCACAGTGATATGTGACCCTTTTGAGGGGGATTCAGTAGAATTTTGTCTACATTTGGGTTATATTTGAAAAAGCAGCAATCAGAAGCCAACCTGTGTAAAGCCCGCTGCAATCTGGATAAAGAAAGTGCTTAAACCAGCACAGGCATCTTGGAAAAGTCTTGTCATTCCTAGAAAGTTTTTGTAGATTAGATACATCTTTGTGGTATGCACAGAAAGGCTGTGCAGCATTCATTTTCTTTAGAAGAATTCCGCAGCTTCCAAGTATAGGCAGTGAATATGGACATCCATGTCGGAGAGGACTGCCAAAGCAAGAGCCTGATGTCACCGGTGTTCTTGAGATCTCACCCCACCTACCCTGGCCACTTCATTCCTGGAATATCAGCACCAGTTTCTGAAGAAAAGTGAAGCTGGTGACACTGAGGGGGGGGAAAAAAAACCTCTAACTCTTCAACTTTGTCTACTGGAACAGAGATATTCTGCAAGAGAAACTGAAATCTGTAACAGCATCTGGACGATAACAGAGGGAATGAGTCAGACACACATTGCTACTGCTTGCATTGTTTATGTTTCCCATACCCCTTTGAGTCTCTCCATTATTCATTTCTATTTATTTTACAGCATCAGGGTTGCAAAAACAGTGAGCTGTTACAAAAACAAGGTCATTGCCCTGCTGAGTGCAGGGTTTAGCAAAACTCTCTGTGCATCTGATCTCTATTCTGCATTCCCTATATTTAAATGAGCTTGCAAGAGCCCAAACCAGCTGCAGTTGAGTACTCATGGGCACTACTGCAAGGTTGGTTAGATATTTGTGTCTAAGGAATCAGGGATCTTCATTTAACTGGTATGTGCGCCATCAGAAATGTAAATAGTTTTGAGATGCAAACATTTCCACTTCTGTTTTAGTACTCAGATACGTAAAGTGTGTCATGTGGAACACCCTACTAACAGTGAAAAGCTAAATGCCAGCTGCATCACTCAAGAGCCGTATTTAACAAGACTGTACTGATGCCACTGATGGCCAGTGGTCACACTGATACTGGAAACCTGCCTCTGCAGGAGAGGTTTCTGAGGAGCATTTCTTTCATAGAATCATTAAGGTTGGAAAAGACCTTCAAGATCACCTGGTCCAACCATCCCCCTGCCACCAATGTCACCCACTAAACCATGTCCCTAAGCACCACGTCCAGCCTTTCCTTGAACACCCCCAGGGACGGTGACTCCACCACCTCCCTGGGCAACCCGTCCCAATGCCTGACTGCTCTTTCTGAGAAGAAATGTCTCCTCATTTCCAACCTGAACCTCCCCTGGCACAACTTGAGGCCATTCCCTCTGGTCCTATCACTGGTTCCCTGTGAGAAGCGGCCGACCCCCAGCTCCCCACACCTTCCTTTCAGGCAGTTGTAGAGAGCAATGAGGTCTCCCTGAGCCTCCTCTTCCCCAGACCAAACACCCCCAGCTCCCTCAGCCGCTCCTCACAGGACTTGTGCTCCAGGCCCTTCACCAGCTTCGTAGCCCTGCTCTGGACACGCTCCAGGGCCTCGATGTCCTTCTGGTACTGAGGGCCCCAAAGCTGAACACAGCACTCAAGGTGTGGCCTCACCAGAGCTGAGTACAGGGGAACAATCACCTCCCTGGCCCTGCTGGCCGCACTATTCCTGATACTTTACCCCACCATTGCTCAGGAGGCAGGCCCCTGGTGGGACAGGAAGTGAAGGTTTCTCTCTACAACCCTGTTTCTATCTGGGCACTCATTCCCTCCTTATAATACTACTACTATAGGTCTCTCCAGCTTCAGTAAGCATTTCTCAAATCAGTTTAATAGTAGCACTGCACTCACAGAGACCAAAATCCTTTGGGTTTACCGTTAGGCAAAGAGCCAAATAACATCTTTCCATCCCTGTTCCCTGCACTAGCATGGTGACAAGCAGCACCCAACAGTTCTCTCTCACCACAGCTCAGCTCCTAACCAGTAGCCTCCTTTCACCATTTTCTCTACCCACCGGCCTCAGGACGTACTAGCAGTGCTTACCCAAGACCTCAAGCACCCTGGCCACATTGCACCCTTATCGCACACCTTACCAGACCAAAAACACAGCTGCACCGCACAAAGCATCGGCAGCACACGGAAGCACCAGGGAGAGCCTGTAGCATCCTTTAACACCGAGTTGTCCAACCTGCCCCAGAGCACCAGCACTACCCTTTCCTCACACCCTGCGGGCAGTTGCATCCAGGTTTCCTAAAAACTGGCAGCATAAACACAGCTGTGGACTTGGGATCTCCTGAAGCCTCGTTATTGCAGTTCAATTGTTGCTGGCTTTTTTTTTTTTCCTGTGAGTTTCAAAATTACTTCCAGCCTCTATGTTGTTATAAACTAATTAGGCTTTAATAAGTCAGAAAAGGAGGCAGATTAGGATAATTAGGGCCTGTGATTGATTACTGGGGCTGTTGTGCAATACACTGGGTGAAAGGTAAAGAAGGGAAGAGTGGGCAGTTGGAGAGGAACAACAAGGTTAGGGAAGCAGACACGTAGATTAGCCTTGGTGAGCATTAGTTTTGAGTTAAACTCGGTCAATTTGTGGTAAAAAGCCTCCAGCATAGATGTATCCTTGTCTGGATGAAAAGGAAGAGCCCAAGGTTTAAGTATCCAAGACATGGGCTGCTGGAATTTCGGCACTGACATTTTTCTTTCCCCCTTGCTGCGAGGGTGGGCGGTGGGGAGCAGTGACAGCAGCACTCTGCGTGCCCTGCTGCACCGGTAGGGCAGGAAGGAGGAAAAACCCAGGCCCTCCTCAGCTTTCCCTGCCTTGAGAGCTTGCAGCCAGGCTTTGAGTCAGCCAGAAACACCTGCCCTCGTGGCCCAGCGCTTGCAGCCACACAGCCAGGAGGTCTTGAGGCAACCAGCCCAGCGCAGGGCCGGCACGGTGCACGCAGAGGCGAGCGGTGAGTCATGCCCTCTGAATCTAGGCGTGAGGTTTTGGTTCCCACATGATAATAAAAGGGTAGCAACGCTCATCACATCAGCATAGCAAAGGCTTTAATAACCTAATCCAGTTCTGCAATAGATCCAGATTTGGACCAGGTGAAAATAAATGTTCTCCGAGCAGTTGTGAATGAGTCAGTTTATCGCATAGCTTTAAGTGAATTTTGATAAAACCTTCAAAGAAAATGACTGTACCTGTGTGAGGCAACACTGAGTAATAGGGGGAGCTTTCAGCAGACAGCCACATCTTGAAAAGTGCCCAAAGTAGATAAAACCAAAGAATTTCTTCCCTCCTTTTTTCTTATATATTCCCAAGTCAGTGGAAGATTTACAGACCATAGAAGTTAGCATTATTTCAGCATGATTATGGTGCACCAAAGCTTGGGTTCACCAAACCCTTGGGCGAGCCTGGGTGGCAAAACTAAAAAGGGGGGAAATTAAAGCTCTGTCTGCTTAGACAAAAAGGCAGTTTTGTTCCAGGATTAAAACGTTACATTTGGCAACAGCAGGACCACGATTACTTATCTCTGCCCAGTTATCAGTCCCTTGACAAGCACATCAGAAAGAAACTCCTTTAAGATGCCAGCCCTATAAATACACAGATGTGTTAGGAAGCAGGTAGCAGTGATGGAAAGAACCCCTTATCCAACGGCTTCCTCTGCAGAGCAGAGAGGCAGGGTGCAGCCGCTTGATAAGAGGAACTCAGGATCCTATCACTTAACTTACATGTTGCAATAATCTGCAGGACAAAGGTTTGCAATGAAATATAACTGCAACAGCCTGCTTGTAGAAAAGAACTCTGAAGTGAAGGTTGCTGGGTTCACAGTGCTCAGCTAAGGCACAGGGAAGCTGCTGTCTGTTCTATCCCTTGCTTTGCCATAGCCTCCCGGCATGATTTTGGGCACATCATCAAATCCGATGTTTATTCTGGGTCCAGCAGCCACATTAGAAATACTTGTGAGCTCAGTTCAAAGTTGTGAACATGAACACCCCTGCTCAGCTGCATCATGGCACATGGGCATCTCAGGTCATGACCCAACAACCTTCTGACAAAATGCTGCGTTTTGGAGAGGTTAAGCAATTTCAGGCTTCATTAAAGCCTGGAGCCAGAATCCAGGTGTTCAGTCCCAGCTCATTCATGGGCAGGATCAGCCCCTCAGGGAAGCTGCAGCACCTGATTCTGTTCTCCCAAAGCAACAGTCTAATCATTAACACCCTCGGCCGATAAGTGGGAGGCTGAAATCCGAATTATTTCTTCTGCTGGCAGAAATGAAAAGACCTGATTCTCCCCCACAAGATTACCCATTCAAACACGTGTTTTTATACAGAGGCATAAATGCAGTTGTAGCCCAATAGTTTGCCAGGCTGGGTTTCAGTCCGTGTCAGTTTTGCATAAAACCATTGCTGTTTGATGCCTTTTCTGATCCAGCAAGTGTCGCTTTCTTTCCTGCACAGTGGCAAGGCTGTAAGAGAAAAGAAGTGTGCCATGCCCACGTAACAGCCTGCACTGTGAGATCTAGAGCATTTTTCAAGGAAGTATGATTTGCAGATTTGAAAGACCTGCGGCTAAGGGGGGAACAGCTTCTCCATAGCTGCTGTACTGTCACAAGGGTGTTGGTGTTACCTCCTAAGCCCTTTGCTGAACAGAAAAATGAGAATCCCACTCAAAAACTAGAAAGGACGTGTATTTCCCAGCCTTTTTCCTGTCTCTACCACTCACCTCCCTCATTTCAGGACAAGGGTTTCCCAGTAGGCACAGGACTAGAGGGAGGTGTTTGAATTAAGGCTTCTGGGGCTGGGATTTACCACCCACCCCTGTTCTCAGCCATGCTGACTAATGAGCTGTAGGCAGGTGCATGCCAAATGCGTTGACTCTGGGCAATTCCCTGCTTAATGCACCAGCTTTCTGGGGCCATCAGCTTTTCTTTGCCTCAGCCCTCATCTAGATGGGCAGCACAGCTGCGAGCAGGTTGTATAAAAGGGAAGTGTCTCCAGAAAGGAGATGTTATGGGGTCCATTAGTAAGCCTCTTTTTACAATCTTTCTCATACTCGAGGCAGCAAGGATGCTGGATTTTGCTCGTCTCCCTCATCACCTGACTTTTAGGTGTCCTTTGCTGGGTCTTTGCTTTCAATGCCCTTCTCATAAGTGGTGTCCCTCTCACACAAGGTGCTCCCAGGCTGCTTCTGCAGTGCCTGCTACAGGAGGACCCATGTTTCGCGGTCAGTGCAACGCGAGCAGCACGCTGCAGTCATTAACAGCACGCAGATACGAAGAGAAAAAGGTCCCTTCTAGTGGTGAAGAAGCAGGTTTGGCTGAGCTTCTGCTAAGGCCGTTCCCACACTCGAACTGAAAAAGCAAATGCAAATGTTTCAGAGTTGCCCTGAGCGAATTTCACGGAGTTCACACAGGGCCAGCAGGAGAGCTGCCGGCGGGAGCCTTCCTCCTCCGCTCCCTCCCAGCCCTGCCTCGCTGCTCCTTTTGCTCTGGTGCAGGGCAGGGAGGCACCCAACACGCGCCTTTCCCCCCGACCTGCCAAAAAGGTCCTCTGCATCATGAGGTGGTGAAAGGCAAGCGAAAGTTGCGGACAAAAGCCTGAGCCTTTTGCCTTGTGCGTAGGGATGTTTGTAATTATTAATCTCGCAACAGCAGAGGTAAATATGATAACTGCGTGAGTCAGGCTGCACCTCAAAGGTCATTCTCGGTTCCTAGCTTAAGCCAAAGGGGAAGAAGGAAAAAAGCCTGTTATATTCATGTTCTCATTTCTCTCCTAGGTGAGTCACCCTACCAGTTAAACGCTATAAAATGACAAACATTGGTAAATAAGATAATATTAATGATACTGATGACTCAACTGAAATAAGCACACATCAGTCACTGCTCGGCAGCCCGAAAGAACCTTATGAGAAGAAAAAACCTGCTCAAATCAAAGACAAGATGATGATTGCAAATCTGCTATTAATAAATATTTTTCTATGACAAAGCATTCCATGCAGTATTTATATTTCATTATGCACAACACAAACCAAGCAACTGGAAACATTACTCATACCAATTGTGGAAAAAAACTGTGAGAACTCTTTCTCCTTTCTGTTTGGGCAGTGTAATTGCCTCTTTTACAAAGCAACAGACTTGCATTCATGTAAAACCCTTTTGTCCTCTTCCCGGGACGGTTAGGCTATATTCCCAGATTTGCACCTTTTTTCTAACACTAGTGCTGAGATGTAGCCCGGGCGACTGGTGAGCAGATAGTCTCTGGCTCCCTAATTCAGCAACGAACTGCACGGTACGCCTGGTTTGGACATGTATTCCTGGTGCACGGAGACAAGCCTGCAGCAGCTATAGTTTGACGGAAAGGCTCTTCAGCTCCAGAGGAAAGACCCAAGCTGCCACCATGGGCTTTGATGGCACTGCTCTTACAAATATCCCCTAAGGAAAGGGCATGAGGAAGGGAGATGTGATACAACGGCAATGTTGCAGCCACCAGCATGTTCTCAGGACATGCTCACACACGTGCTTGTGACCTCCTCTCTCCCAGCCATGGATCAACAGATGCTGTTCTTCCTACATGTGCTTTCCCTCCTGTACTTTCCTTTTTCCTAGATTAACAACGCCTGTGTCATTCATCTCGCTGTATTCTTGTCCCTCGCTAGTGTCTGCATCTATCTGGGAGAGTCCAAATTAAAACCTCTGAGCCAAAAAGAAGCCAAGATATTACAGGAATCGATGCGTGGGCCCTCACACAGGAGGCAGACCTTTTTTTCCTGCTCCTGCAACCACCTCTTCTTGTGATAAAGTCTGGAGATGTAAATCCTTCCTCCCAATATGCAGCTCCCACTGAAGTCACCAGCAGGTGTTTGCAGACAGAGGGTAGAATTTGCACGTAGGGAAGGATCATTTGCAGTTTGCTTTTCAGAGCAGTTAAGCCTGATCTGTTGGAGATATGTACGTGAGTCATCTCACACTCACTCACTTTCCTCTCCTTGTAAAGAGTGAACAAACTTCAGTCTAGTAACCACATATCTCTTCTGCACCATCTTTATGTCTTCTTCCCTGAATAATTTGCAGTCAACAGAGAGGGGGAGAAAATTTACATCAAAATACTGGACAGGAGCAATTTTAAGTCTGATCTTGCAGAACTGGTGGACTTCATTTCCTGATCTCATACCCCAGAGTGTCTTCTTTTACCAAGATATAAATATTGAGAAAGTTTTATGTCCTTTGGTGTAAATCAGAAGTAACTCAGATGAAGGCACTAGAGTATTTTTTGTTATTGCTTGTGGTATGTGCCTTATATCGCATAAACCACAAAATTCAAAGCCACACTTTTCTCATTTAATGTGGTATAAATCCAGTGGAATTCATCTCAGTACACCCATGTCTTTCCGGGGCGACTTTTGTCCAGGTGCATTTGTCATTTAGCAGTCACTTAGCAGCACAAATGTCACCAGGCTGTAAAGGCTCTGAGGACAATGAATGGCGCTGCAGGTAACCTTGAGGCTGGACATCTGCATCAGGCTTCTGGCTCAGGCACAGACTCTCTTCTCTAATTCCCTTGATCCCAAATCAGCACTGCCTTTTGGAAACAAGTTATTGCTTTCCTCCCAACTTCTCTCATTTATCAATGCTTCGTTGCAGGGACAGCCCCCTAATAGGTGTTTAAAAAAATCTCTGACTAGGTTGAAAAATGTGCTGTTACGTGTGCCTTTATACAATACATCTAAGTCAATTTTTGCATGGCATAACTGTGGCATTAAAAATGCCAGTCTCCTTCTTTTGATCGGTATTAATTGGCCTGCACTAAAGGGTGCTTAAGCAAGAAGACTTTCAGGAGGTATTTTTCGCTCTGTGACCTAGCAGTAAAATTTTCCTTTGGAACTTCTGAATTCTTCCTCAGGCAATCAAAATAATTTCAATAGCTCTGTCCCCCTTCAAGTTCATATGAGAACAATTAGGTTCTGAGAAAGCATCTACACAGCTGAGCTGAAAGTCCAAAGCAATGAGGAAATTTCTCCTCCAACTGCTGCAGATTTCACGTAAAACTAGGGGAGAGCACAATCCCAAATACAGCTTTCCCTCAAAGTTAGCTTCTTCAAGTTAAGCTTCAGGATCTAGCACTTTGCCATTATCTCATTTATCTGTTCTGATTAGATGATTCTTAATAAAAAATCTGAGTTTATGAATACTCTGAATTTCATAGCTAATCTTTAATGGATACTAACAGACAATAGAGTTACAGACAATAATAAAAATGCAGGCAGATAATTAAGATGCCTTTCCCAGATGGAGCATTATTTTAATATTGTTGTTGTTTTGTGTTTTTTGGTGTGTTTTTTTTTTAATCTGTTCTCCTTTGGAATCACATAAGAACTGAATATAGATAAAATAAACCAATTCAGGTGTTTTGTCATACTGGGTTTGTAGAAATGTTACAAGGGACAAAGGCAGACGCCAGGGTAGCCAGACATGCTATACTGTGAAACAATTCAGTTCAACTAAAGACCTGCTACCACTACTCCACCCTGGCCTCCATCCATCCTCAGTCCCTGGTCTTCATCTCACCTGTGCTGATGTGCCTCTACGGAGCCTGCTCCATCACAGTAGCTCTTACTGAAGAGGAATGAATCATCTCACTCGCAACATCCCAAACCTAAAATAACTCCTTGTGATCTCCATTGAGAGATTTAAAATACTCTCTCCAAGGCTGGAAGCAAGCCTGCAAAAAGGATGCAGGGGAGTGGATGGCATCATATCTAAGGTTCATCTGCTACCCTCTGAAATTAGGCTGCTTCCTCACTTACAAAAAAAAAAAAAAAAAAAGTGGATTTATTTGTGAGAAGAGATGTAGGGAACCACTTATCTCCTTGAGAAGGGAATTTGGGGCATTACCAAAAGGACAGAGCTGCCCCAAGGCACACAGGAATTTTGCCGGAGTGGTTCTTCTCCTTGGAAGGAGCTGTATGGACATCTCAGGGCTGCTGCTGTAATTTGTTAAGCAAACTTGGCTGCATACCGGAGCTGGTCAGGACATTTTCCACAGAGTGAGATTTCAAAACTGAAATGTTCTTGTCAAGACTTCAGGTTTTGAGAAAGTTTTCTTGCAAGAGAGTCATGTAATTTACATCCTGGTGGTTAGGACAGTGGCCAGGAGATGAAAAAGCCAGGTGAAACTCCTCTCCCTGCGCAGTTGAGAAAGAGCTGCAATGAAATCTTTTGGCCAGGAAGACAGCTGGGGCTTGAACAAGTCTCTCACACTCCAGGCAGCCAGTGCCTTAAAGATAGGGAACAACAATAACAAAAAAAAAAAAGTCTGAAACCTTGAAAATTACTGCAAAACAGAATAGTTGTCTTCTAAGTCAATTCTCCTGCATATGCAGCAGGCTTGAGTAAAGTGGTTTCATGCAGGCAACAGTAATTGAAAACAGTCATTGAAGTGGTAAACAAAACCAGAACGCTAAATATTAATGTGCAGTAAGTGCCCATGTAGGTTTTCCTTCAATATTAAGGATTTAAACCCCACAGTGTATTTGCAATAACCCATTCTTGTTTTAAAAACATTTTGTTCCAGATAGCTCAAAACCCTGGTCCCTCCTGGCAATGAGAACAATAGTTTTCTCGTGGAAGCGAAGGATAACTTGTTCTAAGGCAAAAATTTCTATAAAGTTCAACCAAGTGGCTCACAGGCAAATGGACTCTGTTGCAAGAATAGTGGGTCAGGACCTTGGTTTTTGCTTCTCCGAAAAGGAGCACCTCCAACAACACAGAGCCCCATAGCAACATGCTCGGGCATTGACTCCGCACTGAGTCAGAAGGAAGAATGCCATTTAGTGACTCACCAGCACCACTTCTGCAGCACTGTGTGGTGCTAAATAATCTAATCTGTCTATCTACTCGAGAGCCTCTAAAGAGTGCTAGTGTGCAAGGTAAAGAGTTTTCACTGGCACACATGAAAGGCGTTAAGGACTGGATCCTACTCGGTGGAAAGCTGCCATCATTTCCACCGGGAGTTGGACCAGAGCTTAGGCGCAACACAGAGTGTTTGGGGAAAAAAAAAAAAAAAAAGAGGTTCTTGAAATCAAAAGGCAATAGCTATGGTTATCAAACACAAAGCTCTGCTCTCAGGTATTCTGCATTATCTGTGCGTGCCGATCTCCCTTTGATGTCGCTGAGGAAGCTGCTGCTCTCCAGGGGAGCCGCGCACTGGGAGCAGAGCGCAGGGGCAGCAGGACAGGCAGTCCTGCAGGTACGCAGGACAGTCGCGGAGCTTCCTGCCGCTCTCCTGTAGGTGGCAGTGCTAAATTTTTTAACAAAAGCGGATTTTGTGAACTCTGGCTGAAGTTCTCGGTTATTCAGTAATCTTATCTGAATGGAAAAGCTAAACCATGCAAGCCACTTCCCTGTCACAGCAGCGTGCTTCGCGCAGACACAAAGGAGTGCATGCCTGATCCTGCAGTCAGTGAAAGTCTAGGGGAAAAAGAAATGTAAGGTCATGGCTTGTATTCATGTCATTAACTGAACGCTTTCCTGCTAGGAGTTCAGTCCAGACAGAGGACTCTGGCTCTGATTTCCTCTCAGGATCACAATTGTAGGATATCGCTGCTGTCTCGGTTACACAGTGATACGCGGATGTGTCAGAGCCGTTCCTTACCCCGGTCTAAAACACGTGCTTTCAGCTCCCGGCCCATGTTAGATAGCCACGCTGCCTACAGTTGGCTTCTGCTAGCAGTTTCAGTGCCTTGCAGACATTGCTGTGAGATTGCCACAGGACCCAAGGCGCACCTCTTGTGGCAGAAGAGCCATTTGTCCTTTCCCAGACCTACTGATACATCCTGTTATTTGCAGCGAACCAAGAGAGGCAGCTGTGGATAGGAAAACCAGAGAGGCAGCTGACGAAAATGAACATCTGGAGGGCAAAGGAAGGATTCCCTGGGGACTCAGGGGGATGCTCAACCCATATCAGCCCTGGGCATCCATCTCCAGACCCACACAACAGCACATCTACATTGCAGGTGTTAACGCGGGTGCAAGAAGCTCCCCTCAAAACCAAGCTGTCAGAGCCAAACCCAAGGTGTCAGCGGGCTGCTTAGCCATGGGCTGGCACTCTCCCATGCGTATCCAAGCATGTATAAAAATCGCAGCAGCATATGATGGTTTTCCTGCTGACCCCATCTACCTCATATCTGATACGTAACCTGTCTTGTGAAGGTTAATACACTACTGTTGCAATAGCAGATTCACAAGCTTTTTGAGACCTGAAAAACTCTGTTTCAAGAGCACCATGTGGCAGGAAGTCCCATGTGTCAGATGCTGTTACGAAAACATCCTCCTCTTGCACCAAATATGGATCTGTCACCCTCGGTTTCACCGGTTCCTTTTGTCAACAGATATCAGGAATAATAACTACCAGGGACACACAAGCTTTTGGAACATCATACACAGAAAATACTGTTTCTGGCCAGGCTCTCAGTCCAGAGGGGCTTCAGGTTTCCCTCCCAGATTTGCTGCTTTCCTTACTATGGGAAGGGAAGGCAGGCAGGACTCTGAGCATGCTGTAATTAAAGCTTCTCTGGTGGCCAGATTCAAAACAACGTGGATATCATCCAGGTATAAGCCAGAGAGAAGCTTGTATCATGACTACCTGCTTTTTACCTCTTCTTTAATTAATGGAGGATGTCTCAAGCAAGCTCCTCCTGCCAGCACTGAAGGGAGAGAGCAAAAAAATTCCCTCTCATCCTTTATCGCAGCTGCACTCATTTGACAGGCACTCAACCCAAGGACGCTGCTTGCCTTCCAAGGTGAAAGCTCTCAAAAAATTGATGCTTATGTATCTAGTAAACTCCCAGTTTTTACTACCATCGTGGGATTCAAGTATCTGGAGAAGAGATTTGACTTATGAGGGATGGCAGCACTAGCAGCTCAAAAGTTCATTCATCCTCAAGAGCATATATATCAGATGAAATGAGTTTCAAAGGACCATTCACTTGAACTGATTTACAGGTACACCAGCAGACACAGAGACACTTCTTTCAATGACATAATTTTACTAGGCCAGGAGCATTTTTTGCTATTGCAGACAAGATCAGGACATTTTTATTTTGTGTGTCAGAAGGAAAGCTTTGCTTTACATGCACCTAGCCTAGGGAACAGAGTTTCCTGAAAGTATTGCCAAGAGCACATCATTTTTGCAACAGGGGCAATGGTGGGAGAATGATGTGCTTCACTGGTCTTGATTGGGGTTCATAAACACATCTGCAGCCATCAAGCAGAGATCCAAGCCGAAGTGTCCAGTGCAGGTGTGACATGCCCTCCTCCAGGGCAGAGCAGCCCCATGCCACCTCTGAGGCTCCATGCACTGCCATCACGGGGGGCACTTTCGAATAGACCTCAGGGAAGGTGTAAAAGTGCTTTATTTGGGTATGACAATTTTTTCCACAGCCCCAGGGACCCCAAACCACACGGAGTCCCACGTGGAAGTGCTCCCCAGCAAACCCCCCTCCTAAGGCAGCAGCGTGAGCACACGGAGCTCATGTGGAGCAAGGCCTGGCGGTGACGTGATAGGAGAGAGTTCGTTGAGGGAAAGGGTGCATTGCATAATATTCCCCACCCCCGTCAGCACAGCCAGCACTCAATGGGGAAAAATGAGGTGGCACAGTTTTATTTTTCTTACGTGACGTTTTTTCCCTCCGTTAGAAAGGGGAACTTCGCAGCCCTGGCATTTTCACCTCCAAACTGAGTCTGTGGAACAAACTTTGAGCTGCTGACTCAGACAAACACGCAGTGCTTTCAGTGGGACTTCTGCCCAAGCTATGACTGCAGGATTTGGTCACTGCTACACATGAAGTGGGGATTTGGAAAAGTAGTTTTCACTCATAGGCTGACTTCTCCCCTGTTCGTGGAAGAGGTTGCCAAAAGCCCAAGTTATTCTGATGCTTCCTCAAAGCTTTTCTTTTAAGTCTTATTTTCTCTCTATCCCAAGGGTAGTAGGGAAATAAAGAGAGAATTCTGAATGTTTAATTTTAATCCTCATTTAAATTTCTCAGAGTGAGAAAGGGGGCTTAAGTCTTGGATACTCTAAGCACTAATAGGTAGGGACCATTTTAAGAAGGGTCTCTTCTTTAACATTATACATTTTGCTAACGTTCAACTAATAGTAGCTACAGCTCAAATCATTGTCCCTGCGAAGGATCCCATTCCCCACTATCATATTAAACTCGTGTTAAGCAAAATGCATTTGTGCCATAAATATTCTAACAGCAGGCAGACACGTAGACAAACTCGCTCCCAGATGCACTAGGCTCAGCCTGACCCAGCTGATCACAGAAATGCTTCACCCTGGAGCAGGGGGAAGATGAAAGAAGGATTTTTGCTCCAGTTTGCCTCAGATGTTTCAGCGTTGGGGTTGTTGTACAGCAAGACACACTCGGGTACTTGGATGGCAGACAGCCACAGCCCTCATCAGTAGCACTGAGGTGAAAATTATCGCACTATAATTCAAGCCCTGTCATGCCTCATTGCTTAATTATACAGTTCTGATTACAACGGAATCATTTTTCTATAGTATGTCCCAAGCTGACATCACTTTGATTAACAACTCATTTATCTGATTACATAGTAACTCAATAACATTTTGAATTGGAAGGAAACCAGGAAGCCCTTTCATGCCCATTCAGCTTCCTCGCTAGTGTGCATATAAGTACCCTGTAATTTCATCTTCTTTATTTATAACAAGAACAATGCTTTAATGACCTGGAGAATGGAACAAGCAGTAAGGTACAGAGATTTGAAGATAATAAAAAACCTAAGAGCCGTGAGAGAAAGAGATAGACCCTACAGGGATCTGTTGCAGTCCTGCAGCTGGTGCCATCTTCGAGCTTTTGTTCCTAATCATTTATTACAGAAGGGCTCAGAGGCCCCAGCTATGTCGTAGTGCTATTATGTTCAGCACTGAGCAGGCCTCTAATTGAGGAGAGTCTGTTTCAAAGAACTCGCAGTCTTAGGCTTTGATTCAGCAAAGAACTGAGGCATTAAGTCTCTGACTTTAGGCTTCATTATCATACCTCCTCTTGCAACACCGACTCTTTCTTTTATGACTCCCAATGTTTCCCATAATATGTTGTAGTTCACATCTTCAAAGTGCTATAAAATATAAGTAAATTAAGCTTTAAAACTACTCCAGTGAGATCAGCAGACAGTTGTTTCAGAGACAGAAACTGAGTCATAGAAATATGAAGTGACTTACCCAGAGCCCCATGGTAAATCATTGATAGCAAGTCAAACAGAGAATTGCTAGTTCCTAAATGTCTGCTAGCCCACCACACCTTGCTATTTGTTCTTCATTCACCCATTCACCCTTAGGTAGTTTCTTACACGTGCAGTGGAAATAAGAAGAGAAGAAGACCACTGTTAATGATCACGTGGACTTACCCATGATGGGATCCAAGGTAGAGAACTGTGAGACATAGCAACTGCACTTTAGCAGAAAGGTTGCCCATCAGAAAGGGCTGATTGAGATCAGTATTGCACAAAGGTGTGTTCATTCCAACAAAATCCCCAGTGGTACTCAAGGCAGCTGGCATGCCCTTTGCTTGCTTCATTCCTGCTAGTCAACTTGAGCAACACTCCAGGAAACAGGCATGCCCATGGCGGTGGCTGCCATCCACCTGCGATCCTGAAGGATTTCCGTTGCCCCTTCTTTCAAGCAACCTCCCACTGAAGCCAAGCCATCAGCACCAGAATTGTTTAAACAATTAAAAATCATCTACTCCGAAATTGTTTTTTAAATGAGATCTATGAATTTTTTATGTAGCAATGCTGATTTTTCTTTCCAGCTTGGTAAGGGTTTTGATAACAAAATTATGTTTTGCTACTATCACTGCAACAGTTTTAGCTATTAAAACATCATTTCAGCTTGTAACATCCTCAGGAAAGGGGCTTGTCTGCCTTACATGTAACGTGATGTTAACAGCTGCCTGGTATATTGTTCATTGTCAGCTCATGGTTACTACTTCTCTGGCTGCTTAAATAACAGCTCTATTGAATTTCCAAGGCTTTTTCAAAGCCAGCACATGGTGTACACATTCTTGTCTGCTCTGCATATAAATAGGATGGGGGGATTTCATTAGTTTGTACCTGAAGTTTGCTCTGAGTCTCCAAGCTATATTCACTAAACCTCGAGTCAAGACCTTCACTGTGTCACGTGCTGCACAGATGCATGTGTAATAAACCATTTGCTGCCAAAGTTCACAACCTGCACGACAGATCTGATGCAGCAGGTGTGGCTGTCGTGTCAAGAACTATCTTGGGAGTTCTCCAGTTGTTTCCCGTTCAAATGTCTGTTTATTGACCTCCCTGCAGTTAATCTGCAAATACTTCCCATTTCTCTTCTTGACTGCACGGGCATGGTATGCAGCCTTCTGCAAGGGAAAGATAATGTTCATCATGCTGACACTCCACTTGTCTGGAAATATTTCCTCAAATGCCAGTGGAAATGAAACGCTATGTCTACATCCGTGGCAGACTGCAGCTGAATTGAACACAAAATGGCAGCTGCGTGAAGCCTAAAACAGCCTTTAATAAATTTAGAGGGGCAGCAGAAGGAAAATCATCAGCATTTTACCACCAGCAGCTTGAGAGTGCATGCTGAAACATGAAAACCAGGACTTGATTAATTTTATTAACAAGTGGCAGGAGGAATCCACAAGAACAATTCCTAACCTGCTTCAAAGACCAGAAGAGCGGATCCCTGCCACAGAGCCCATTGCAGTAACAGTTACTTAGCTATCTCCACCACACAAAGCCATCTGGCTTTGGTTTTTATCCACAGGCCAGCGCTCATTATTTGAAAGGCTGGCAAATGTCTCTGGCCAAGACAGATCCAGCTCCAAGCAACTCTGGACAGATTGGGAGTGTGGAGTGAGAACCATCATTACAGATTTGGGGGTCCACAGGACATGGGACAAATCCAAACCAGTCACCCAAGAAAAGCCCACCCAAATTCAAGCAAATCTGCAGTATCCCGAAGAATTGAAGGCACAGCATTTGCTCTAGATGTGCTTTGCTTTCTAATGGGGAATAAAATACAAATCGCAGCGAAAACACGATTGTGAAAACTGATTGCAGGACCCGTCCTGCTTCACTTCTAGCCCAAGGCATTGATGCTAGGGGAAGACAGCTATAAACAAACTGCACATAATTATTCCATTATTACAGTACATGCCTTCTGCGTGGGTGGGAATTCTTCTCTTCTATCTCTAGCATGTTTCCCTGCATAGCTTCCTCCACCCCCCGTCATCTGTTCAATTAAGTAACGCAACCAAAGGACATTACCTCAATGTATTAATAGTGGATACCAAAGCAATAGCAGACAATGTTTGAGGAACTTTTAGACAGGTGTGTATTCGTCTGATTTAAAATAATAATAATAACACTCCCACAACCTCCGGGTTCCTCACTGCTTTTCTTTGCCTTTCCAGCTTTACCAGGTGTAAGTTATTTGCATTTTATTATTATTTTTTAAAGAGTAATAATTAGGGAGGGTGTGAACACAGAAGCACACTGCATCTGGCTACAACCTTTGCCAAACTTCGAGTCTTCTTTGCATTCCAGGGTTAGGATCAGGGAATTAAGGAGTCTTGTAATGTGGTGCGGTGGAAATATGTATTTCTCAACCAGGGCCTGAATCTTTACTCATTCATATAGATGTAAATCAGGAGTAACTGCATCAAATCAGCTGAATGCTATAGAGTTAGGATTGCAAGTAGCAGAAAGTTTCTGGCTCTCTTTTTTCTGGGGAAAAAAAAAAGAAAAAAAAAAGAAAAAAAAAAAAAAGAAGGGGGGAACAAAATGAAAGCTTTCTTGTGGACAGTTTGTGTTTGCATATTTATTCCCACAGGTGTAGTTTTCTTTGTGTGGTTACAAAAGAGGTATATTACTTGGACATTAAATGATGACCAGCAATATCCTTAGAATATCCTAGTGCTTCCATCAGCAGAAAGGCTTGGGTAATTAAACACAAGCTTGATAGGTCTTAGTCCTTCAGTTGACAAATGCTTCCAGCTTCTCCATGACCCCAGCGTCAATGAGGCAGGTTAGAGCACACATCACCAGGTTGTCTCTCAGGAGTACCATTACTGGGTGCTGTAAATCCTAATCGGTGAAAAGTCCTAAATGATACCTAGATCAGAGGTGTTCCTGTATGTTTTGTTGTAGAGGTTGTGCTTTCCCTACTCTATTGTGACTAACATTGCACCTACTGGGACATGGGCTTCACCCCAAAGGGACCACCTGCACTGTATTTGCCAGCTTCTAGTGTATCTCAGCAGTTTGACGTTTGAATATCTCATTGTATCTCAGCATTCGTCTGTTTTCTAAGCTCTTGAATTCACATAGAACCATAAACTGATGTTATTCTACAATAGCAGGGATGTGAGGCAACACCTTGGCTAGAACATCTCTCCACTTTTCAGAACTGTTCACCTGTAGGGTAGGTTGGTCATTAACCTCTTCAAAGACTGCATTCCTCTACCAGCTCCCTTCCTATTACACCCTACATTTTATTAATAACTCCTTATGGAGTATAATCACTTCTTCAGCTCCATTTCACCCCACGTGGGCTGTCCAACTTGCCATTGTCCTAGACCAGGACAGCTGAGTGCTGCAGAGGTAGGATATTGTGCTGTCACATGCGAATAATGGTCTATCCTTTCTGCACTATTGTAAAGGATTGTACAAAAAAAAAAAAAAAAAAGGCAGGGGGCAATGGAAAGACAGTTGTCTGCCTGTGCCTCTGAAGGACAACTGCATGCAGTACATTTCTATACACACAAGTCAGCTTTCTTGCCCTAAATGGAAGAAAGCAGTGCTCATACATTTTCCTGATCCCTCAATATCTCTGCAGTCAGAAGTTTTTGCCCATAGACATATATTACACTTCTGAAGTAAACAAAAAGTTCAGAGAACATCTCATTTATCCAGCCCAGCATATTTCAGTTCTGTGAAAAGAAATAGATCTCAACACAGAGGAGACAGTTGCCCTGCCATGTGCAGAGCTACTTTTTTTCCATTAAAAGAGCATTGTGTTATAATTAGCCAGCCAGGATTTGAAATACATTTTCAGCTTTTAGCTAATGAAGAAAGAAAGAAAGAAAGAAAGAAAGAAAGAAAGAAAGAAAGAAAGAAAGAAAGAAAGAAAGAAAGAAAGAAAGAAAGAAAGAAAGACTACAACTTTCTAAACTTCGGTGAAGGGAATTATTTATGTTCAAATTATGACATTAACATTTTGTCCCTCAGAGTTTGCTAGTACCAAACGAAGCCTGTATTTATTATTTGCAAAGTGAACTAAAACAGTGGCAAGACTGGACAAGGAGGGTGTGACTCGAAAAGGCCTACTTTCAGTAGAGCTTAAGCATCTTACTATCACCAGGATCTTCAAAAACCCTGCTCAGCTGACATCTAGAGCTGCAGGCAACCAAGTTCATGCCAGCAGCAACCTCTTGCTTCTGACACTATCAAACCATTTGATACCATCTCAGCTAATGCCAAAATCCTGTCTGGGCAGGAGTGAACCTAGATATTCTCTCACTTGTCTCCATGGTCCCAAACCAACAGGTATATTCTAGGTATACTCTGTACTTGCTCAGCTGTATGTGGCTTCATGGCCAGGCATCACAGAAGACCACTAGTGAGAAGGCTGTTTTATGATTATCCTCATCCCAATTTAAGTTTTACCAAGGTGATTCCCCTAAAATGGGGAAAATCATTCATTTTTCCAGAAACTCAGGAGGTGGAAGAATCAGAAGATAGCTGCCTTGACTCCCAAATGACAGGTCTAGCTCTGACTATCAGGGTAGCAGTGAGAAGATGTCCCTCTACACAGTCGGAAAGTGCTGGCATGTCTTAGCAACATAAGAGGTCATTGTCACTTAAGGTTTACATCGGGACTGTCCTGGAGAAAGACACCCCATTTAAGGGGTCTAGCTATTGGGTTTCCCTACCAGGCAATAAATCCTATAAATCCTGTCCTAGAGTTTTAACGTCTTCAGTGTCTTTAAATGTCCAGGCTTTGCAAGGGAAGGAAGTCTGAGTGCCTAACACAGGTCTGGGGATGCCACGAGACAGCAGGATGCCTGAAAGTTAGGCAATACAGTGTCCATGATCACATAAGGAGTTAGCCCAAAGGGCCTCAGAGGTATTTCACAGAGAAATGAAACAGAGCCTCTGACCATTGCAACACTTGCCATCAGAAACTGCAAAGTCAGCTGATTTTCAGAGCAAATTGCTGGTGAATACAAGCATTGGCATCTTGTGCTTTCTACTGACTGACACGTGCCTTGAAACTGCAACATTCTCAACACTAGGCTGAACATTTCATAAATGCTTTATTTTTCCCTTGTCCCTTACCATTAAAGAATGTACATGGCTCATTAGAGAAAATTCTCTCACAAGAACTGCTATCAGCAGGGTTAGTGAAACGGACGAGTGTTCTTTTCCTTATTTGACAGACTGTTCCACACTACTCTTTGCAGCCCACCAGCTGATAGAAGAAGTTGAGAGTGGCCTGGTCCAGTATGCCACGAATTTGTTTCTGGTCCTGGCTCTGACACTGATTTACTGCATGACCTTTGTCTCCACGGAACTCCATTTCCCATCCCCAGATCTGTCATATCTTGCTCTTTTTGAACTGAATTCTTCAAGAGGAAGGCTGCTTCTTATTATCACAAACTCTTTTGCTTAGTACAGAAGAAGACTGATACAAACTGCAGAGTTTAAAGCTTAAATGACACAACCGTCCACCTAGGGGAATTTAAAATAGCCAGCTATTAATGATAGACTAAAACATGATCCTCAGGCTGAAACTTCTTTTAGCTTTGGAGACTGGAAATCATTCCTCTCATTTTGTTTGTATGTCTTGATTCTTCAGTGCTGGTGTGAGTGCAGCCGGCAGTAGCTGGATTTCAAGGAGGCCTGTATACTGCCAAGGCAAATGATTTTGTGAAGTCCTCATCATTCCATTTACATGAGATGCTAAGAAAGAAGTTAATTAGAATCTTTTAACACTCACTGGACTGCAAGAAAGGCTTCCTGGGTGCATGGGAAGTCTGCACTGTCTCAACCTTGAATACACTTTCTGTTAGAATTGAATTGCACAAGGTCAGATTTCCTCAGAAAAGAGCAGTTTGTTACTGCAGGCTGCAATAAGTTACTACAGCCCTGAGAAACATTCCAGATAAGCAAAATCCTCAGAATTCATTACAGCATCTTTGCTTTCAGCATATGTGGCAGTGCTGACCACCTTGCTACAACTATGTTAAGTTTCCTTCACTTCCACTTCACCACCCAGAAGTTAAGCACCAAGGTCTTCCCTAATTACTTAAGGCTCAATGTATGGGGAGTTAGAAACAATTTTTCACCCCAACGCCTTCTTCCCATAGACTTAATACAAAAGATTCACTGTTGATTAGGTCAGACTTGGGTGTCTACCCTGTGTCACACATTCATGTACCCTCCATCACACAGCCAACGGTGGCTTAATCACAGATCCTTAAGGCTGAACCCTGAAGTTGGAATCAAGGCCATCATGAGTCTTTTCCCATTCTGGTGCTTGTGCTTATACTGCTTAACTCAAGTACTTTCACCCAGGGTCATCAGTCTGAATACACTGAGGTGCCTGCCTTCATACACAACGTGGCTGATGCTGGCAAGAACTAAGCTCTAACGGGAGATTCAGATTACTAATGGACAAAATTTTTAAAAGATACAATAGTCCTAAAGTGTCCACACGCACATACAAAATACATACTTCCCTTCATTTGTCTGCTTGTGGTGTAGCTATACTGCCACGTGATAAGCACAACTGAAGAAAAAAAATATCAAATTTTAGGCAGAACCTATAATTTTGTGACCAATAAGCAGGGAGCAGGGCAATGATAAGGCAGAAAACCTCTTTGTGAATCTAAAGATTCCGCAATTAACATGTTTTCCAACACTGATGGGGGTCTCTGCTATAAGACCTGTCTGCTGCAACATAGATTGCTAGCAAAATATCACCTTCTTTTACTGGCAAGTCCCGATTTTTAAGCACAGAGCAGAAGATTGGGAACATGCTGTGAAAAATAATTTTAAAAATATACCCCAACATTCTGGGGGATATACATCTGCTTGTAAGCACTGTTTGTGCTGACAAAATTCGGGCTGGCGTCTAAATCTAGGTACATACTGAAGAAACCTTCCTTGTGGTCTTCTACTACAACTGAACTTTCTAGTCCAATTTCACCTGTTTCCTACAACCATTTCCAAGTAAACTTTCTTCTCATTTCAGTTAAGGCAAAGTTCAAAGATAACAGGTCTGTTGCATGAAATTTGCTTTTTTGTGGGCTTTACAGTAGGAAAAGGGCACAGAGAGCTGGGCAGGGAGGCCACAGGAAATGTAGGAAAATTTTATACAAAGGACATAGCTCGGAAACTGTAAAAATATCTTGTTGATAGGAGAAAACATGCTAAAGATAAACACTGCCCGTATTTACTGGGGAAAGAAACACCAGGCAAGAACAACCCCCTTATTTTTCCTCTTACCATCAGTCCTGTTTACTCTAGGTATTAAGGAACTGAAAAATTGTCATGTATTGTTGAGCTCTGCCATGTTTGCTTACATAAAGGAGAAGAATTCCTTCAGCAGAAAGAATTACTAAGTTAAATGGTATGGCCTGTTTCGAGAAGCTGGATGAGATCATCTGCCTGACCCATCTGACCCTAAAAATTACAAAAAACATGCTCTAGCTTCCAGATTCTACCGTTAGGGTCAGCATCTCTGAAAGTCAAGCCACTTGTCACATTTCAAAATTTAGGCAACAACACCTAAAATACAGTCTTTGTCGTCTTTAGGCCAAACATCAGTTTTATGATAACCCTTTTGAAAAAATAGAGAGATAATATATCCCTGGCACCCCCAACTGTCTCTTCACCCCTCTACTAATGTCAGGATTTTTCAGGCTGTAGCATGGCTTCCTTCTTTATAATTTTGTAACTGTCTGAATCTTGAAGACCACTGCGAAGCTCAGCATTAGTTATCTGCATTCATTAGAAGACATATTTTCATTTAGAACTTTGTGAATAGTGTTTTCCTTCACTTAATAGTTTTAGATCCATATATTTTTAAACTTAGGGTTTGGGGGAGGAAGCACCAGAAACTGCCTAGGATTTGGCTCAGGGCTGTAAGTGCTGGCAGTGATCCTGCAAGGTGCTTAAACACATGCTCGACTCAGCACACAGGTATGTCTTCATTGACTTTGCTAGGACAGGTATGCTGGGTATACAACATCTTACAGGACAAAGCTCTTCACACAGCAGTTCTCAAGCACTTCCCTGTTAAAACATAGTTTCTGACATTCTCATGACTCTAAATATTAAACCAAACAGTTTAGTATCTGTTGAGTCAGGACGCCACTTGTAACCCTCTTGGGGCATGACCTCTAGGCCAAGAAGAACTGTCCTAGAGTCCTGCAAGCACACGGAGAGTTTCTGTTGTGATTATATGTCAGTGTGTGACCACTACACACAGAAGGAAAACCTCCCCTCTCTCATTATGGAGGCTGGCTTGGGCACTAGTCCAGTGCTGCCAAGTCCTTTATCTTCCCATGTAGTTAGTAATCAGTTCGTTTCTACCTCACCCATATTTACGCTGGTAGCTGAGCACCATCTCAATAAGGTGAGCAGCTCATTTTGTATTCCCTTTCCTAATTGGAGCCTTTAGGCATCAGATCATGTTTGTGCAAGACGCTGTAAAACATTTAAAATAATTCAAGTTCTAGTTAATTCAGGTAGCAGAGAGCCTTGACATCATCTGCTGTATCTAAGATGAACTGGTTGCTGCAACCCCGAAATGCTCCCCAGCATTTCAGATGAGTTTTCAATACCATTTTAGATCACTGGAACAGAATCTGAAGTACCAAGTAGAGTTCCAGTGTCAATCTATGACTCTACACATGATCATAGTATTAAATAAGATGTTAGGTGCTTTTCCATTTCTTTTCATCCTTTGTCTCTTGTGTTACATTTACTAGCTCTTTAAAGAAGAGAAAGTCTTTCTGTTCAGTGTTTATCAGCCTTTCATTGTGTTCATACAACCTCTGTTCGGAAACTACGGCTTCCCAGTCCCTGTAATGGAAATGCTTATACCTGCTGTGAGTGAGGGAGCCAATAATCAGACATCCCATACTAGGAGGCTAATGGCAGGAAATTAACACAAAGGAAAATGTCATTTTAAATAACTATATAACTGTCATATAGTGGTAGAGGAGGGCTGCTGGAACCAATAAAAAGCACTCCGCTGCCGTAGAGAAAGATGTTTAAAAATTATAAATTATCACACAAAGGAAATTTTTACCCTGCATTCATGAAACCAGCAGTTGGAAAAAGAAATCTTAACACTTTCAAACATGTCCCATGCCTTATTTTTTCCATGTAAACAAGTATTGCCTTAAAAAAACAACACTGTGGGATTCATCCACATAAGTAAGTGCCTACAAGCTGCACCCTCCGCAGTGCAGTCCTTGAGGCTCCCTCCACGCTGGGTGGTGAGACAGACTCCTCAAATGCAACTCAATCCCATCCTAAGCAAAGTGGGTTTTGTCACCTGATACTTTTTGCTTCCCCTTTAATTGAGCGTTGCCTTGTTCTTTTATAGCTCAAGAGGGTAAACAGGAACACCCCCCTGACTTTCTCTGTCCCATTCATTAATTTGTATAGCTCTTAGTCATCTGCTCTCTAACAAAGTAGTCCTATTCTTTTCAGTTTCTTCCTGAGGGAAGTCTGTCCGTGCTTAATTATTTTTGTTGCCTGTTCTCAACCCCCCTGTGCTTCTGCTGTCTCCTTTGTCAAGGCAAACTGCAGTTGGTAGTCCTGATTGTAGGGCTGACAATTCACACTGACAATTCACACTATGCTGACTAGTTATGCAAGACATTCAAGTTAGGGGAAGAGAAACTCCACATATCTTGTGTAACTAACCAAAACCATGTAAATTACTACTGAATATGCAACTAGGACTGCTTTGCTTCCTGCAGCGAAAGGAAAAAAAAAAAGGATGGGAGCTTCTGGTAGGCTTTTGTGTGTGTCCTGCTTCCAAGCCAAGAAGAGCCAGGGCTGTGGGAAGGAGCAGAGGAGGGTGCCTTACTCTCTGAGTGCCCTGCTTGTACTGCTGCAGTATCCTGGTTTTCACCTCACAGTCCTCAGGATTTGGCCCCTTTCTCCCCATCCCCACATCCCCTTGCCCCAAGCCTCTAAACCACAGCATCCCCCACCACCCTCAGCAACAAACCCCAGGAAAGTCCCTGTCTCTTCTTCTGCCAGACACTCCTGTCTACTTCCACGTCCCCTCTTAAATCATCCCAACGGTTCAGGTACCCCAGTCCTGAATTTTCCCTCTCCTCCCTCCTCTGATCTCTGGCCCCCTCTCATAGAGGCTGGAGGGCTCGGAGAAGCTGCAAGTCCATAGACGTGCCCCAGGGAGGGCAGTAACTGTGGCTGGCAGGGCTGGTTGCCATAACCGAGCACAATCCTGGCCTGCTCTTCCCACATAAAAAAGTTTCGGTTCTTGCTTTGAAAGGTGCAATTAGGACATCGGCCACACTTCTCAAAAAATCACCCTCAGTGACACCTGAAAAGAGACGGAGAAGACATGCCTGATGAAAAACAAGAGCTGTTGAAGTCCTCAAAACTGGGTTTTGTTCCCCTCCCCTTTCCTTTTTTATTTTTTTGCCTCCCTTTTCTAAAAGTAGCCATGAGATACTGTCTGACGGGGTGGCAAACACGATGCTCCATCCTGCTGCTGAGGCCAAACGCAGGCGGAAAGCACAAGCTGTTCACAACAAAAATCATCAGCCTGTGAGTGACTTGTGGGGAAAAAATGCAAGTGATTTTCAGCAGCGAGGCAGTCTTGGGTGTTGGTTATTGGCAACCTCAGCGAGACGGCCACGGGAGGAGAGGCTTTCCCGTGAACCAGCAAGAGGCTGGTGTGTCCCACATAAGCTGGTTAAATAACACAGCATTGACGCTGCCCCTTGACTGGGCATCTTAGGTAAGAGTGAATTGAGAAATCCACAGCCCAGTATTACCATCTGACATTTGCTTTTGAAGAAGTTACCACAGAAACCTCAAAAGCAGGTTTCAACGATAAACACATAGGGCTAAGGCCCAGCAAGGCTCTGTGTGAAGAAGCGCATATCGTGCCTCCCATGGCCCTGGCGCTCCATGGGGCCCTTGTGTCCCCAAAAGTAGAAATGCTATTTTGGGGGGAAATGCTCCCTTTCCCAAAAATCCCAGTGGGATGCAGAGAGACCACAGACCCCCATGAGTCAGCACAGGACACAATGGGAAGTCAGTCTGAGGAAGGAGACAGCTGAATGGAGGCAAGCAGCGCTGCGTGAGTTTGCAAACCCCAGCCCAGCTCTGGGTATCTGGCTGATGAATAGGGATGGCCGGGGATGGCTGTAGGGGTTCCCATCTTCACCTCCAAGCCCTGCCCCTGCTTCAGGACACCTCAGCTGCTTGTGCGGCAGGAATTGAACCGCTGCAAATTACAGCTGGGTGTATTAAAGGCAGCCAAAGCTGGTGCCAGTTTTTCTATTAATATTACTGCTCTGCAAACCGTGCTGGTTCAACAGCTGCCTCCAAAACAGCTGAGCCACCTTCGCAGCACGGATGAAAACTTCCGAGAGAGAGGTGGGGCAGACAGCCGGCAGCAGGAATCGCCGCAGCCATCTCCGGGTAAGCCATCCTCGCCCGTGAATCAGAGGCCTTACAAAGTGGATCCGAGGCGGGATGTAAAATATTACACATAGCTCTAATAGCTCTGGGGTTTTTTTTGAGCCTCATGATGTATGGCATTCCCCCATGGCACAGACTAAATCCATGACTGCATGCTTTCTAAGAAGCTTAGGAAGTGATTGTATAAAATTAGTATTAACTAGTTTCACTGTTATTAAATGGAAAATTAAAGCTCCCAACACTAAGCTATTCAAGGTGGTTGCTACACGAATACTCTGTAATGCCCTCATCAACAATAACCATCATTAAGGCTGCTCCTTAAAAGCTGGAGAAAAATGCATACTCTCCTGCATTACAATCCACTTTCCTAGAGCAGCCATGAATTTAAAAATCTATTAAGAATGGCATGTACAGGAAGCAATTTCCTGCAAGATCACAGAACTTCTCAGCCATAAATAGAGCAAACCCTATCAGTTAAGTTGCAAAGGGTAATCAGACATATCCTGCCCTGGATTCAAAGCACCAATTTAGCTGTTTGGCTGACTTTGCTTCACTCTCCGTGTTATAGTTTGTGGTTATAATGTACCAGGATACTTAAGGAAACCAAAAACCATGAAGGATGTTTCCCTTGCACCACTTGTCATTCATCTTAAAAATCATGCATCTTATTGTCCCCTTTTCTCTTATTTTTTGAGGTCCTCAGCATTTATAGACTTCATCTATTGCACTGCCTTTAGCCTGGCAAACAAATACAAATTCCCCCCATGACAAAGCAAAGGAAAAAGGTAATAACATTGCCAGCAGGGCAAAGTGCTGCCACCAGAACCAGAGGCAGCAGCTGCTGCTGTGTCAGAGCCACCAAGAGCTGTCCATGTGCAAGAAGAGATAAAGGGGGAAAAAGTACCCCAGGTCTGCATGGAGACAGCAAGCTGCTGGTGAGACCACAGTGTTTTATCTGAATAGAGCACACTGGAGAGGGTCATCTTGCATCAGACTCCCAAGTTAGCTTCCGTATTTCACAGATGAGAAAGTAAGGACCAAATTATTTCAGACCATCCACTGGGGCAGCAGTAGGACCAAGGCTGCTTTTCTCACAACCACTGAGCAAGCAATGTGCATGGTTTTCTAGCGTATTGTATTCCGCCCACAGCACTCAAAATAAATGATAAGGCTCAAGACATCAACAAAGAACAGCACACATTTTCTGCTCTGATGGGTCCTTGATTGCCTCCTTTGCTAGTATCCATCAGAAAGCAAGAGGGCAAAATAGTGGGGGAAGAGGCAGTCTAAAATGCCCTCTAAGGCTCAGATCCTTGTAACTATTTGGGTGGGCAAAAATTTAGGTGCACATCCCCATGTTCACTCACTTACTGAGGCAGTAAGTTCTCTAAGACAAGGCCTGCCAGGGACCCAGGTGAGGTTTTGTTGGGTGAGGCTGTACGTTCAGCAGAAATTAATTGAATATGAGATGTTTTAAATGAGATGTTTCAGTCTGATTCCATGTCAGAAGGACACACCTATGCACTCTCAGGACTGTCAGTCAGAATTTGTTCCTGGAGTGAAGCTCTCAAACCAGCCTTATCTTAATAAAAAGTAGGGGAAAAAAATAAAATTTAATTTAAAAAAAAAAAAAAAGAAGGAAAAGAAAGGGAAGGGAAGGGAAGGGAAGGGAAGGGAAGGGAAGGGAAGGGAAGGGAAGGGAAGGGAAGGGAAGGGAAGGGAAGGGAAGGGAAGGGAAGGGAAGGGAAGGGAAGGGAAGGGAAGGGAAGGGAAGGGAAGGGAAGGGAAGGGAAGGGAAGGGAAGGGAAGGGAAGGGAAGGGAAGGGAAGGGAAGGGAAGGGAAGGGAAGGGAAGGGAAGGGAAGGGAAGGGAAGGGAAGGGAAGGGAAGGGAAGGGAAGGGAAGGGAAGGGAAGGGAAGGGAAGGGAAGGGAAGGGAAGGGAAGGGAAGGGAAGGGAAGGGAAGGGAAGGGAAGGGAAGGGAAGGGAAGGGAAGGGAAGGGAAGGGAAGGGAAGGGAAGGGAAGGGAAGGGAAGGGAAAAGGACCAACCAATCTAGCAGTTATGGTTCTTGGATTCAGATTTCTGATTGAAAAGAAAGGGGGTGGCCCTCAAATCTCCCATGTACCAGAGTAATGCCTCACCAGTGGGTGTGCAATATTCACTGGTCACCTTCCAGACAACACTAACAAGCTTTCTCCAAATGTATTTCATAGGAGGCCTAGTCTTAGTTGTCTTCCAAGTATGTCCTTGAATCCAGCCGTGTAGTCAAACATACCCAAATATGAGAATCCTGTTGACTGTCACTGCAAGCACAGGCTGTGCCACATCCCATATATCAGCTTTTGAGCAATTTTGCCTACTTTCACCTGAAAAAAAGTAAAGAGGAATTGAGACTTTTCCCCATCCACTGTACTTCACTCTTCCCCAGCTCAGTAGAAAGCTTTTTCCATGAGTATGCTGGCCCACATTTTGCCATCAAATATCTTAATGCCAACTTACTAGTGACGGAACATGGTCTGTCTTTCATAAAAAAGAGTTTTCAGTAAATCTATGTGAAAAAATAGGGCTCAGCAAGCAGGAAAAATTGGATTTTCAAGAGCCCTCACTGTTATTTTCATTAAACTTAGCAGCAAAAGTCCTATTAAACTTGAGGGGAATGCTGCAGCCAGTGTTAAGCTACTTTATAAACCCTGTCTCTATTGACTACAATCTACAGTCTTACTCCAAACAAAAATCAGTCCCATGCAAGAGGCTCAAAATTACTAGACTATGAAAAATCCATAAATTAGCTCATAGGCTAATCAGCTCTTCAAAGTCATTCTTATTTGTTTCCTTGGAAATGAAAAACAGCTAGAAGAAAAAGTCGTCAAGCTCATGAAAGTGTTCTCTCTATAGCTACATGAAAAAGATCTGAGGGTTTAAGTGAATGATGAGTGCTCAGTAATAAACTCTTCAAAGTGTGCCCTCTATGCAAATGTCCCTGATTGTGATAGTCAAAGGAATAATAAAATTATACAGGCTGAAATTCACCCCTGGGTGGAAGGATTCAAGTGGTGCCTGCCTGATGCTAATTCTCTGCACGGAGGTCAAACTCAAGCCACTGTAAAACTTACAATCAGGTAGTGCTAAGACTAGTAGGAAATCCTGCCAATATGTTTAAAATATACTGTTGATTTTTGTTGTTGTTCTTGTTTTCATAAATTTCTTTTTCTCCTTTTCAGAATGTAAAATAGAGTATATTAGGCAATTTGGAGGACTGGAGCATTTTGGGGAAGTTTGATGCTAGAACATTGTCTCACGCTGCAGGATTTGAAAGGGTCGGAGTGTGACAGATTCTCCACCACAGACATCATTGAGATTAAGGTATTCTGCTTTAAAATTGTATTTCTCTTCATATTTCCACATCTTACAGAACTGATACCATGATATCCCATCTCAGGCACACTGGCAAAAAAGCTTTCACTAAACTACATCCATCTGAAATTTTTCTGTGCAACAGGCATAAACTTAGCCCATTTAAAAAAAAAAAAAAAAAAGCATCCCACCTTTAGTTATTTTGCTAGTTGGTTATTTTCTCAGATTTCCTGGTGATTAAAGAACCTGATGGTTTTGCTGAAGTATGAGGTCTTTCCAATCAATTAGTAAAAAAGGTTTTAGATATACTTAATTTTTAATATTTTCAGCCGTGTTTACTGAAAAAAGAAAGGAAGGAAGGAAGGAAGGAAGGAAGGAAGGAAGGAAGGAAGGAAGGAAGGAAGGAATAGTTCCTATTCTTCCATCCCACAATGGATAAGCTGCTCCCAAATAAGCCTTCCTCTATTCATGCATTTGTAAATGGCTACCTCCTGATATCCCCAACCAATATCTGACCCAAGAATTGGACCAACTTGCACTCTACCTGACTTTATATCAAGTCATTCCAAAGCTGCTTCTTCAGCAAAATGTTCTTGCTTAACTCTTTCCTTAGGGAAAAAAAAAAAATAAAAAAAAAAAATGTGCCCTGTCTTCCCAGAAAGTCTAGCAGCAACAAAATGCCCCAGCTTCCCTCTGGCAACTGCGGCTCCCAAGTCTCCTTAGCATGAAAAGGCCAAACTCCATAACAGAAAGCCCAATGTCACTTGCTCTCAAAAGGGTCATTTATTGCCCACATCACAGAAGCGCTTTCACAGAGCATTTGCCAGAGAAACTCTCTCTTTAGCACTTCTGATGCCTTTGCTCAGTCAGCCTGGAGGTCCTTGTGGCTAATTAAGTAAGACTACAGCATAAGCTCCCACCCAAAAGTGGCTCTAGGAAAGTAAAATTAAATCCTCTGGTCACCTCCACCATCCCTGATACATGCATACACAGCTCATGTTAGGCATGTGGAGTCACAAGTATGTTTAATGGGAGAACAATAGCAAGACATCTGATAGCCCTCCGTATGCTTATGGAGATGAAAATAAACAAGTCTAATCTGTGCATCAGGAATTCAGTCCACCCTCTTATTCCAGTCCATCTCATTAAAGGGTCGGCTTGAGCCGTTGCCAAGGCACTTGAACTTTTCCTTTTGCTTCCCTGGGGGTCCAGGTGGCAGTGACCCTTCCCAGCTGACCTCCTCCAGCCCTCAGAGCAGCGCTCCGAGGTCCTCTGCAGAGGACCAGCGCTGCCCAGAGCCCACCGCGGTGGAGCCAGCTCCACACTGCCACCATGTGTCAGGCCCTGCTCTGCACTCGCCCAACTCGGGCAACGTGTCCCCATCAGCTCCCAAAGGGATGGTTTCGGGCAGTACAGCAGGGCTGGAACCTCAGCATCCTTCCAGGCAATGCCCTGACCTCTGCCTGCAGAATGGGGCTGGCTCCCTGGCCCTATGGACACCTACCCCATGCTGCAGGGACCACACACAGAAGCAGGATGGAGAATGTCCCACCCTGAGACACTCTGTAGCCTGTTGATTGGAAATAGCATGTGAGAGAAGCAGGTTCAGACCTTCTCTGGTAGACAAATTGATGGCGCGCACACATCCCATGTTCCGTCTGAGTGATGGAACATGGGATGTGTCCAGATATATCCACAGAAATATCTGGATGCAACTTTTAAGGGAAGTTCTCTTTCCATATGTGTGCTCAGGGATGCCTTTTGGTTCAGGCCCTAGGTGACAAAAACAGGTAGGAGGGACTGTGGATCATGTAGGGCTGTAGGCACTCCTCAACCCAATGCAAAGCATAAGCAGACATGAAGCAGACATGCCTAGAAGCAGAAATGTTAGAGACTGACAGAACTTTCTTGGTAAAACCTGATGCCTACTAGTTTTAAGTACCTCCTAATTTGTCGGAAATGAGCAAGTGAGTTACTTTAATGTCTGAGTTTACTCTTCTCTGAGGATAAGACTTCAATGCTGAAGTCTTTCTGTGAATTCAGTGTGACTATAACTAAATGGCTAGTGTACTAGGAACCCAACAACAACATCTGGGAGACTCATGTTTCAATCCCTGCTCCAAATAATATTTTTAATGTAAAACAGAAGCCTGTCATCCAGAGGGACTCATAATGATTCATAAAGACCCGACTGTCATAAAGCTGTATGTAAACTCTAGTGCTCTACCACCAGCAAAGAGCAGATTTGCCTCCTACACATGTAAGTGCTCCCCAACACTCTCATCCTCTCCAGACAAGAGGGAATCTAGTCAGGGCTTCTGTTTTCAGAGTAAAATTAGACCTTCACAGTTAGACAGGTGGAAGTACACCTACCTTGTGAATCTCATTACCAAAGAAACAAATCAGAGCCAGTTTTCTCCAGAGAAGTGTCCAGAGAAGCACGTGTAGAAGTAATGGAGCAATGGAGACATTCTTGGCAGAAATGCCAATGCTGACAAACAAAAAATGAGAGAGGTTTTGAGAGTCTAAGTTGGCAGTTAGGTGCTTAAATCCTTCTTTCAAGCATATCTCCATCCTTCTAGATCATGTGGGCCTTAGGTGAACTTCTGCTTACAGCAGGTCAACACCTTCCTGCACTACCAGTGTTTGCATAGTAGAAGCAATATTGATATTGCTGTCTCCATACATCACCCTTGCAAGCAGTGGAGCTGACTACAAATGAGGTCATTAGAAAAAGGTAAATAAACTATTCCATCCGTTAAATGCATGGATATAAATGCAAGTAGTCAGGCAGGACAATTAGGTTCAAGGCATCATTATATTCTCTACCTCAGACACAAACTTAAGTGCTGGATACAGCCTGGAAAAGGTAACAAGATGAAATGGAAAGTGGTTATTGGGTTGAGGGGTACTATTCCTTAACATGTTACACAATTGCTTATTTCCTGGTGCATTGTAATTAACACCACAGTCTTGCCCACACAGGTAAATACCTCCAGGACAGAGCTGAGGGCCATCACCAAAGCAGCATGGAAAGCATAACTAGTGTTATACTCCCTGGGGTACTGGAGGGCATTTTTTTTCCTAAGCATTAGACGTTGGCTTGTGCTTCCTGTCAAAATCTTGTGAATTTGGCACCACAACACTGGGACAAGCAGCGCTTTCAGAAATACCCAAGAAAACATTCAAAGCTGTTAGTGTGCTTCTGTTCTTGTTAAAATGATGTAGATGTCGGAGCAGAGGGAGGAAATAGCAAGAATACAAAGTCTTTGCTTTATGTCTTTTTGACCTCTCTTAAGCTGCTGTTCAGCCATGGGAAATAAGTTCCGGAGATACAACCCTAACAGATGGGCAAACCAAGAAGAGAACATGTGACATCTGGGTGAAAAGCTTCTTGCACCGTGGGATGGTAAGGAGCAGGCTATGTTTTGAAAGCAGACCTCTGACACAGGGTCTTGCATTTTGTCTTGCTGTCACACTGTATTACCACACCACATCACACTGTGTGACATAACTGACAAACCCTGTTGTAACCTGCCTTCGTATGTGTCATGGGAAGGCAACCTGCTGCTTGATGCTTGTAAGGGTGCTTCAGTAAAAAGGCAATCCTGTTACTTCCCCACACCCAGAAGTGTATCAGAAGCAAAGCTGAACATAAAGATCTGCTCTCTTTCTGCCCACCTATATTCAGCTCCAGGCAGTCATCACTTGTTCCCAAGAACATTTCAGAAATTCCAGAGTACATAGTGATATAAAGCCTCTGAAATGGAGTAACGTCCCATGAAGAAAGAGTCTGACTGTTGAAACCTACTATTTCACATTCAAGTAGGAGGTGTATGATAGAGCACACCACAGAAGAGACCTGGTAGCATACATCAGTGAGGACAAATGAACTTTCCAATGCTGGCCCAAGGCATTTCAGTTTTGTCTTCCACTTAAGTTTGCTCTTCTAACCCTCTTCATGCCTTGTCATCTTGATGGTGGTGATATCATGATATCTGGAAGTGATACCAAAGAACTACTCAGAATCTGAGAACTTCATACTTTTCTTTTTGCTACATTCCCCAGGAATTACCAGTTGCATCAATTTGTGGGAGTCCCCGCAGATAACATTTAACCAAGCACTCTCCTGATTTATCTTGTCCCCAGGGGATTTCTAACCTATGTGGACTATGTCTGTGGATAATGAAATACAATGTCATACCACAAATTAAACACGTTAAACTAAATGACGGTCTCTCACACTTTCTGACTTTGTGAACTTCTACGCTTGTGTAATTTTCCTTGATATGTTCAGTACCACAGGCTCTCCTTAAATTCAGAGAAATGAATTCTTTCATGCAGCTCAATAAGCAGCATTTTAGAAAGCCTTTTTTTATACTGACCAAGCAGATCACTCACCCCTGGGTACTAGCTCAGCAAAATGGTGAGATGCTCCTTTGCACCTTGACTTAGAGGTGGATTTCATCCAGCAAGAGAGTTTTGCTTCTCCAGCAAACAGGGTTGAACTATGAGCTTTGCAGGCAAAGAGGCAAGATACTTCTCAACATCTCCAAAAGCAGGGGTTTTTGTCAGCAAGAAGAATTAGGGAGAAAATGTCCCTCTGTGCAATGTAATGTACAGTCCCCCTTGGTGCTCACCTGTCCTACCAGAGGCTTCATGGTGGATAGGCAGAATGAGATACAAGGTACAGGCCAAATTCCCCCCACCCAGCTTGCATTGCAATGACTGGGCTTCACATTCCAAGGTTGCATGCGTCCTTCGGTCTTTCTGCTCTTGCACCCTGCTTTCTGGCTGAATTTCCTCAGCAAACCCTCCAGCATGACCACAGCAGAGCCATTTGCAGCCTCCCTGGGTCTCTGCCTCGAGCAGCACGAGGGGAGCCACACAAAGCCAGCAGATCCCCAGGTGCTTTTGTCAGGAAGTGAGAGCCCATCAGAGCACCAAGGGAGGCATTTCACGGTGTGCGGGAGCAGCCCAGCGTGACATCAGTGTGAGTGGTATGGGGAGGAGAGCCGTTTACTCGCTGTGTACACAGCAGCCACCGCAGTGAATGGCTGCAGGCGGTATGATTAATGAGAGTGGGGATGTGCAACTGTCTTGATGAGGGAAACAGACTGGATTGTTGCACAGGTTACCAGGCCTGTATTTGCAGGAGAAAGGACAGTGGTAATTGTTTTCAGGGACAGACAGACATGGCCGCAGCCCATTGAGATGCCAGGGCACTGCAGCCATGTGGCAGGCAATGGAGGAGACGCAAGCTGCAGGCTAAGGCTGAGGTGGAGTGTGACAGGTGGCGTTTGGGGGACAAAGGCCGGATGGAGGCAGTGGGACTCCACACCGGCACCTTCCTCAGCTTCAGGACTGAGATGGCGTCTGGCCAGAACTGCCCTGTGGGGTATTGCTGCCATCGCAGCCAGCACACCGGCCTCTGTGGGCCAACGGCATGAGGCGAGGGCCATGAGGGCCGATGGCGCTCGGCCCACAAGACCTGACCAGCCCCTGAGCTGGCGGCAGCCATGGGACGGTGACGCAGCCGCCGGGGCCGAGCGGCCACCTGCCCTCAGGAGCAGGCCCGGGATCAGTATCTGCAAAGAACGAAATTGCTGGCTCCTGGCAGGCGGCCTGCCCTCCTCGTGCTGTGATCTTGTCAGATCACCTCGGAGAAAATGGCTGAGTGCCTCGGCCGGCTGCCGGGCAGGACAACAAAGGGCGAGCACGGGTGATTCACCGGTGCTGCCAGACGCTCCCCAGCAGCACCCCGCTCTCCCGGGCATGGGCGCCAGCAGCCTCCGCTCCCCAGTGACCCCCTGACACCGTTTTTAAGAGCTCAGGTTTTAATCTCAGCTCCTGCATGAATCCCTCCCGGCTGACTCAGCTCAGTGGCCAATTCCCCAGCTTGCACCTTTGAAAGGCCATTTTGGAGGAAGAACAGGAGCAGATTGCATTTAATTGTACTGCTAAGTCTTCAGTTTCCACTGGTTTGCCCTTGATTATTTCCTACTGTAAAAATCCCCAGTCCCAACAGAGATGAGGCTGCTGTAATTAGTATTGGATAAGATTAAGATAAGGAGTAGCAAACTAGATAATTTATCAGGTATCCAAGAAGGAATACGCCCTGAATGTTGATGCATGTTGCACTTATGGTCTGTTGTTCCTCGCATCTTCACTGTCATTAATATCTGGGGGATTCATTAGCAAAACAATGTCAAGAAACTTGTAGCGGCCAGGGAAGGAACCAAACTTAAGTCCCACATAGGGACTTCATCAAGCTGTATCGTCATCAAGCTCTCTGCTGTAGCAATGCATCACTGGGCGTGTGAGACACTCATTTCTAAAAACACTAAAACAACACTTGTGCTGTTCCATTCTATTCCTCAGCGGCCTTTGTGTGACATCTTATCCAGCTTTCAGAGTCAGCAATCCACAGAGGGAAGACTTGAAGAGATTTGCAACCTCGCTTTGAATGAATTTTAAAATCCTGATGTCCCTTCAAAATTGCAGAAATGAAAATGTTTCAAGCAAATATACAGATGGTCAGAGAGAAACAGAAGCTTCATGGCTGGAGAAATTTTATTGCATGTACATATCATATCAGACACTGCATCAATACATATCAATGCACAGATAGTGCCAGAGCCCTAGCTCCCTAGCACAAAAGCTAATGTTTTATTCACTTTGAGTCCAATGGTTTGAGACTAGTACAGTTACATATTACAGTAAATATATATGTACATCTATATTACATTGTTGTTATCTTATGTCTACTTCATACATAGATATAAAATACTTTGTGTCCTCTGTGCCTATGTACGTATTTCTTAAAAGCAGAATATTTTACATCATTATTGTACAGGATTCTTGCAAGTAGATGTACATTAGTAATAAAATGTCCTACTCCAATTTATATTCAAGCATCTTTTGCTTCTGGCTGGGGAAGCATGCTTGCAGTGTCTGTACAGCCTCTTAAAAGCTATAAACACAGCTATACATCTTCCGTAGAAAAAAAAATGTAATGATTTATGGGTAACTCTCTCTCTGTTAATCCTAATAATAGGGTTGGGAAAAGCAATGTGCAGCCTAGTTTAGCCTTCAGATTTAAGGATTTTCAGAGTCTCTTTCTGCTGCTCTCCAGTAGAAAAGCAAACAGGCAGCAAAAGAGGAGCAGCACACTTGGCCATCCAGAGTCAGAGCTGCCAGATGAAAAACAGGAAACCAATCCGGTTTAAGAGCAACAGCAAACTGTAAGTATGCATCTCGATGGAAACACGTTCTCCATCTGCAATGTTCTTAGCATACACCCTTATGCTTCACAAATGCCTGGAGGAGGACAGCGACATTGTAAAACTGACTCCAAGCAATCTCATCTTCTGAGCTGCAGTCTGGCAGCTGTATAAGTGGCGCAAGAATGACATTCCTCTGTCCCTCACCACTGAGTCACTGATTCCCACCTTTTGGCTGGGGAATGGACACACACTGTCTTTCTGACCCTATATTTTATGGGTTCTGACCCCATTAGTACCTGCACAACCCTTAGAGTAGCATGGGCAAGACCAAGCAGAGTCTTTGCATGAAAGTGAGTCTCCCATCTGTCCCCACACCTCTGTGTCCCAGCCGATGTCATTTCTGCTTCCAGTCCCCATCATTCGCTAACTCCCCGCCTGCTTCCTGCTGCATGTGCTAGACTCCCTGGCTGGAGAGCGTCTCCGTAATGTACTGCAGTCATCAAATTGCCATGATGCATCCTGGTAGTGTAGACAGCATGGAGACTATGGTGTGGTAAGTAAGGGTAATGTAATGTGGCCACAGGGCCAAGAGGCCCGAGAGGAGCTGAGACTGGAAGCACAGGAAGCCTTCTCCATGAGGCATTAGAGATACTCATGCAGCCACACTGATTAATACTGCCTCTCCCAAAATGAAATATGCCATCTCAAGGTCAGTGTGAATGAAAAGCCACACCAGAGTAAAACTCTCAGCTTGTTCAGACTGAAAGAAGGAAAAAAAAGAATGCAGAGCAGAGGAAAGCGAGTGGTAATAGCAGTAGAGATTACAGAGGAACTTAATAAGGATTACTGCCTGTCATGATGTAGTAAAGAGGATAGCTTTTTCTCTCACTTTTCCTGTTTTAATTCCTTCTGAAGAATAGCATAATTCTGCAGAAGGGCAGTGAACAATGAGCTGATCTCAATTCAGGAATAAGTTCCCGGTACAGATGGCAGCAGATGGAAGAAAGTTCAAATACCTCTGCAGGAAAATTGGACAAAGAGTATATGAACTACAGCAGTTGCCTCAAATCGGGGTCTCTAAGGGTTATAGCTGGCCTTCAAGGCAAATGGAAGACAAATAATGTACTGACAAAGGAAGGAAAGGACTAATACCACAGGTGAGGATTTGGATGTGTTTTTGCCTCTAGACTTCTGGCAGGGACATTCTTAATGGTCTGTGGGGGTGAGGTATTTTGCAGGAAGTCCAAGTAATTGCTTGCAGGAGATTTGTTTCTATGAGCGCTGTGGTTTCACTACACCTCTATAGATCAGGCCCCATCATGTTTCTGAGTGACACCAGCTCACGGCTGTCTAAATGTAGTGGTTATTATTAGCACCCATGCACTGTGGATGTACAAGCTTTAACCACTCAGGCCCAGCCTTTGGGAAGAAACAGCTTGTGTTTAGCTGTGTACATTTGCAATGATTCATGAGATTGTCTGCAATCTCTGTAAAAATAGTACTTACGCAATTCAGGAGCTACTACTGAAATCCTGACATTATTGGGTCTTCCCCTCTTAGTCACACTCATTTCAATTAATTTCCATGCCACCGAGAGAACTTCATACAGAAAAGGCATAAACCTGAAAGAGGAACTGGGGGAGTTAGGAAATGCAGCGAAAGGGGATGATCATTTCTTTGCAATTGTGATGAGGAAAGATTGCAGCTGTTATTCCCCCTGTAGAAGTGAAATGTGCAAACTCAACGAAAAAAGGGAGACAAATCTGTAAGGGCCCTTTTTTTTCTCTTTTGTATTTTGCCGAGCTGTTTTTCTTTACTTTTAAACTGAGCAGCTAAGACATGGCTGGAGGGTAGGAATGGTTTTCCACCCTTTTTATACCAGTGTCCTATTCTTTCTCCATTTCCATCTGGGCCCAGCTCTACAGTACTTACTGTACCTGCAGCCTTGTATGTGTCAACTCTGCAGCACCCTGCTGAGGACCATCTGAGGGATGGCTCAGAGCACACATAAGCACATGGGGTTTAACCCTTCTACACCTAAAGAGCCTCCCAGAACTGTGGTTCGTATATAGGACTCATTTCCCCCACACCTAGGGAGATTTCCTGGGCCAGGCCCTACACCTCCACCACACAAGCCCAAATGCAGTGAAGAGACCTGTGGGTCTGGATAGGGGCTAGGATGTCTTTCAGTGTTCACAGCTACCCTTAAAAGAACTTTCAGGTAGAATCTGTAGGGTCAAATGATGAGCTCCTTTTCTGTGCTGGCAAAGAAGCTACCACTGCTTCCAGACCTGTTGAACCCATGGGAGTTGTTTGGCCCAGGCTCCTCCCTAATGTAATGAAGACACGGGGTAATCCACAAGCTGTCCCTGGGCCATAGAACAGGGGCACCATTGTCACAGGAACTGTGTGGGTTCCTCTTCGCTCCTGCGTTACCTTCAACCTGTGCTGTTACACATCCATGGAGTTACACTGGAGTCTCAGCACTCCAGGTGGGATCATATTTGTAACTGGTTTCAAGTCACCTGAAATTCAGATGAAATTAGCACGGCTCTGTGCAATTGGCACACTATGAAACAAGGCTTTTGGACTGCATTCTCTCAAAGTTCTCCTTCCCTTGGAAAGGAGGAGAATATCAACAATTACACGTGTTGGAGCACCAGACAAAGGCCTTCAGAAAGTTCTTACCATAAAGTTTGTCATGTATAAACAAAAAAAATAATAAATAAATAATAAAAAAAAAGCTTCATAGAAATCAGGCCTGAACGAAAACTGCTCAACTTGGTATTCACAGCAAAGTAGGTGTGCAAAATGGGATTGAAAAACAACTGGAAGTAGCTGGGGTGACTTGTACAATACTATGTGGTACATAAGCTGAATTTGGGTCCCTCCATAGTACACCTCCACAGGTGACAATGATCTAACATCTGCTTGCATCTCACTGCACTCCTGCTGAGGCTACAAATCATTTCTTTGCTTTCTTACTCTGGGATTCTTCCTAATCTACCATCCTGGCATGGAAATGGGATTTCAAATTTCAAGGTGCTTAACACAAACAGAAGCAATGTTGGCTTCCTACTTGGTTAAACAAAACTTGTAGCTCACGGGGCCAACAGTTTGTCTCTTCAGGGCTACATGGTAGAGGATGCAAAGAGACACATAGACTTTGTAGAATACAAAGATCATAGCAACCAGGCATGTTTCCTCAGCGCTCTGGAAGCTCTTCACCCATAACCTTGAGATACCTGTTAGGCCTCCAGGTGTTATGAAAAAGAGCACTCAGACAGCTGCAGTCAGGGCAGAGCATGGAGTTGGAATACATATAAAGAGACTCAGGGCCATCTCATCATCTTGGGCAACTTTTACATGAGCAGTGTTTCAAAACAATGTACAAAATTAGATGACAGTCTCCCAGAGTGCGTGATCAGGCAGTGTAAAAAGAATATCCCATGGATCTCAGGAACCTGTCTGAAGCAGTGAGCAAGAGCAGAGAGAATTCAAGGTGAAAGAGGTAGGCAGGTCATGGAAAAAGGCTCTTTTCTAGTGTTCTGTGACCTGTCTAGCAATGTGATAAAATGGACATTGGTGTAATCTAGCTCCAAAACTCATATTTGCTTGTTCTCTACAGAACATAGAAAGGAGTTGTAGCAGGTCAATGCTCTTCACAGTCTGTGTCTCCTGATACTGAAAAAAGAGAGATGTTCTTCAGAGAGATGTCCCTTATACCCATTCAGTCTGATCTCTAAGCCAACAGAGGTGGTGATTTGCATATAGACAGCTTTCCACTGAAAAACTGTCCTTTCTTTTAGAGCAAAGAGCAGTCTTCAGAAGGTTGTTAATGATCCATGTTTTCTGTAGCCAGACAGCACTCAATGCAATGGAGCCATAGAGGTACAACCATTCAGAGGTCGTGTTTTTTCTGTCCAAATTCCAACTGGAATTCTACAAGCAAGCAGCCCAGTCTGATTAATTCTTTAAAAAAAAAAAAAGACTCGGGATTGCAGAAGAAAAAAGAGAAAATGAAGAAGAACAGGAAAGATGACAGGGAGGGATACAGACTAAGATTAAGAAACAACCAAGCAGTTTAATGTGAAAATCCTGCCACATATGAGACAAAGTGAGAAAGGAAAGTATAAACCTTGCTTGTGCCCCACCTGCTTCCCAACATAACAGCCTGGCCAAGCTCTCTCTTTTGCAGAGTACAACCATGGACACTTAGTTTATGGCATTAAAAAAGACCAGAACGATCTAGAAGAAATCAAAAGCTGGAGTGTCTGTAGTGTAAAACACTGGGTTTTCTCTAAAAGCAGAGAAGCTTAGGTAAGACGCATGAGTTCCCTGAGGCATCTATAGCCCTGGATGCAGTGCCAAGTGCTTCCTTTTCACTCTGTTCCCAAGAGTTCCCACTAATTCGGCACTCAGAAACAAGCCAGGAATTTCTGTCTGGTTTGAGTCCTTGTTGCATGAGCTTCTTGCATCAAAACTCATTGTCAGAAAGCTTTCTCCTGAAATCCATCCTCACATTCCTTTTCCCTGACTGCCTGCTGTCCTCCTGTGCTGCACACTTCCTTTGGATGAGGGGGACCTGAAGCTGTGTGTGCCCACCTACCATGTTAGCTCTCCCTTAAAGCTGGAATCATCGTTCTCACCAAGTAATACGGGCTTGGGGAGCTTGGGATAATGGCAAAGAGAGATGAGGTGTTCATGGCGCAGCAGTGAGCCGTACCACTGGGAATCACATAGTACTGGAGGGCCCTAATGAAATACATTGGCACCAGTATAAACCATTGTCTCTCTGATTACAAAATGGCTGTGTTGAAATGACTACCAGGCCCTGCTAAAACACCAAGCTCTTATATACCACTTGTCAGCCATCGTTTTCAAAGCACTTTCAGAGGGTGGGAAATGATTTATGCAAGGTCACTGAATAGAAGTAAAATTAAACCCCTCTGTGCCTGAGTCATCTGCCAGCATCCTAACCACTGAGATACTCCAGGAAACCCTGGTGTCTTTGTCCTATTAGATATCTACAGGGCAGGGTATAGCAGCAGCAGCAGCAACAGCTATACAGCTGGGATTTGCTTAGACAGAGTTATCAGGACAATTTTAAGTGGGGCAGTGCTGAAGCACTACGTGTGAGAAATCTCTCTTTGCAAAGGCAGCAGAGTAATGCAAGTCATGGCATATATTTTTCTCAGGAATCTATGGGACAAAGGTGACCAGGAAGTCCACACAAATATCACATTTACATTTAAAGTCATCAAAGCAGGAAACAAACAATCTCTGGAATAGAAGAAAACACTGTAGACTCTCCAGTTCCGAGTGGTTAATGATCTCTCCATGACCTTTTGGTTTTGCACCTCATCTTTTATTTAAACTATCTATTTAGAGCCGCAGGGCTGGGTATGAAGCACATGCCTGGATCCCTTCTCTTACAGTATTTCAAGATTAAAGTGTGAGGTTTTGTTAAGGAAGCTAGAGGGAGTGGAGCTTGACTCTAAGCAGTTTTACAGAGCTAAGCAGGGAGCCTGCCCAGCAAGGCGTGAAGGAGACCCGGGGAGAAGACTCCAGCCTTTGGCTCACCCAGTAGCATCAGATTAGCCACCTCATCACTCAGCTTTCAGTACTTTGCTAAACTGGGAAAACGGTTACCTCAGCTCCCTGCACTGTCAATAAAAAGAGGCAATAACTCTGAATTACTGCCTAAATTCAGGGTCTATAAAAAACAGGGCAACATGGCCTGTAGGAACACCTGACAGCTAAAGGTGGGTGCCTGGCCTCGCTCCCTCTATGTCTAAGGTCACCCCTTTCTAATCCCTCCATTTGTTTGACAGGATTGGGAACCTTAAAATAATTCTTATGATATCAAAAAGTATTCCCTTAGAGGAATGCAATGAAGGATTGATTTGGCAATGATTTTAAAAACCAGCCAGCAAACTTTGAGTCAATGTGCACAGTTTTCAGAAGTGGGGAGCACCGGAAAGCTCTCTTTAATCTGCAGGCTATTTGCACACCATGTCGCTTGGAAGGAGCCAGAAACCCAGGCTGAGGACATCACTTTGAGCGTCTCCTTGAGAAAAGGCTTGGCCCAGCATCCTAGCACGCTCAGCTCCCACTGCACAGCCGGTGCTGAAGTGCTGTGTGTCACTCCCTCTGTTCGCTGGAGCCATGAACTCATCCCATTCAGTCTTCTGGGAACTGTTTTGCCATTAAAAATGTAAATAATAGTAGCTAAAAAACTAACTCATAAAAAGCTTTGAAGTTTGCTTACAAACAAAATACCTTCATAAACTCTCCCAATCCTGTTTGTGCTAAAATATTGACTTTTCAGGGAGGTAAATATTTCTCCATTGCTCATTGCATAGAAACTTATTCCTGCTGTTTATTCGTATGCCAAGGCCAGTAAGTACTGCTGCAGTGTATATAATCCTGGTTTACAGGCTGCTGTACAGTTCCCAGCCTGTTCCCCAGGAAACTGGCCAGTGGAAATACTTTCATTAACTTCAGGGAGAGACAAGTTTTATTTGCCTGCTTGCAGTGCTACTCTGTACCTTAAAGTGTGCTTAAGAGGCTATTCTGGTCTTTAGAAAGACTCCTTTTGCAAGCAGATTGTTGATCTCTCTTTTGTCCTGTGGCTGGTCTACACTGCCTTGCACATGCCCCTCTACAAAGTTTGAATCATTTGTTTTTCTGGGGTAACAATCAATTGCAGGTGATATTTGTGGCTGAGTCACTTCTAGCAAGGGCAATAGGTAATGCCTATTTCTGTACATGTAAGCCATATCCCTTCTTGGGGCTGTGCCATTTGACTACAGCCGGTGATAATTCTGCCCATCCTCCTGTCCCTTACATCTCATTTAGGTTTTATTTTGCATGTTCTATTTGCAGAACAAGGGAGTTCTCTCATTCTATTTTTTATTTATTTATTTTTTCCTGTGAATGTATCTCAGAGTAACCTGACAAACACTGGACAAGCTCATGTAAAGTGCACCTATCTATGCAGAGGAGTAACTACTATCTACCCTAGGAGACAAGAAAATATTTCCCTGGAAACAAGAAAAATAAACCAATCTATTCTATTTCCCTAACAAAGTTACCTCCATATCCTCCAAAGCACCCCATTCATGTCCAGCCTCCCAAACATGCTCCCGGGAAAAGAAGCTAGGGAAAGAAGAAGTGACACCACAGCACCGAACTCAGGCCATTGCCAAGCATGGGGAAGATGGACCAAATCTGTCCCTCTGCAGTGAAAATCCACTTCTCAAACAGAAGATCAGTGGGGCCTGAGGTCACAACCTTATTACAAGAATGAGGAAAAGCTCCTGCAGCAGAGAAGCTTATGTATCTGTCTGAGACACACGGGGAAGAGAGCTACACAGCCACGTAACTGCTAACCTCACATGACAGAAGGCACGTGCCTACTGTGTGCAGGCTTAGCAGCATGGAAGTATGGCTAGATCTCCCTTGGCCAAGCCCTTCCTCTTCCCTATCCTGCCTTCAGCACATCTGCAGCTGGAGAAAGGGGGAAGAACAACCTAAAGAAGTGGTAGGGCTTACCTAAAGATATATCTAAAGACATATTCCAGATCAGTAGTGGAGGTATGACTTGAATCAGCCTTCTGGCAGTCATGGTAATGTTCTACATGCAAAGATTTACTTGTCTTGCTTTTTTTTCCTTCTTCTTTTTGCCTTTTCTCAGTTACTCTTCCCTTCTCCAATCCCCATCCTCACCATTTTCACAGTCATTTTACCATCTCTTACAGCCCCAGAAGAAGTTTCTGATAATTCTCTTTACCTAGTCCAGCAAGAGGACTTGGGAAAGGTGAGTCAGATGGACTGTAGTGAACTAGTCTCATTTAATACAGACACCTGCCCAATCCTGCCTGATCTCCTGACAGACAGCAAAACAAATCCAGAGGTAGCTCTTGTCTTGATGCAGTAGCAGAGGTGGTGCAGGCAGGTGGGATGAAAATAAGGAGATCCATACTTTAATCCTCTAATTTTTCAGACCACGGTGAGGAAACAAATCCCCTGAAGATCCCACATGTCAATTTCCACTTTCCCACACAGTGACACACCTTTATATAGCGATAGACCTCATGGTCACCAACAAGGAAGGACTGGTCCGAGATGTGAAGGTCAGGAGAAATCTTGGCTTCCTTGACCGTGAGATGGTGGAGTGCAGGATCCTGAAACGTGGGAGCAGAGCAAAAAGTGGGATCACAACCTGGACTTCAGGGTACATCAGTATTGGAAGGAAGACTAAGGAAAATATGTACCCAAAGCTGAATGGATTAGGGGACCTGGTGAAAAGGGTATGGAAAGGCCAAGGTACTTGATGTCTTCTTCACCTCAGTCTTTATTGGTAAGACCTGCAATCAAGAATCCCACAGCTCTGAGACTGGAGGGAAAGTCTGGAGCACAGAAGGTTTACTGTTGATTGGTGAGGTCCAGGTTAGGGAATTTAAACAAAGTGAACATATGCAAGTTTATGGGCCTGATGGGATGCACCCTTGTGTGCTGAGCGAGCAGTCCAATGTCAGTGTCATCTCACTCTAGATTACATCTGAAAGGTTGTGGCAATTGTAGAGGTTCCTGAGGACTACAAGATAGTAAGTGTTGATATTATCTTCAGGAAGGGCAAGAAGGAGGAACTTGGGAAATGACTACTGCGATTCACCTCAGTCCCTGGTAAACTGATGGAGCAAATGGTCCCAGAAACCATTTCCAAATATCTGAATGGCAAGCAGGTAACTGGGAGTAGACAGCATGGATTTATGAAGGGAAAATTGTAGTAACCAACAAAACAGCCTTCTACAATAAGATGACTGGTTTTGTGGATGAAGGGAGAGCAGTGGATGTTGTTTATCTTGACTTTAGCAAGGCTTTCAGCATTGTCTCCCACAACATCCTCATAGACAAACTGATGAAGTACAGAGCAGATAACTGGATAGTGAGGTGAACTGAAAACTGACTACGTTGCCAGGCTTAAAAGTTTGTGATCAGTAGCACAAACCCAGCTGGAGGGCAGTCACTAGTGGTGCACTTCAGCGGTTGATACTGGGGCCAATACTCTAAGATTTTCATTGATGACCCAGGTGACGGAAAACGTCATTGCAAGTTGGTCTTTCCCATCTGTTCAGCCCTGGTGAAGCACATCTGGAGTGCTGTGTCCAGTGCTGGGTGCATTCGCCATACCGGAATGAATCTATTGAAAGGCCTCAAAGATGATTGAGGGACTAGAGCATTTCTCATATAAGAAAAGACTGAGAGAACTGCGACTGTTCAGCCTGGAGAAGAGAAGGTTCAGGGACATCTTATCCCTGTTAATAAATACCTGATGGGGGGCTTTAAGAAGTTGGAGCCAGTCTCTTCTCAGTGGCACACAGGTACAGGACAAGATGTGAAGGAGAAAAGAAATGAAATACAGGAAATTCTATTTAAATGTAAAAACAAACAAACAAACAAAAACTTTGTAAATCATGGTTTGTCAAATCTTGGAAGAGATTTCCCAGAGAGCTTGTAGAGTCTCCATCCCTCGGGATATTCAAAACTTGACTGGATGAGCCCTAAGCAACCTTACCTAGGTGCTTCCACTTTGAGCAGCCGGTTGGGCTGGGCCATCGCAAGAAGTCCCGTCCAACCTCAGCCATGTGATACTGTGATTCTGGGTTGCCTAAAGCATGCTGTCCCACACCCCAGGAAAACTGGTAGGATCTCTAAAGATGATCCTTCTTTTTGTTTCAAAACAATAGCCTTCTTTTAAAAGAATAAGCTGTACCTGTGTAATTCCTGACGCATTTGTGCATCTTGTCCTGCAAGCTCTACCATAACAATTGATTCTAGTGTTTCATTGTCTTTCATCATTAGATTTTTTTTTCCCAGTGACTAATCTGAATCTTTCCTGATGAAATTTAAGCCACTGTTTTTGTTTTCCGTAGTGCATCCTACATTTCCAAAAGACTAAATAGTCCTTCTGTGTTTGCAGAATGCTGTTGTGTTCCCTGTCAGTCTTCTCTCTAAGCTGACTGCAATTTCTTCAGTCTCAGCATGACAAAGTAATTCTTTTCAGATGGCTGATCTTTCCTATTTCCCCCTTCTGGGCTCTCCCCGGTTGGCCCATATCTTTACTGAAGTGCCCCAGACTCAATATAATACCACAGCCAATGCCTCACAAATGATAAGTGGAGCAGAAGGATGACTTCATCCATCTTGCAAGCTACATTCCTTTTACCAGAACCCAATACAATGTTTGCTTCTTTTGCAATCCAATGACACAGCTGATTCATGTTCAGCATGTGATCTACTATAACCCTACAGTCTTCTCGAAAGAGAACTGAAGGTTAAAAAATTGTTCCACGTCCAAAATTGGTCTTGTTACTCTATTTCTGCTCACTTGTAGCATTTTGCACCTGCACCACTAAACTCTTCCTTTTTCATCTCATTTCTGCAATTTGTCCCAAACATTTTGAATTCTGACCATGGCCTCCTGAATATGTGCAGCTTTGTCATTACCCAAATCATTATAGAAGAGTATGACCCAGGGCAGACCCTTTCAGAACTCCACTGGCTACAGTTTTTCATATTGATAGTGATTAATTCATGGTTAAAATAATAGAATATTTTCTGAGGACAAGCTAGGAAACAAGCTAGCTACAACATCAGTAATTTATTCTAGAGCATATTTGCTTGTCATATGGGACTATGTCAAGACAAATGTTGAGATGGAAACTCTCCCCATTCCCTAAACCTTTTACCCTACTATAAAAGGAAAGATTGATTTTATGTGAGTTGCTTTTAACAACTCCATGTTGACTGCTGCCCATCTCTTGTGCTTGCAGGTGGTTTGTTTGATATTTCTTCCAGATTTTTTCCAGGATATGGAAAGTGGTCATGATTCCATCTCTTCCTTCTCCACACCTATAATCCTCATTTTAAACATTTATCTGATTTTAATGTTGCCGAAAGGATGGCTACTTCATGGGAGAGACTAGAGAGAAAAAAGATGTGTCAAAGATGCAGATGGATCAAAGCTTCAGATCGGAACCTCAGTACTGACCAGGTTTCTGAGACTCTTGTCCCAGCTCCAAGTCTCTGATGCATGAGTTATCCCTTCCTGTTTTGATCAGGACAGAGGGCATTGACCTACTAATGTATGGGTAAATTTGAATAACACCTTCAAAATGCCTACCTCTAAATGTCAGCACTTGGGGAATAATGTCTGACTAGTAGAAATTGATGGCTCCTGTGCCAAAACATGGAAAAACTAAGAATTTTAATATGTAGGTATCTTAGATTTCCAGTACTGGAGAGTAATTGGCTTCAGAATAATATATCTATATCCTGGCATTTTGTTATGAACTTTCTCCTGATTACCGCTCTGCTTTTGCTTTTTTTTTTTTTTTTTGAGATAAACTGGTGCGTTTTATCATGGGTGTCATTTATCAGATGTAATTTTAAAAGCAAATCGTGCATGCTCTTGCAGAGTACATGTACTTCCAGGCCAGACTGCCTTGAGCAGTCAAATCAAATCAAATCGCTCCAGGCTATGTGCTGTGAAGGATATAATCAGTCTCAGAAAAGGGCAAAATCTCCCACTAAACCTTTCCCCTCTCTCACCTTTCCCCTGACTGGCAGGTTTTCCCTCCAGTATTACACTTGCTGGCTCCCTGACAGGCTTTATTTTCCAGCAGCCTGACTGTCACCGGCCCCTGTTTTCCCAGAGATAACATTTCTGTACGTCAATGCCCACTATCTAGCTGTGTCACATTTAGCTTTAATCCTTTCTTAGACTTTTGTGTGAGGCCTTTGCAGTCGGTACCTGTTGCAATGGGGGTCTTGTAACATTTGCTTGCAAACTTAGTTAGGCAACCTGATAGTGTTTGATGGAAGTATCTTGAGTAAACAGCTTGTTATGTACATGGCCACTTGCTCAAGAGGTTGAACGTTGCATTACTCATTTACACATGGGATGTTTTGAAAATAAAACCCAAAACACTGCCTTCTTATCAGATAGTGTTTAACTCATTCATGTTTGCGAAGGATGATTCTGGAATTCCCTTTCTATAGTTCCTTTCCTCTTATGACTGTTTATAAAAGGTGACCGAGCTTATGACTACCTCAGGGAGGTAGCTGTAATTAATCAAAGCACAATTTAGGTATTTACATCCCGCCTATCTGACATCTCTCTCTAGTTTCAATTGAACGAGGCTTTCCTTTCCACTTCCTAGCCTAAATTGTTGCTCTGGAATGTTAAATATTTGCCTCAGATCACTCCAAAGCTGGCTGTACTTCAGCAGGAGATAAAGTGACCTCTGGGAACTATTTGTGACATTTTCAAGAGGTTTTGAGACCCTACAAGGAGGGAGGAAAGGCTCTATATACAGAATAAGATTTTGTGCATGATAATCAGCATTATATTCATTTTGCAGACAGATAAACTGAATCAGAAAACCCTCAACCTTGTCTGCCCACTTAAGATAGAGCCAACTGCAACTGCAGAACACTTTCAAGAATTTGACACTAACACCACGGTTCCCAATAAAAGGGGTCAAAAGCCCAACTAGAGTGTCTGCAGCTACATGCAGGGTCATGAGTCTGACAGAAACGTACTGTAATCCAGGATTTATCCCAGTCCTGGGGCTATGCTGAATGACCAACACGGCAGGAAAGAGTTTGAGGAATGTGGTCTCCAAGTAATCAGACTGATGAAGCGAAAACATGCTAAATCACATCCAGTTCCATTTAAAATCTCCCTTGCTATTAACCTAATGTAGGTTAAAGAACATTAGGTAATTTAATAAGCTGAAGAAATATGAAAAAAAGTATTTTGATTAGAGAAAGAAATCCTATTATGATTCTTAATGAAAAATATAAGGTGGGTTTTTTTGCTTTGTTTTGTTGTGTTTTGTTTTAAGAGAGCTAATTAACGCTATCTAAATTATCACTTTAAATCACCTGCTTCCATGATCATAGTGCTGTGGACCAGGCCTCCAGCAGCCAGAACTGATGATGCTCCAATAGCTGCAGGCCTTCATTTTTGACCATTCGTGTTCTTTTTTCCTTCTGGACTCTCAAGGATTCCACTTTCTAGCTTGGCAGTTTTCTCTGAAGAAAAATGTTGAGCCTGTTTTCTTTACTTTCACATCCATTTGGCCAGCCACAATAAGCCACAAATTTCAAAAACTGCCATAAAGATAAAACAAACAAACAAAAAAACCCAACCCAAACCACCATGGAAATAGCCAAGTCAACTACTCCTATTGAATTCTACCAGCCTTACATAGACCCCTGGGGCTAGGTTTTCAAGTGCTTATTACACTCAATTACTGCTTCTGTTTTAAAAGAGGGTGCGTATTGGGTGCTGAGCACCCACCCTCTTTTAAAGATCTGGCTTTCAAAATTAATCCAAGCAACAATTGTGCAATCCTAATTACCTGCTTATACACACTTAACTAAGTGGTCCAACCAAAGGCTATGCCTATACAGTAAAATAAATGTGCTTGGGACCATTTCTGGCCCTGAGGCCAGCTGGCATGGAGCACCATGTCCGTACAGTTAAATTCCCTTGTCCATCAAAACAAGGTAACCATATCCAACCTGCCCACTGTAAGCTGAACAACCTGTGTTGACTCCCAAACAACCATGCCTGGGAATTGTTTGGGAGCCTACTAGTTAACACTGGCCAGAACTGCACAATGGAACATTTTAAGTACTAAATAGCAAGGATGATTGTGTATAGGGCCCAGGAATGCATGCTGCTTAATATACTAATATGGACATAGTCTGAGAGTCAATTATGACCTGAAGTCTTTCTGTTAGATTGTATTTTTTTTTATTTAGAACAACAATAAATGTCTCACTGTAAAACCAGTGAAATGTCTCTATGCCTCTCTATGGACCTCGTTCACTTTTGGCTCAGCAGCTAGAAAATATGTATTTATAGGCATGTTGTTAGTATTTACATTGCAGTATCGCCAAGGCATGCCAGTCAAGGACAGGCATCCCTTGCAAATGTAAAACAAGATGTGTCTGCTTCAAAGGGTTTGGGAGATAAGCGTTCTAGCAACTCCAGCATCAACATCTACAGGACTGACTGCTTTGGCTGCTGCAGATGGATGGGAGCTCTCTCTGCCCATGCTAATCCCAGGATTGGACGTGTGGGAAGCGTGGTGTTGAGAGATTCATTCAGGCTGGCGGGGAGCCAGGTCGAGTCCAGATGCAGTCTAGACAAATCAGGCCGTAGCTGCCAAGAGCTGGGGCTTGGGAGCTCGTGGACAACATCATGTAAATACAGCCTGACTTCTCCAACCTGGAGCTAGCCAGATCTTTGCTGCACCTCGTTCCATGCCATGGAATTGCCCTCGCTCCACGCCGGTGTCCTCTGAGCATGCAGCCCCCAGCCAGCACGGCTGAAACATGTCCACATTGGAGCAGCACAGGTATCTCTGTTTCGGAGTTTGCCAGAGCTCAGCACAGGCTGCACAACCCACCCGTGGAGCTCCCCCAGTTTTTCTGTGCCATTGGAAGCATTATGGGTCTGACCACCACATGAAGATGTGTGTCTGGGAGAGCCCTTGGTTAATGCTGGCTGAATCAGTGAGTGAAGAGCATTCAGCAGCACAAACTTAATTAATCTTGAAGCTGTCGGCATCAACCAGATTGAGTTGTCCTTGATCCACGAGTGAATCAGCATGATATTTTGCCATAGGCATCGGAATTATTTTTATATTGCAAGACGTATTTCATACAAAAAAATAAGAGAGAGTCTATGCCCTTTATCATGCCCTTTGAAAATTATTGAAATTTTTCTCAGTGATGAGAAAAAGCAGCACCAAGCAATCTGGAAAAATTACACAGCATGGTCATAGCAAAACCAGAGCCTCCTGCTCCAGCATGCTCACCGCTCGACACCGCAGCCATAGCCACTGCTCATCTATTCATGGTCTCACAAGGTGCTTGTTACATCCCTTGCATTTATTCATAGGTTCTGCTCCTGCAAAACTTCTGATCTCAGCTGTGGAGCCCACATCCACCTAAGCCCCCTCCTGTGTCTGTGGTGCTGTGACTGTCACCTCTGGGGCAGTTCGTCCCCCAGGCTCCCCTCGAGTCTCTGCATCCCACTGCGTTTTCACAAGGAAAAGATGTTTCATCTCTCCTGAGCTCAGCACTGAGCCTCTTGATGTCCTCCTCTACTGCCAAGGTGTTTTTGGGAGGTCTGAACCCAGATGAGGACTGCCAGCTCTGCCCCCTTGGCACAGCTGCACTGTCATCTCCAAGGCTTCTGCTGCTGCTGTGTATTGTTAGCTTGGTAACATCAGCTGGTGAACCCAGGGTTACAGCATCGGAGAAGGATGGATTTTGAGTTTGCTCATTACGCCTTCTAATTCCAGTGCTTCCAAAGTCACTCAGAGTAATTAGGGTTATTTGGAAACAGGGAAGTGTCCTACCAGGTGGGGTGTCTGTGTACCAGGTGGAAACAGAAAAACCACTGTTCCAGGCACTCCAGTGCTCTTGAAACTTTCGTTAAGCTTTTCCTAGAGGAAATACATGGGAGTCAGGACCCTCTGCGTGCTCTCACAGGGAATGATTTCCATCAGGAGGTAGCACCAATAGACACACTTTGATCCCACCTAAATTTTAGTTACAAGTACAGTGCGGCTGTACTGTAGTGTGGCTGTAGTGTGATGCTTCCAGGAAGGGTGATTCCCCCTGAAATATGTACTTGAGCTTAGGGAGGAGGATTTACCATCTTTCTGTGAAGTGTAGCTCATGAGTGTGCATCCAACAGCAGCACCGCGGAGCCAGCAGCGAGGTGACGCCTTGCTTATCTCAACCAAGAACTGCGAGCCCATCCTCTGCACAGGAAGAAATTATATAGTTTCTGGGAAAATGGGTGAATTCTGCCAGGCCCTCTTAGAGGATGTCCAGGGGCAGGTGGGCTCTGAAACTACTCAGATCCACCAGGATGGGATTTTCTGGCTGTCCCAGGGGTGTAAGAGCAGTGGCAGCCCCAGCACCTCTGCATCAGGAAAGGCAGCGCATGTTGGTGGCCTCCACAGCTTCATCCCAGCACGGGCAGGTAAACGAGGGGGGTCTCTAACCCTGTCCTGAAGAAACAAGTCCTGGCTATTTTTTTCCATCGTGCATCGGTGCTTTTGTCTGCAGGCTGGCTGGCACTGCAGGTGATTTTGAGATAACCAGGAACAATATGGCTTTCCTCACCCACGGGTGTGGTGAATGAACAAACGGGGTATTGGGACACCTTGGCAAGTGCCCTGCTCCTTGGCATGGGACTGGCAAGGCCTTCTTGCCCTGCCCACCCCACCTGGGTGTCTCCACGGAGGCGTCTCCGCTGACCAGGGGAAGTCTCACCCTGCATCACGATGCTGCAGCTACACCCAGCCCCTGAGGGTCTCCGGGAGGATCTCCCAGCCTGGCCACGTCTTTGGTTGTTACCCTGCCTGTGCTCCTGGCATTCGATGATGGGACCTAGGTGGGTGCATGCTGAGGTCTCCAAAAAAGAGCCAGTTATCACAAGCTGGTTGGGGATTCAGTCCTGTTGAGGAGGTGAGATGTGCTGGGATGGCAGGAGGTAGCAGAGGGATGAGCCAGCCGCGTACCTCTATGGATTTCAGTCACACAGCTGGAGGGCTTAGACTTTCTGCAGATGTTCCCGAGTTTGTGTAATTACAGCCCAGAGAGGGTTGTTCCTACCAAAAACAAGCTCCAGAACACATGGTTACAGCACTGCAGCCATGCAGGGCTTCCCGGCTGCGTTGCCCACTCCATGCCACGGTGGGTGCCAAGCTTCAGCTCCCTGTCCCTAGGGACCCCTGCTCCGAGAGGGGACTTCTGCCCATCCACACCCTGCTGCTGCTCCTGCCACTGTCCCCAGGAGGTCACAGCGGTGGGGTGACCGTCCCAACCTCGAGGGACCTGCCTCTTGTAGGGATGGGAAATGGCCACGGAGGCCAGCCCTTCCTGGAGCATCCCCAGTGCCTCGCTTTTTGCCCTCTTTTGTTCATTAATCACAGCATTCTATCTTTTCTTCATGAAAGGAAGGCCAGAATGGGTCCAGCTGTCGCTTATTCCTGGTCTCTGTGCTGTTGATCGTAGGGGAGATGTCATAGCTGGCAGCTGTCCCGCATCAAGCAGAAGCACTGCAGGAGAAATGAAATTAATCTTGCCAGTTTCCAAAAGATAATAAAATATTTGCAAACTAGTAGCTTTACCTTCCTTTTCTTATAAAGACCGTTTTGCCCTCACCTTCAGGGTAAGGCTCTGCCAGCAGCCCCAGCTGCTGCTGAAGGGGTCCTGGCAACTCCAAGACACCAGGTTTTGGCTGTGCCAGCTCTGGAAGCAAATATGAATGCACATTATAAAGTTTTCCTTACTTGGCTCGTTCCTACATCTGTGTTCAACTCTAAGGTACCCTGAATAGCGAATAGTGAAGTTGTGAGTAGACACGGCAAAATGAAACTGTAAATTACAAGGAAACACTGGGTGAGCATACAGGAGCAGGCTTCTTCACTCTGCTATCAAAGTGGAGTGCTGTTTGGTAATGGTTTTAGTTTCTTTCTTTGTTTGTTTTACGAGGTGCCGCTCCAGTTACGTGGTGGTGGAAGCTGATGCTTCTGCTGGGAAGGGAGGAAAGAGCCAGTGCTGGCCAGCGGGAGGAGTTCTGGGCTCTGCTGATGTCAATGGCTGCTCCCTGCACGGAAAAGATGCAACATGTGTAAGATAAGTGAGTCAGCCTGGGTCAGGCCCCGAGCCAGCGACTGCTGAGCTCTCTTCCCAGCTCCGCTACTGATTTGCTTGATGGCCTTGGTGGGTTCGTCAGGCCAGAAATACAGTGCTGCGTGCGCAGTCTGCCCCGTAAGACGGCAGCTGATTTCTCATCGCCCATTATTTCTCACAGCTTCCTGAAATGTCAGCCCATCTCTGCTACCTCCCTGCTTTTCCACCTGCTTAATGGAGGTAATTGTGCAGATGCATCCCAGCGCTATGCAAACAGACCAGACAGGCCTTGCCAAGGCACATGCGCAACGCTGGGCTCTCGAACCCTTCAGTGTGGGAAGGAGATGTGTGAGCTGCTCAGACTGCAGCTACAGAAACGCTGAGCTCCGTGCGGCTCCCTTTACCCCGTCCAGCATCCCTATTTCCCCGTCAGTAACTACATTTTCATGTCTGTCACTCAGCCAACTTTTAATCCAGGTGGTGTGTGCCCTGTTCATCCTGTACAATGTGAGCTCATTAATCAAGCCGTCATGTGGTGGAGAAAGCCAAGAGCACTGTGTCAACCCGACCTCTAATCTTGTCTGAAAAAAAAAAACAACAAAAAAAAAAGACGACAGGTTTCTTTGACAAGACTTACCTTCCACGAAACACTGCTGATTCGCACTGGTTTTATTTTTAGCCTCTATTTCCTTGTTGTTGGAGGCCTGAAGTAACTTTTGGTGAGTCTGTCGAGGGATGCTGTCCCACTAACCAGCCTATTGCTCCCCAGAGTGTCCCTTTGACGCTTGTGAAGTCCCAGAGCTGCCCTGGCAGTCTCCCATGCCTTTGGAATTTCCCCAGCTTTGTAAACATAAAACTTCACCAAGCATTTTAGCTGGCTCCTTTAAGACGCAGAGATAGCCGGGCCAGATGATGTGAAAAATGTTTAATTTTAGCAGATGCTGCCTCACATCCTCCTTTGTTCCAGATGGTAAATGCTCTGCTCCATCCGCAACATCATATGGGATGAATATCCCGCTCCTTTCCAAAGGCAGAGCAGAAATAGCTATTAAACTTTTCTGCCTTTTTTTGCACCACTGTTTATGATTTTACCATCTGCATTCAGCAATTGGTCTATACTGCCATGGGGATGGTTTGGGAGAGGAGGCAGCATTGTTCCTAACAGGATTTTTGGAATGTTTTCTGCATTTCTTTAGCTCCGCTGGCTGCTGAGAGTTTATTAATCCTTTGGTTTCCTTTTATCAATCCCTTACATTGTTTTAGCTTGTAATTTATAATCATTGCCATTCTATTTCCTATTTTTTTTCCTTCTTTATACATCATTTCTTCATGTTATATTGCTCTTTCTACATCTCTTTTTAAATGGGCTGTTTCTTACCCAACAGAGCTATTTTCCGTCTCCATGAGATCATGGATTTTTGAACATCCAGCAGAATATTCTTGGATAATTTCCAGTTTTCATTAACACTTCTCATTTTACATTTATGTTTCCAGTCAACTATGCCAGCAACTGCTTTAAATATGTGCGTGCAGGCACACACACACACATAAACACAGTGCAACCTTGAAAACCCAGACACAAGGGGACCACAAAAAAAAAAAATAAAAAAAAATGGTCGTGTTAGCAGTAATTTGTATGAAGTGGGAACACCGAAGAACAGAATTGGCAATGCGTTGACCCTGAAGCGAGAGAGTGCATTTAGCCCACCCTCTGCATGGCGAGCAGGCCTTCAGTCATGTCATTACTAAAAAAAGTCGGTGATCTTTGCCTCCAGGACGGTGCTCTCTGCTGCTCCGCAGAGGTCTCGGTTCCATCAGTCACAGTGAAGTAATGTGATGTACCAGCCTGTGTCTCCAAGAAGTGACGAAGTTTGTCAGCGTGTGCTCGGGCTTCTGACAATGATACATGTTCTGCAGGTCTGCTGACTTCAGCAAGGGCACCAGCATCACTTGGATTCTCTCCTGCAGAAGCTACAGCGAGAAATTTGACCACAAGGTCACAAGGGCTTAGCTTGCCTCCTGGCTACTAAAGTTACACTGGCAGAGACCCAATCTCCAGTGCAATCTCTTCCTCTCCTACCAGGCCATACATTTGTCTATGGCTTAGCTGTTCCACCACCACCACAAGCTTTGCCCAATCCTCCACCTCCAAGATACCATCTTCCTGGACAAGCCCAGGTGGCTGAAGCAGCCAAAGCCATTGATGAAGCGGAGATTGTCCAGCACCACAGAGAAGGAGATCCTCCTCCCCACACAGGGCACCAATAACCTTCCTCACGTGGGTTTTAGCTTCGACCTTGTGTGCATTTCTGGATGCAGAGATGTATAAGTGTTTATGATCACAGATATATGCGCGTGCACTACATGCATAGGCTGATAATTAGTGCTCTAATCTACTTGCATGAGATAAATCTAATTTGATTATGATCTGCGGTACAAAAGCTACTTCTACTTTTCAGACAGAGTGATTAGTCCTTCCATTTCAGGAAAGGCTCTCTTTTGAGTTACCCAGGGCTATGTGAAGCTTAAGAAATAAGCCCGTTTGGTTTTTTTTTTTTAACTCCAGGGAGCTGCAGTTGGCTAGACAAAGTGACCAAATTATTTGAATTCAGTGTGCTGAATTAAAATCCTGGTGGGGCTTCCCCCTCTGAGCTATGAAGAGGTGACTAGAGGACTGAACGCCCTGTTCGCTTGTGCAGCTAGGTGGTCTTTTCACAGCCGCCCATCAGTATCTCATTTCCAGTTTTATTAAGTAGAACTTCACTCCATAAATCACATCTCATTACTTGCAGCACCAGAAGGAAGACATTTCCTGCTGGTACTGGGCACTAATGCTGTGCAGGCTTTCAGGGCTTGGCAGCACTACAGTCCTGGTGCAGAAGCACGGAGATCCCAGGTTTTCCAGGGGCTCGCTCCAGATCTCTACAACCCGCCTTATCAGAAAGCACGAGCTGGTGAGTATTCTGTCAGATTTATTCAAAGCAAGAAGGCAGGATGTTATATCAGTAGGAGAGGACAGCAGACAGTCTCCTCTGATGTGCAGGTTATGCTCTCGTCTCATTGCCCAGGGCAGCTAGGTGCAGTCGGGGGTGAGTTTCTGTGTGCTTTTGGGGTTGAACATTTACCTGTGCCTCACATCCGTGTGACAGTAGCTGCTGTGTTCCCCAGTACAGTGTCCCAAACAGCCTGCTCAATGGTACTGTAAACAGTTGCTTTGTCTTTTGTCTTTATTAGTCCCCCAGGAGATAATATTGCCTTTGCTTTTGACCCTGTGCTCTTGCTGGTACAGCTGTCTTCCTGCCAGAGCACGTATTAGTTCCTGAGCTCAGGGTGCGCACAATGTGTTTTGTTATGTGTTGACACAGACACACACATGCTGCTTCACCCGCATGACGTGGCGCTCTCCGAGAGCTGAGAGCTCCCTTCCAAGCGGCCATGGGGGTTTCACGGGATCCAGAACATTACAGGACGGCTGCCTGCGTGTCAGAGACAGTTTCGGAGGGACACTGGGGACCGAGCAGGAAAAGAAATAAAAATAATTTAAAAAAAAAGGTGATTTACAGGTCTAAACAAGGTGGCATCAGTGATCGCGAGATTTCCCATGCCAAAGGATGGACTTGGCACAACTGAGGTGCCCATCCTGTGAACATGAGGGTGTCCCACTGCTCCCAGTCCTGCTCCAAGCCCCAGGTCGTGGTGGCACAGCCCCTGCGCTCCTCTATCTTCGGTTTTGTCAGTCCTGGTGCAGGCAGGCCCAGGCAAGCGGCTCCTGGCACCACATCAACACTGTGCTGCCGGAGAGACTGCCACCAAGGCGTCCTCGCCTTCATCTGGCTCCATGAACGGGCACACTGCCCTTCCCCACGAGGGGATGGGGTGGGCGGCAGGCAGCAGGTATGGAAAGAGAAGCCCAGCGCTCGCAGGGGGCAAACGTCGGCTTCAGCCGGGGAGCCTGGCTGCATACAAAGTAGCTCAAAAGGTTATCCTAGGTAAAAGGAGGCAAACAAAGCAAACTTGTGGGCTTGTTTCCGTGGATACTTGCCTGGAAGTGGAGGCATCCTTTAGAAGTCTTCATAGCCTCAGTGCCACAGATTGTTATGAATCACTTGGGACAAATATATCCTCAAAGCAACAATGACTTTTTAGTCCATTGTAAGTAGCTCATGTGTTGATGTTTTAGAGAATAACATTGCTTAATGTGTTTATACTTTCTGCAGGATGACGCAACCACGTCTCTGTGCAAGGTAACCAGCTCTTGTGGAAAGACCCAGATGGCAGGTACGGCACTAGCAGCACAACGAGCCAAAGCATCCTGTTCTCCTCTGTGCAGGGCTTTCCTGGTGGCTCTTCGGACGTGTACTCGTGTACTCTTCTCCCTGGTGCTTTCTTTACACCAGCAGAAATGCACAAGGCGCCCGTTTATAGCCCGTTCCAATTTTGCCTCCCTTAGGGGCAAAACTTTTTTTCAGAACCTCCAAAAAAATGTAGTAAACTCCCTTATGTGTGTTTATGTAGCCTTTCTTCAAAGACTATAGAAAGAGGCCATGTGGTCTTGTGGCTAGATCAAAGCTAGAAAGCTCCTGAGATCTAATCTGGGCTGAGCCAGTGACTCACTGGGTGGTTTTGGCAAATCACATGATCCCACTTTGCTTAAGCCTCTCCAGCTGAAAAAAGCAGGCAAGAAAGACGTGCTGAATCCAACCTGAGCTTTCCAGCGCGGATGTGTTTACAGGAAAGAACCTAAACTGATCTACCGCACGTTTGGGCTAGGCTTAATGCTCCGCAGCAAAGACGCCAGGCTCTCAGTAGTGCCTATTGACTTTGGACCTGTGGCTCCTTCCTTGCATTCGCAGTTCTCAAACAATCTCAACACAGGCAGGATTATCTCAACAAAAGGTTGCAAAGACGCGTGAATCCTTGGGATATCACGCTGCTTTTCCCTCCGCTCTCTAACCCAGCCTCCAGTAGCGGGTGTCTTATGTTGCCCACTTTTCCCACCGTGCTTTCCCATTGCTCCTTTTCCATGACTTGGTTACTTGCCATTTTACCAGATTCTCTCAGGACGCAGCGTGTGAGTGCACAGGCAATTACCGTAATGCATGCATGCGGTGGCATTTTTGCTTTGCACGGGCCTGCAGCCCGTAATGCTGCTCCCAGGCTACCTCCGATGGGAAAAGCCCAGCTCGGCGGCTGCTGATCCCAATCTCCAGCTAGTATTTATCCAACAATTCCTCCTGGAGAGATTCTCCAGTGGCAAATAATTTCCCTCACGTGTTTTCCCCTTACACCTGTTTTGAGGCTGAGAACATTTAGGAAGGCAATCCTGATCCTAATCTATATTGTAATCCTTTCAGCCGAGCATGGGGAGCAGTGAGCAATCTGTTTGCCTGACAGTTGTAATATTTGGAGAATGACGGTGCGCCTGGAGTTACGCTGCTGCGCGGAGACGGCGTTGAGTCACAGAAGGGGTGGGAGGGGGGGAAGTAAAAGGCTAAAAGTAAAAGGTTTCCAACGTGAATCTGAGATTCTCACTATTACTGAAAACCTCTTGTTCTCTGCTCACAGTTGCAAGCCCAGTGAGTGAGTCAAAAGGCGCTGTTTGGCTTGGCGAGGCGACCCCAATGCCAGCAGCACCAGCCCCTTTGCTGCCGTTCCCGAGCTCAGCAGGTCTGGAAGCAGAGCTGCAAGTGCTCCTCAAGGCGGGGGGCAGTGGGAACAAAGGAGACAAAGGCTTGGAAGCACAAATGGTGACTCAAAGCACTGGCAGGTCCCAAGGCACACACCACCACCACCAGTGCTTCCAGCACCAAAGAAGTGGCACAGTGCTGAGGCAACACGTCCTGTGCCTCTTAAACCTCCGTGGACTGGCTTTGCTTCTGAAATCACAATTTCCCCTCATTTTCACTAGGAAAAGCATGTCTGGAGAATCTGGAGGGGTGTCTCAAAGCTGGAAGTGCTGAAAATCTGCAGCCAAATTTTGAGGACGTTTTCTGGTGGAGGGCAGAAGCTCAGACTCTAAGTCTAAAACTCAAATACTGCTTTGAAACATTAAGGACCTACTCAGATTCATCTGCTGTGAAGGAAACAAATTTTTAATCAGAATTAAGCAAAAGCACTTTTCAGTGTATATTAAAACCCCCTCCTGGTTAACACCCCACAAAGTGGCCATTCTACTGATTTTATTCTAAACCCAAAACAATGCACATATTTGCCCCAGGGGAAATAAAACCAGTTTTCCCCTTCCCTGGAAATACACTTGGATTTGCCTCGTGGGCACGGCAGAGTTGGTAGTGGCTTCTGATGCTGGGCTGCCCGGTGCAGGGTTACAAGTGAGCATCGAAGGTGAAATGAAATGTCGGCAGGCTTCGATGGTGTTGGCATCCCCTGTGCTCTGTTAAGTGTATTAACAAGTAATGGCATAGTAAACTCCAAAACAGAGTGGAGTAATTAAAGCAATAAAATCTTTAAGGTTGAAATGATGCCTTTTGTTGTGGGTGGAAGGCGAGGGGAAAAACAGCTTTGCATCTGCAGCAGCCCTGTGAAGGAGACTCCTGGAAGTGGCTTGAGAAGCAGTAGCCTCTCACTGCACAGAAACAAAAAGGGGCAGAGAGGATGTAAGTCCCTGAGGTCAAGCTTGGCCCTCCGCAATGTTGTAAACACCTCCTGCTTCTTCTCATCTCCCAGTTCCCCCCTGAAGCCTCACCACTACAGCTTCACCACCAGGACCCATCTGATCTGAGCAACGAGCAACCCTTGCATTTTGCATGTGGCTGAATTTCATTGCATGATTAGTAAAAAAAAAGAAAAAAGAAAAAAGAAACCTGATGGTTGAATCTGGTGAAAGGAACTACCGTGCTTCTGTGCTAAATATGAGAAGAGTCAGACTTCTGCCCTGGGCTCATACAGCTCTGCCCTGGATGGAGAGCCCAGAGTGGCACTTTACTTTGCACAGAGTGCTGACGCCAACAAATACCATAATAGTGGAAGTAACTTTAACAAAACATTGCTGGCTAGCACAGCACTTCTGAACCCTAGCTGATTTTTTTTTTTTAAGCTGTTTTGAAAGTTAATTGTTGAGCCTCACAAAAAAAAAAAAAAAAAAAAAAAAAAGGAGTTGGGCAACTATTTATGCCAAGGTTAAATTGGGTCAAATCCTGAAATCCTGACTTCAGGCCAGACTCTACAGTTCCCATTGATTTACACAGGAATGTTGCATGCACTGGAGAATTTGTCCCCGGGTTGCTGCTCAGTCTCTGCAGAGAGAAAACTGAGTTAGGATCTCTAGGTTTGACCCAGCAGGCAGCAAGCAGGACGGCAATGCAGCGTGCTGCTGGGCAGGGGGAGGCTGGTTTTGCTCCAGGTGACAGTGGTCGCATTACAATTTATGTCAGAGCAAAAACCCTGAATGTATCCCCGAGTGTGGCTGAATTACAGATCATGTCAGAGCAAAATTTCGGCATGTACCCCAAAGTTCTGGCTGGGGATGTTCTGCACATGGGATCTGTGGGACCAGATGCCCCATGCATGGGGCCTGGCTCGTCGTCTGCAGAAGACACGGCTGGGCTGCCAGGGTTTCATCGCGGCTCCCTGCTTCTCAGCAGCATCTGGTTTGAGTGAAGCCTTTCCAACTTGCACCAGTGGGGTAGGACCCACAAGGGCATTTTTTGACACTTTGCTAGAAAAGGAGGGGCAACTGGGATATGGGATGGCTCCAGAGTTATCGCGCTGCATGGTCTGATCACAAGGAGAATCCTCAGTTGGCCCATGAAGGGAAATTCCAGCTCCCTTAGGCTGTCCAGCACAGACACCAGATAAGAAATGAGAAGCTTCTCTTGTGTATTTTCAGAGCATGTATTTTCAATACCTACACACAGAGAGTCATATTTATTTATCCTTACTTTGAACTGCTGCAGCAGCCCGGATCATGGCTGGATCATTAGCTGCTTACTTTTTTTGTTTTGTTTGATTGCTTCCCAACTTAACCCCTTCCTCCCTGTTTGGTCTTTAACTGAAGAATTTCTCCCTTGGCTTTTGAGGGCTGCAGACATACCTAAGGAAGGTGCATTGCTGCCGTGTCCTGCTGGGTGCCTGATGTGATGGCCGCTGGAAAAATCTCAGGGCCGTACTGTACTTTGGCATGTGGTGAGATGAAATAATCCTGCCTGTTACAAAGTCACTCGTGCTAGTTGTTTCCAAATGAATCAATAGCCCTTTTAAAGCCACAGCTGCCAGACCGTGATCCATCTACCGCTGGCTGCAGTCATACCCAGCATTTGTTACTCCCTGCAAGTCATCCCATTGACTCTGAGAAGCGCTGTGGACGTTCAGGGCTTTGTGTTTAAGTGCCAAACCATGGACACGCTTCCACTCACGTGGTCCTGGAGCCCCTTGCGGCTGTAGTGCCTTCCAAAAGGATTCAGCATGACCTTTGCTTGAGACACGCGACAGATTCCTAGCGAAGATGAATCTCATTTCTGGTGGAATCACACATAAGGCCGCGGCGGTAAATTTCCAGAAATAATCAAACACAATTATTTGCAGGGGTCAAAAGTTCTGGACACCTGTTTCCTGAGAAGGCGGCGGGGCGGCTGTCTGGGCCATCTCAGCTGTCCCAGGGCCCGAGCGAGATTAGCACCTGGGTAAAAAACAGCTGACGGCTGCTGAAGATAGCAAGACTGAGGCCAAGCTGATGGGAAGAAGAGGGGTGAAGACTGCATGGCTTTTCCAGGGGTCTCTGCCCATCGTGGATGTGGATCAGCACACCCAGCCCTTGCTGCAGGAGGAGCTCTGGAAGGTTTATGGGAGCCCTGAGCAGCTCCTCCAGCTCCAAGGCATGCAGATGCCAAAAGGAGGCTTTAAAACGTCTCTAAAACTCCATCCTGCAGCATCTGCATTGAAACGCTGACAAGGTGGTGGGGCACACGGTTAGCTCCAAACCCCTTTCTCCACGCCGCAGGTGCAGGTGCCACCAGCAGTGAGGAGCTGTCACCTCTGTCAGCACCTAACCCCGGTGCCCTGCAGCGCTCTGCCTGCGCTGGGTGAGGCCTCTTCCTCCCGGGCTCTGACTCATGCCCACATGCATGAGCAGGATGTGCATCACAGGCCGGCCCTGGGCCCCGGCTCGCCCGCGGAGCCCCATGGGGACAGCCCTGCCCATGTCCAGCGGCCTGAAGGACTCCAAGCCATACCCAGAGCTGGACTGAGGCGAGGTGTAACTCCAGCCTTTCCCCTCTAGCACAGAAATCCTGGCTCCAGGACGGTCCAAGTATGGACCATCTCCTGCCCCAGGTGGTGCTGCCTCCTGCAAGCACATCCTCTACGATCACATGGGGAGCTGGTAGAAGGTTTCTCTCAAGGCCAGGGTCCCATCCTGACGTGCTGAGAGCTCTCTCCCCATGAAACACTGGCACAGCCCTTGCTTCATGCTGGAGAAAGGCTTCCCAGGGCCTTGGCTGTGGTTGGCATGTGGACACGAGCCGCCTGGGCCGCAGCGTGGCACGTCGAGGTGCTCCCCCCCCCAGCTGAGCCACTCATCCCGCTATTCCCCATGCGTTGGGAGAAAAAGAAGAAGAGGAGATTGAGAAAAATGTTACTAAGTCAGGAAATAATTCTGGAGGAGGGGGAGCAGTTCCTCTAACCTCGTGTATGTGGAAAGAAAGCTATTTGCTGACTCGGCCTTATTTTTTAATTTATTGTTTTGCCAGCTGCTCAGATAAAAGGACAAAGCTCTGCCTGCTGTAATGAGGCAGCCGTTCAAGCATGCCTTTACAGTGCGGAGCATCTGGCTGGGACACCAGCGATGAGCAGGGAACAGTCCAAAGGGTTCACAGGACACATCCTTTCAAATCCCTCTTTGCAGCAGCGAGGACGGGGCACTTGCTCTTTCTTCCTCCCATGAGAACTGGAAATCTCCTGGAGATCATTAACTTCAGCAGACAGGGCTCTTACATATTAAGGATCACAAGACCCGTGATGCAAAATCCCATGAGTTCGCTGATTAAGCCTTTCTGCCAGGCTCGAGTCCCCACCGCCCCAGGCTCCGCAGCCGTCTCCCACAGCAGCTGCCCCGCTTCACCTCCGGCCCCCGCAGGGAGCGAGGGCAGGACAACATCCTGCAGAAACAGGGCCAGTTGGTCCTCCGCAGCGGTTCCCGTCATCTTCTTGTGTTTTAGAGAATATCCTTTTTCCAATGAAAAGCACCAAGCTCAGCTCTGGTGCTTGCTGCTGCAGGATTTTGAGACTTGAAAGTACACAGAGGGTCAAAGGAGGTTGAAAGAAAGTTCTTGGAGGATGGTTAAATACCAAGGTGGACGTTGGTGGGCCACTGTGACCCTGTACAATGAGCAGGACAGTGCAGGAGGAGCTCAGCAGGCACCTGCCCTGCTCCCATGCACCTCTGTAGGCATCTGCTGGTACTTCTCCTGGGGGCCAGGTGGACCTGTTGGCCTGACAGACCCAGGTGGTTTGAGCGAAGGTATCAGCATGGGGAGGAGAGGATTCACCACCACGCAGGTCAGGCAACAACTTCACACCAGGCCAAGGTGGGTTTCACCCTTCCACCTAGGCCCTGGGTGGTGCTGTCCCCCTGCTTGCTCACTAAGGCTGAGGGGTGAACTTTGTGAGCCTTACTCTGCGGCCTTTACTCACCAGGGGAAACTCTTACTCACACCAGGCCTCCTGCCACCATCTGCAAGGTCATTGTCATCAGGCACGAGAGCCCTGAGCAGGCTTCTGCCCCAAATTATTCGGTACTTTGCCCCCAGTTGACAGCACAGCAAAGAGAACTCACGGTATTTAAACCTCAGAGAGACTCTGACAAGTCAAGACTGGATGGGGATATTATCACAAGGCCCAACAATGGCTTTACACTCAATTACATTTATGGTTTCTGTGATTCATCTAAACGTTTATGGCTTTGTCACTACCTGGAAGTTAAGAAAAGAGAGAAAAAAGGAAAAGAAAGTGCCGTAGCGAACAATTTTCTGCTGCAAGACACTGGGTGACACAGTAGAAACTGAACGACTACCTTCGGCGGTGGGGAAGAGTCATTTTCTGTGGTGACCAGAGCTATATTTGATTTCTTAGGCAATGTCAGCTTTTGCATGCTACATTCTCTGGCTAATAGCCAGGGAGATGTGTAATACTTTAGCCACACTGTTGTTACTTAATCCTTTCCTAATCTGCAATTTGCGCAAGAGGAGTAAAATCTAAGCAAAGCCACTGAGAACATCTCCACTAATAATTTATCAAACTCCACTTTTGTTGCTGGCAGGAGGCGGCAGTCGCTGGAGGTGAATGTTTTCCCACCGCAGCGCTGTGTGATAAACACGGGGCAGCTGATTCACGCTGCACTTATTTTCTGTCATCCGCCCTCCGTGTCACCCTGATATTCCTTCGAACGATAAGCCTGCGTGTGTGCTCACAGCGCGCCGCCGAGGTCCGAGTTTCATCTCTTTCTGCAAATTGCACGTTAATTAAGCATTAATAACAGCGGGAGTTGCGTGCAGAAATCCACACCCACTGTGACAAGGCTGTGCCCTCGCCGAGCAAGGGCCCTGCTCATCGGCCGTGCCTCGGTGCCGGCTTCACCCCGGCAGCCGTGCAAGGCACCATTCCCTCGGAAAATGTCCCCGGAGAGGAAAACAAACTGGCACTCGCCAGCCCTAATCCTGCCGTAAAGAAAAGCGTTACCTCTTGCTCTATGAATTTTATTTATTTTGGTCCTCTGGGCAGCGCTTGCTGTTGTTAGAAACATGATTGCTTCATACAGTTATGTTAATGTTTGCATTTGACAGAATGTAATTGATACTTCTGCTGCGACGGCTTCAAAGCCAAATTAGGAAATGAAGTGCTGCACATTAGCTTGTTTAGCTGGTTAAATACTGTAAATAAATACATACAGTGCAATGAAAACTAATGAGTTTTCTTTAAGGCGTTTTCTAAATAGCTGGGTTCATAAAAGGAAAAAAAAAAAAAAAGGTCCAGCTGTGAACTCATATCCTGAAGGATTTGTAGTTTTGCCGTAACAAAGATTGATCCTGGCTGCAATACGAACCCTGGATTTCACTTGGAGAGCAGGATTTTGCAAGTTACGGAGGAATCGGCGTAAGAACTGTTGCAAATTTCACGGTACTTTTACCAACAATAGTTCTGAGAGATGTTGCATTTAACAAAGACATTTTTGCAAGGGATTAATTCAGAACATGGTTGTATGGCAGGCTATTCTTCTCCGTGCTCTGCAGGGAAACATTGTATTTGTAAGAGACATTTGCATAGGATATTTCTTGGTGCTGCTAAATCCGTGCAGTGCTGTAATGCTAAATGTTGTTTTTTTTTTTTTCTTCCTGACAGAATGCAATAGCATGAAAAAAAAAATGAAAAAAAAAATCTGCTTTTGTATAAAGAGATAATCTGAAGAGATTTGCTTGACAGAGTGCACTCAGCACTGATTGAATAATTTGTGTGTTTAAAGCTCTCTCTCGGGCCTGCCCTCAATCCTTTAACGCAGAGCTCGAGAGGAGCCCTGCACAGGCTTTGTGATGCAGCCAAGCGCAACGAATCTCTCTTGTGCATCTTTATAAAAGTGTAGTTTTTTTTCCCTTTTCTTCATAAATAACTGATGCAAAAGTGTCTTAAACTGATTTTTTTAAGCTGTTGTCCTAAAATCAGGGCCCTTTTTAGTGTGTGTGGAACTGAAACTCTCCCAAAACTTCTTAATTAACAGCACATGAGCCCGGCAGTGTCACCTGCTTGGCAAGGAGATGTTGACCTTCAATCCGAGCGTGCTGAGCTGGCTGCTTTACCTGGCGCCCCACGAGGAAGCTGCTTTATACACTCTGCTCCACGGCTTTAAAAATTATTGAACTGAGGGCTGAAATGTAGCTGAATATCAATTTGGTGTTGATAAAAATACGCATTCAGGAGATAAGGTCTATCCTGATGGGGAAGCAGTTGGGCACTGGCTGAGGATAGAGCCCACAGTGTAGTGGAAAAAAAAAATCAGCTTTATTTTTGTTTTCAGCAGCAAACAGATAAGAAGCAAAGGTTTCCAGCACCTTCCAGAGAGGCTGACAACATCTTCCAGATTCAGGACAAGAACGGTGACCAGCTCTGAGAAACAAATAAGAGATTCCTACAGCCCTCATCCAAAAGGGACATTTAAAAATAGACGAATTATGACTCTCTCAAAAAGAAATGTATGCATTGCATAAATCAAAGTTCTCACACCCACCATCAAAGTTTAATCACTTAATATGCTGGTCTTTCAACATGCTCTGAAACTTTGTATACAATAATACAAACGACGGGGTTACGAAGCAATAGCAATTTATTCTGCTGTACAAACGGATGTTGCATTATAATCCCTAAAGCAACACAGAGGCTGTTTGCAGATGTTACTACAATTTGGCATTTATTTTAATTGCTCTACAGTGTAGCTCATGTGAAATAAAATCGTGGGATGACCTACGCATTCACCTACTAAGGGTGACTTCACTGCAGGCAGGAAAAAAAAAAAAAAAAAAGAATGAAAGAAAGAAATGTTTTGAACATTTTCAAGGTTTCACCAAAACATGAACCTCCTGCAGTTGTTTTAAACGGATGCATCAGGGCTCCTGTCCAAGGCTGAAAGCACGGCAGGGCAGGGGTAATTCAATCAGCCATGCGATGCGGCGCATGTCTTTTTACAACTCTTGCAAGAATAACATCAGTAAAGTAACTTGAGATATTTTGGTGTCTGACATTCACTCAGCGAGCGCTAAGAAAATATGCTTACTGCACAGATTGCTGGTTTGTCAGAGTGGGAGGCAAGGCACCTTGGCTCCCTAATGACAGCCAGGGCTCTTTTCTTCAATGCTGACCAGGTCCTGTCCCCTCTCTGCGCTCCCAGCTCACTTTCTAAGAGCAGAGCCTTTTTCAAGTCGCTCTGGCTCCAAGACCTGCCTGGAACCAGTTGCTCTGGTGAGCAGATTTCAAGCAAAAGGACAAAGTTAAACATGAGGCTAAGTATAAATAAAAACCAAGCCTCTCTTCCTCCTCCTCTGTACTTGCAAGCGATGATCTCACCGCTCGGGGTGGATTACAAGGGTGGCTCGAGCTCTTTCAGGAAAGCACATTCTCTAACCTTGATACTGCTGCTATTTATACGCCTCACTCCCAGCCACAAAGCGCAGCAGCCCTGTCATCTTTCAGCTCATTTTTAACGGGAGCACGGGGCGGCTTCCGCGCTTCCGCCGGCAGCGGCACCAGCACCAGCCCACCCCCGGCACAGGCGATGCTCTGGGAGCCTCTCCCTCGGAGACACCTGAGACCCGATTTTCCACTGGCTTGAACATCCCCCAGCCGTGCACGCAGGTGCAGGATGACAACCTTTCGCCGCCGTCTGTGCCCAGTTATAAATGAATACGCAGCCTGAAAGGCAATAGGGTGCCTCAGGTTCCGCGGCTGACACCTGACAGCCGAACTAGACCGACTTTTCCAAAGCAGAGCCGCTTCTTCTGCCCTGTGTTTTTCAGGTAAATGGGACACGCTGTCCCACATAGCTCTTTCCACTCCCCCCCAGCCCCAGAGTCTGGGGACAGAGTTCCCCGTCCCCTCTCACCTTCATGGGGATTCAGCCGGGGAGCTCAGGGGTGATGGAGCACGTGCAGGCAACAGCGAGGGGCTGACGTGTTTTGAGGCCAAAACACCTCAGACACTGAAGCCCCGAGACACCCTGAACTCACCCCAAGACACCACGAGGAATGGGAGCAAGCGTTATGAAACCAAGTTTATTAAAACTTTCTACAAGTCAGACTTTGTCATCCAGGTTTCCACATATATATACACATATTTACAAGTTGGACATAGTGTTTTTAGCTTTTCTGGCAGATTTTTTCTACCAATATATACAAATGTACTGTTCTTTTCCACAGAAGGGTTAAACTGTATCACAGATACAAAAGTCAAGCAATCATGAGAAGTTTAGTGCAACGGAGAGCTGTAGCGCCCTGCTCTTAATGCTCATGATTCTGTCAAGTTAGTATTGCCAACAATAATTCACATTAAATTGCTCTTTGACACCTCTTATTAGGACAAACAAGGTACAATTTAAAAAACAAAACAAAACAAAACAAACCCCCACACAGTAAGGTATGTACAAAGTACACAGTCCATGAGGTATACATGGTATTCTCGCAGCGCGCGGTGGGACGGCGGCTGGCCGCCGGTCACCCCCGGGACAAATCCACGCTCTGTGCCGCGTCCGTGGGGTCCGTCACCCACCTCAGGGCCAGCACAGACGCCTCCTTCTCGCCTACCGCAGACGGCCATCTCTTCATCTAAGCCGCCGGGCACAAGATGGGGAACACGGCAGAAGTTTTATGCAGGACTAAGCTTTACTTACCCCCAAACCCAGGAAGCTAATGATTTAGGTCTATTCGTTATCCACGCACATTGGAAAGACTATGAATAATCATGCAAAACGAAACAAAAAATTTAAGGGGGGGGGGGGGAAATACGTAGCCAGAGGCCACCAACATACCTGAATAATCAACTTAAGCGTGTACGGAGATTTTATTCTTAAGACTAACTTTCTGGGGGCAAGGGGGGAAGGAGAGGGGATGTGCTGTTCCTAAGAATCGAGCCCGTAGGAAGACACGAACGTGTTTACATACACTGTACAAGATACCCCTTATCGCTGTCCAAGGGAAGGTGCCCCACCCGATAGTGTTACGTTTTGGTAAACGGATACCTTTTGGCACTGGGAGCTAACGAGACCTGCCACTTGACCAGCTTCGCTGAGGGCACGAAGTCATACAGGACACGCCACGGTAACTTGAGGCTGAAGGCTATTTAAAATGATTTTGTGTTCAGCAAATGGCATCAGAGGGGACCCAGCTGGGAGATGGGCTATGTTCTGCGTCAGAAAGGGTCACGGTAGTGATCGCAGCAGTGATTTGCCTGACAGGAGGACCTAACAGCTTCGTCCCTGCGGAAAAACAACCAGCTGGGGCAACAAGCAGGTAGCTGGACGTGGCCGGTGGAGACCTTCCCTCACTAAAGTGCACTTACAGTCAGAAAACTACTTTGCAAGATGCCAAGTCAATCCCCCCTCCACCTTTTTTTTTTTTCTCCCCAAAAGAAACAATTTTTGTCAGATTTGCTCAGTTAGAGACATGTCCTGTGCCCCCCTCATCCCCTGCACATCACTGTCCACATCCCCGAGCCACTGCGGCAGGAGGGGAAAGCCAAGGGCTGGCTTCGAGTCTCTCACATCGCCAGAAATAAGACTCTGCAACCAAAACGCAGCCGGTGACAGCGGTGGAGGGCACGGGAGGCAGGAGAAGAGCCAGGAGGCTCTCGTGAAGCTGCACGGGTCCTCCAGGGCCAGCGGGACGAGCCCGCCGGCAGAGCGAGCGGGCAGGCGAGCCTCTGAGCACGCACTCAGGGAGCGGAGATCGACGGGCTGACGTTTATTTTAAACAAGGTCACTTTTCTGATCATACTGGCACTTTAAGATGCTGTGAGTTTGTAACGTGGAAAAAAAATAAAATAATGAAACCCTACGGAGATGCCAGAGGTGAGAACAGCGAGGTTCTTGAGATTTCCGATTAGCAGAAGAAGGAACTAATATCGTCATTGTCTCCATGGTATTCTGGAACAATTTGATCAGAAGTTCCCGTCTCCTGGTCTGTATATCCAGGCTCCAAGACCGCCTCGAACCAAGGATGAAGCAAGATCTCCGGAGCTGTGAGTCTTTCGGAGGGCTCCCGCCTCAGGAGGCTGCGGATGAGGCATCGGGCTTTGGGGGAGACGTGGTCAGGAATACAGAACTGTCCACGGCGGATTTTGGAAAACAGAGTACTAGGGTCCGAGTCATGGAAGGGATAGCGTCCCACGAGCAGGGTGTAGAGCATCACTCCCAAACTCCACACGTCGGCCGACTTCCCCGAGTAGGTCCCCGTCGTGTTGAGGATCTCGGGGCTGACGTAGGCGGGACAGCCGTGTTTATCTGAGAGCGCGTCGTCTTCGCCTTTGATGATGTGCGTGTCCTCCAGGCTCTCCAGCCTCAGCTGAGTCCTGCGGAGGGGAGGGAAGGGAGCCACGGGTTAGAGATTTCGGGTAGCGAAACACAGGCAGAGCTGAAGGCAGCAAAGCCCCCCGCCACGGCACCCACCGCTCCCTTTCGCACATTAGCACAGAGGAAAGGAGTGGAAACAACTTTCTAATTTGCTGCGGAGAAGTTGTTTACCCCAGATCCGAGCGCAGAGACATGCAGCAGGTATGTGCTCGGCGATGCCTGCTTAGCGACTGGGGATTTTAGCAAGGTGACAGGCTCTCGAGGGACACCAGCAAGGCTCCTCGCATGAGATGAACCAGAACCAGCACATCTGCATGAGTTTTAAAACGCAAAATCCAGCTCTCCCGCACTCACAGTGCTCACCAGCTCGCCTGATTTTTTCATTTGTATTTTTTAATTATTTTTTTTTTCCCCTTTCCAGGTGGTACCATATCCGCCTTGCTCCCCCCGTCTGGGTTAACTGGGAGCTTTTCATCAGCAGCGCCTCCGTTCACGTGCTGCGGCAGGGCTCCGCCGGCCGCGCCGCTGCGTGGATGTGCTAACTGCAGCCTGTCCTCAGCGTGACCTCCTGCTGCAATGCAAAATACCCATCGGTTCTGTAAACGGAAAATATGACTCAATGCGAACCGTGGGCCCGGGATTGGCCGCGGGAGCACTGAAACTGCACCTGTGCTGGTGAGCCCGAGCGCCTGCCTTGCCATTGCTTAACCCTCTTCTTGCCAAATGTGATGCACATGACACCAGCCTGTGCAACGCGTATTTCCAAATGAGCAAGGCTGTGTGCAATGTAACATTTCAACAAATGTTTCATCTTATTATGGGCGGGAAAAGCTGCAATAGTTTCCTTCAAAGGAATTACTTTCTTTGCATGTCAACATATGGTTGGCTGTGTTTTAAGGGGGGCAGTTCTGCTTAGTTTTCTTATCACATTCACAACCGATATCCTGAAGAAGCGTTAGCAGTTTAAAAAAAAAAAAAAAACACGTTTTCTTCTGTTTCAATAAATCATCTCCAGTTTCATCAGATTAAGCACAACTCTGTGACAGCTTCTACTTATTTTTTAAGCTTTCCTCGGGACAAGCAGCTGGTCAGAGTCAGTTTTGCCGATTAACACAGTATTTCTGGCTCTGCCATGTGCAGTGATGGACTACAAGAGCAGCAAACACCCCAGGGAAAACACTGAATGATCTTCCCTGACCTAAATTTAGAAACTAATTCCAAAAGCATGCCTGTGGAAGGGGGGAAATTGGAACCTCCTCGCTATAAACCGAGGCTTTAGGCTAAGTTTTACCAAAGCGTTTTTCTTCCTCGCAGGATATTTAACCGTGTCCCGCCCTCCCTCCTGTGCATGCCTGCATCCACGGTGTGGGGAAAGCACCACCACCACCGGTCGTGGAGGGAGCACAACAGCCTCGGAAGAGGCAGCAGATCACCTGACCAGCAGAGATTTTGGAGAGGAGACCCCTCTCCTGCTCCGCATCGGGGCTTTCCCCATCCCCTCCTTCCTCTCCCTGCCCCAGCCCTTGATTCATTCGACCCCGGCAGAGTCGCACACACGACATCTGGCACTGAGTGCCCTGACTATCGCCCCTTCGTCCCCCAGCGGGTGTCACCGAACTTGTGCTGAATGAGAGGAGCCTCACGGCGAGTTTCCTCCATTTCGTCAGTCGAGACCCAGCTACAAGCAGGCACGCACCAGTTGGATCCGTGACCTGCTCCACGCACGTGACGCAGCCCGCATCACGCAGGTGATGCCCGGCTTACACCACCATTCACGCTCCCTGGGATGCTTTTTGCCTTTCCACATGAGGCTTTCCTCCCTGCCCGCTCACCCAGAGGCTGGCCGCCGACAACCGCTTACCTTTCTTCATTGGAGAAGACAAATTTCCTGAGCTTGAGGTCACCGAGGACGATGGCCGACTGGTGGCAGTGAGCTACAGCCGAGACGATCTGCTTGAAGAGCCGGGCAGCCTCCTCTTCCCTCAGCCTCTTGCAGCTCCTCACATAGGAGTGCATGTCCCCAAAGTCCTTTTCGAAGAAGACATAGGCCTTGGTGTCCCCGAGGATCACTTCCACCACGCCGGTGATGTTCCGGTGCGACGGCAGCTGGATGTAAGGCCGGATCTTGTCCTGGTAGTGTTTGACGGGGAACACCTGTGAAGAGGAAATTAAGAAGAAAGTTCGTTTTCAAGGGCGTTGGAAGCGGCCTCGCTCATAGCAACTCTTCCCAAACAATGACGAGGGAGCTGGAGGACAGCCAGGGCTCCGCGGGAGCGCCGCTCGCAGCGGGCTCCGAGCCCCTTTATTCGCATCGGCGAGGGAAAAGCAAAAAAAAAGCAACCCGCAAACGCCAAACCTAAACCTAACCCCCCCCTAACACCTCACGATGACCCCCCTGGGGTACCCCAACCCCTCGCCTCGCCCCACCGCCTCAGCGAGCCCCTGTGAACGGCGCTCCTCGCCGGGCGGCTCCGTGGCGAGGTTTCCCTGACTTTTACCCCAAAAGAAGCCCCCGGGGAAGGGACACCCCGACTCCTCGCCCCCCCCCCCCATAGCCCCCCCCCCCCAACTCACCTTACAGCGAAGCTCCCTGCCGGAGCTGACGCTCAGCGCCCTCGACACCTGCTCCCGCTCGGCCAGCGGCAGCAGCAAGTAGGAGGCGATGAGGCTGGGCCCCGCCGCCCCTCCGGCGGGCGAGGACGGGGCGCAGGGCGAAGAAGGGGCGCTGAGGCAATCCGGGGGGCCCGCGGGGCACTCGGCCAGGCGAGGCCACTTGGAGGCCGGAGCCTCCTCGGCGGGGCCGTCCGGGAGCGGCGGCAGGCGCTTGGCCGGGGCGCTGCGGCAGCGGGCGGCCGGCAGGAGGAGCGCGGCGGCCCGGCGAGGCGGCGGAGGAGCCGGGCGGCTCATGGGGGGAGCCGAGGAAGGGAGCCGGGAGGGGAGAGGAGCCGGGGGGGGGGGGGTGTTTCGGGGTGGCTGTGGGGCTAAAGGAGGAGGAGGTGGAGGAAGCAGCGCGGCTGGCGCATCCCCCTGCTGTCCCCGCCGCAGCCCCGCGCCGTGTCCACCATCTGCCGCCGAGTCGGCGTTAAAGTAGTTGGAGGGTTTAAAAAAAAAAAAAAAAAAAAAAAATCGCTTTTCCCCCCTCCTACCCCGGCCCTGACGCACGGGGAAGTGGGAGGGGAGGAAGGCTCGGCCCCGCCTCGCCGCGCCCCGCTCCGCCCCGCGGCCCGCAGCGCCCCGCCGGGGGGGGCGCGGGGCTGCCGGGGGGTCCCCGCGTCCCCGGAACCCTTTCCCCGAGAGCCCGAGGCGCTGGAGACGAGGGAAGGGGCAGCCGAGGGAGAGGGGAGCCTCTGCGAAGCCCCCCCCCGGAAGTGGCAGCGAGGGTTTGGTGTCAGAAAGCTCGGGGGGCTCCGTGGGGCTTCGAGGCAGCACCGCCGAGGCTTTCTGTGAGGGGTGAAACCGAAAAAAACCCAAGCCAGGCTGACCGTGGAGAGAAAGCGAGCCCAGCTCCATCGCCACGAGCCCCTCCTGTGTGCTTTCACCACAACCTCAGCCCCGCGGTTGCCTCACCAGCCGCTCTTTAACCTTTGCTCATCCCAGAGCCTGCCCCACAGCGCTGGTGCGGGCTCACCAGCATTCCTTCGGGAGCGTGGGCTTCACCACCAGAAATAACTCTACCCCTCGTTTCGAAGCCATGTGCCGTCCCCAAAAGGCACAGCATCCCCAAAAGGCACAGCATCCCCAAACGGCACAGCATCCCCAAACGGCACAGCATCCCCAAAAGGCACAGCATCCCCACGAGCAGCTGAAGCGGCCGGTGAGGAGCAGGATCAACCCCAACAGCCACCGGCCGGCTCAGGAGTGTGGGTTTAAAGCCACGTACAAGAGGGACTGCCAGGAAATGGGAGCAAAAAATAAAAAAGAAAGACAACAAATCATCCCCGGAAAAAAAAAAAAAAAAAAAGCACAGACAGCTGTAGTTTTGACAAGAGTGCTCCAGAAGGAAACTCTCCCAGCTTTGCTGTTTACATATATGCAAATGTTCTGCAATCCGGTGCTGAGGCTCCCTAATAGCTGAGGGAGCCCCGGTTTTGTTCCTGCAGGCCCAGCACCCATCCTGCTCTGGTCCCCCTGCTTTAGCTGCAGGCAGGGAGCAGGATGGGGTCCCCGCCACTGTGGCGGTGATGCCACGAGCGCAGGTACCCGCTGGGATTCCTGGCGGATAACTGCACGGCGGAGCCCCGCCTGCCCTCAGCTACTTGTAGTGTATTTTAAGAAACACATGAAACTCTGGTGCTGGATGACTCACGGCATAGCAGTCCCATTAATGCATTTAAACATAAAATGCATATGCCATAAAGGGATATCCCAGGGGCTGCATTTTCCTTTCCTTTCTTTTTTTTTTTTTTTTGTAACAGAAAGACAATTCGGCGAATGTTTGCAGATTGTTTTGGAGCGATTCACCGCAACGCAGAACGTGCTGGTTTATTTCGTTCCTCTTATAGGTGAAGCACGCACGCAGGCCCGTCGGACTTTTTTTGGTTTACGTTTCCCCTCCTGGAAGGCTGATGACGGGGATAGCGCTGCTGGCTGAACTGGGCCGGCGGCTTCTGCATTAATGCACCGCTTGCTACGTCCGAGAGAGCGTGAGGTGTGGTGAGGAGAGCGTGTCAGGGATTTTGGGGACAGGGGCATGGTGCAGGCGCTTGGCCAAAATAGCGACAGGCCTACAGAAAGGTACTCATGGGTGCTGTCAGTGTGCAGCAGCATCTGGTCGGTGCCCCCCGGCTGCTACACAGACAGAAGAGTTTTGGCTCTGCTGCCAAAATGTGGCTGAGGTGAACCCAGGTTAAATCTGGCCGGCAGAAGGTCTCTGCATGATGGGGGCAGCTCTTCCCAGCAGGAAACCTTCACTGCTTCTTTAAAACTGACATGCTGTTGGGTGCCCATACCATTAATATTGTGAATGAACATACAGTAGCGATGCAGAGTTAACAATTAACCAAATTAAGAGTGCTCCGTACCATATTCTCAGTCAGGTTTGGGTATGGATCATAGGGAAAGGCCCGCATCCAGCCTCCTCCTCACCCTCACCAAGTTCTTTCCAACATGCCGCTGAGCGGAAAGAGAAGTGATTCCAGGTTTGGGGTTTCTGTCTTTTCTAATTTTGGCTGATCCACAAAATAAAAAAATATATACATATCCAAAAATAAAACCAAACCAAACCACCAACAAAAAAAGAGATGCCAAGGGTGGCTGGCTGCACAGCACTGGTGCTTCTCAGAGGGCCGAAACTTGTCCTCCTCAGCCGTCTCTGCCACTGCTTGCATGCGACCCTGTTTTTTTACAGACCAGTGCAGAAAGAAGCAGCAATTCAAGGGAGAGTTTTGTGGAGAGCAGAACTGCTGCAGCATTTCAGCATTAGAAGGTTTTTGCACGACGTGGGCTACTGCACCTGCCATAGCAGACTCGTGTTCAGACACACTGGAGGTTACTTCATGGGTTTTTGGGCATCCAGGTGTATCACCCACATTAGTGCCCTGAAATCACAAGCCATTGGGGTCTGCCTTCTTCTCCCTACTCAAGCTTTCATCATCTCATCTCCTCCTCCCACCCCCCCCGAAAAAAAAAGATTTTCCTTGAGCTACCTGCTTAGCATACACAAAGAGAGAAACTCAGCTCTACCCAGCAAATACAAGGAACCAAACACCCGGCCCTGGATGCTCCAAGAGCAGTAAGGTGGGGCAGGGGTGGCCTTTGGGAACACAAGTCCTTGTCCTTGGCAAAGGACAACAGTGCGCAACAGGCACTTCCCAAGTCCCGAGGAAGTCTAAGGAGTTCCCAGTCAACGGGAACCTCGGGCATCCCTTCTCCTTGCATGTTATTTTAAGGAAATTTTTCTTCTGTGGCGTTCAAGCATCTACCTGTCTCGCCCTCAGCCCGTGCCTACGCTCACCTGCTCAGCTGCTTCTCCTGAGATGCTCGCAGAGTTATCTCCACTGCTCCACTTCTCTGACCCTTTATCTCTGTAACTGGAGCAGCCGGCGGCAATGAGAATTGTGTAACCATCTCCCCACTTCCCAAGTGCTTGGGACAGGTCTGGTTACTTTGATAATGTGTCTCCTGGGATACACAGCGTAAATCTCTATTAGATTAGGCCACTTATAAATAAACTGGGCGCTTGCTATGGGAAGAAATTAAAAAGTCATTATTTTAGTTATCGGATGACGGACGCATGACACACAAATGTCTCAGTGAATATTAAACTATCAGGCAAATGATGTAAAATAACTATCCTTATTTTACAAGTCATCTCAAGCCATGTAATGATATTTAAACTACAGCTAGCCTTTAAGCCAGTAATGTAAAACCAGCAGAGAGCCCGTGATCTGCTACGGAGTTGCTGTATACTCATCCCGTGCAGAAAAGGCTCGAAGAGAAGTCGTGTGGCCAGGTGATAAAGAACTTAAAAGCCCCGCTTTATAGCAGGAATCACATCTGTGGTAACCCTACAACCAGCCTTACACATTGTGAAATTCAGTGGCAGATTCAATGCTAAGATATAAAACACATGACAGGCATGTAGTGACATCAAAAGAACTGAAATGTAATGGCGTTCAGATGTCTCCCCTCGAGCCCTCCCAGAAACTCTTCTGAGGGCTGCTGTTGCTAGGAAAGCCGAATAATTCCCTTTTGATAACCCTGTTGTTATCAAATCCAGGGAGTCTCATGAGCAGCACCTCCTGACTTCGTTCCTGTGTGGACCGAGGAGCATGAAGGCTTCTTCTGTTGCTTGTGAGATGTGTGAAGGCTCAGGTTTTAAACCTCAAATCTTGTTTTTACTTCAGAAGTTGATTGCACAAGCGGACAGTGAATGAGCGTCTCTCCATTTCCCTTGCGGTCAGAGAAGATCCTATTCATACTGAGTTTACAAGCAAACACTTCCTTTGGTAAGCTTCCCATGCAATTCAATTCATGTGCGTGCTTTCAAGCTCTGTCTGCGGGTCGGGACTAACATCCGAATAACCGCGTGAGGCACAGTCTCTCCCCAGCCCTGCTGCTGTTTTTAGGCAGCACTTTGAAACAATAAATCACACGGGTTTTAGGTAGGTTGACGCCGTTCTGTTAAGAGATGATTACTCATGCAGAAGGCTAAGCACATCCATGGGTACCCATCGCATGATTTACACGCATCCCAGGATTTTACCTGCGTAACAATCAATGTGATGTTCCTCCCTCTTACAGTTACTGGCTTGCAGCCTAGAATCCGCTGGCACCTAGACACAGGATCCTCCTCTGGGCACTGCTGTGACCGTGCCATGTGTCTGAAATAATGTGCGTTCACTGGAAGTGCTTTAGGACCAGAAAATAAAACCATTATTTATGGAAGATTTGGAATCCCTGTTTGCAGTCAGTACCCTATATGTTAAAAATGAAAAAATCTTTGCCGACTGGTGGCTTTGCAGAAGAATCTGCACTTGTACTGAGAAGCCATCACTTTAAAGCTTTGGCACCAGCACGAGAGCAGAGGAGCTGTCCTTAGGATATTCTAACAGCTTCCACTCCAGGAAGCATGTTTCCTAGGAGCATCTTACCCACTGCATAACAGAGCACCACCCCTCAGTGAAATGCTCGGCTGACAGACCACACAGTACCTCAGGGTCCACACAGGGGGATTTTTAGGGCAGGCGAAGTTTAACATTCACTTGAAACTGCAGTGGAAGTTAATCGAGTCCCACAGTGAATCCTGCGCTCGCTTTGGCCACAGCACTCGAGCTATTCTTGAGAAAAAATGTCATGAGGTACTTGTGACCACAGGTAGGTAAGACCTTTGTCATCAGCCACTCATGAGGAAACATGAGTATATCCAAGAGGACATTGTCTAAAATAAGGCAGTGTGTTGGCCTTGGCTGTTGAGTCATCGGTATCACTTCCTCCAGCCCCTGCTCTTGCTCCGGGTATTTCTCAAGGGAGCACTGACTTAGCCTTAGTCTTTTTGATTCTTCTAGAATGAATAAGATCACAGCTCAGGAGCAGCAATGATGAATATATCCTTGATTCAGAGGAATGTGTGCTCCTTTTAGCACAAGTGTGCTAAATCTTCCATGAGATGCCTGCCTGATTAGTTCTTCTCTTCACACGTCATGGCTCCACTGATTTGAAGGCTTCAGAGGGAGTCTCTGGTTTTAAAATGGAGAATCTGTTCCAGCGAGAGAGCTGTGCTAATGGCTCGTGCCCCAGGGTACCACTGAAAGCTTTCGCATATAGATCTCCCATGCCTTTTAGTTGTTTTAATGTTTGATTAGGCATTTCTTTAATCAGCCAAAATGCTATATGGAACTTCTCCGGCTGACAGAGAAGGTCAGTGACAGACCCTTACTACATCTAACATCAGGACCCCGACTATATCTAGGTTTGCTGTATTTGTAAAGGACCCCTTATGCAACAGGAAAAAAAAAAAAAAAAAAAAAAGCTTCACCTCTGAGTTTCTTTCCTTAAATATTGTTGCAAAATGCCTGACGTCAAACAATGAGACACAAATTACCCTGTGAACTGTTAACATATGCCTGTTTACATATGATATCTTACAGCCAAAACAGATTAAGATTTGAAGCTTTAACTGCTGTTGTTTCCACTTCTGTGAATCATACAGATCAGCTTATTCATCCCAGAAACTTATTTTTATTCTTTAACTCTTGCAAGCTACTTCCAATCAGAGCAGAGTCTATGTGGGGCATGGGACACGTGGGAACAGAGAGGTCACTGCTGTGTAATGAAGCTCAGACTTCGCAAATGAAAGAGCACAGAGCTGCCACTGACTCCAGCCACCCCGATGAAGCAGTAGTGTTTTATAGCTTCCACCAGGTCAGTTGATAGGCACAGAAGCCTTCTTTATTTGCCAAGGCAATTCTGTCCTTCCGCCTAGTAAATACCAGCTGCAACTCACAGTGATGACCAAGCCTGGATCACTTCAATTCCAGGAGGAAAATTACTTGCAAATATCAACGGTAAGAGAGAATCAGCCATGAAAAAGCAACAGGATGGCTCAAATTCTGGGTTCAGAGAAAAATACATTCATTCATTGTATTAGGATTCCTTGGACCCAGTTTAAATTCAGAAAGGACAAATATTTTGGGGACCAGAGCTTCACTCATTGCAGTAAATACAACAAGTTTTCTCTAGCGGTTGAATATATGCTGTACATCACTGATTTTGACAGGACCCTTTTAAGTACTCCAGTCAGCAATCCTGGCATAAGTGCATCAAATATTTGTCTTTTTCTGAATAATATGGCTGTGGCCATACTTGAAAAAGAGGTATATGATGATTAAAGAAACCTTCCTCTATTTAATTACATACACCTCACAACCTCATATGCCACTGTTATTAAAGCTAAGCAGAGAAGCGCTCCCAAAAATCAGTTCATTCCTCCCAGCTGAAGACTGGGAAGGATTTCAGAATTTATAGGCTCTCTGATTCACTAATGCTGCCCAGCTCAGGCTAGCAAAGGAGGAAAGGAAGGAAGGTCACGTATTTTGCCATCACCATGCCACCACCTTGTAGGTACAAATTAATCTGGGTATAATTTAGCATTTATAATGTTATGTATTATTTGAAGGCATATTCAAGCATCCCAACACCCACATGAACTAAATTTGAGGTGCGATACTAAGGCCATGGAAATTGTAGACACATCTTTGCATCTGAAAACTTAGGAGCCTGAATACCAGTAAGGATTGAATTAGACCCATGAGGACAACATTACTGCACCTCTATCAGAAACTGCAAACTGTCGAACCACCGTAGGTTTCACACAGGTTTCTGTTTCTGAGAAAAAGCTACCAACAGCTTAGGACGTCCCTCCACCACCACCACCACCACAACCACCACTTTTGTTTTGTTTTGGTTTGTTTTTTTTTACTTTTTTTATTCTAATACTGTAGTTAACATCCTCCCTTGTGGTATTTAATTGTATCACTTTCCTGAAAATCAGCAACCCACCTTCTGAAAAGCTATTAGTCTGAGACCCGAGATGTGTTAAAAGGGATATGACTTTCAGACATAAGCAGACAAACAAGTACACACTGCTCAGCCCCCCCAGGCCTCTTTCAAATATTTCAGCTGGGCTTCCAGACAGAAGTACTCCTGATCGCTACTGAGTTTTGAAAAGATAAACCTTTGGGGTTAAACCACATTATGAAAATTATCCAGCTAATTCCCATGAAGTGTTTTGAACACAAAAGCTCAGTGCAAATAATAATGGCCCAGTTCCCTTTTTTAGCTATGAAATCAGCTTGCAGATTAATATTCTTCAATTACAAAATAATAATTTCATCTTGAAGTGGTTTGCACTCGAAGTGCAATTGGGGTTAATAACGGTCTAATAAAGGAAAGCTGTTAGCAAACAGCAACCCAGAATGAAAAGCTTAGCATTTTGGTAACGTGGTTACATTTTATATTGAATGTCAGGTTGTAAGTTCAGAAGAATGACCTAGGAAAACAACATCTAACCCACCAAGGAACCCAAAGCTCAAAGAACCCTGTATTTTCAGTTTCACATATGCCAAGATATTGTAATTGGACGAGGGGGAATGGCTTTAAACTAAAAGAGGGTAGGTTTAGATTAGATATAAGGAAGAAATTCTTTACTCAGAGGGTGGTGAAGCACTGGCACAGGTCACCCAGAGAAGCTGTGGATGCCCCATCCCTGGAGGTGCTCAAGGCCAGGCTGGATGGGGCTTTGGGCAGCCTGGGCTGGTGGGAGGTGTCCCTGCCCATGGCAGGGGGTTGGAACCAGACGGGCTTTAAGGTCCCTTCCAACCCAACCCATTCTGTGATTCTGTAAGTGCCACCTGACCACCAACCAAGGCAGCTCTTTTTACCTATGGCTGTTTCTGATGCATATACCTAGTGCCTCATCTGCTAGTCTGCAGATCAATTTAGGTAGTAAACACTGAATGTCACAAAGCTTAAATCTTTTCCTGAATTTGTACCTAAATGCATGGATATAATATTTGATTATCTGCTTTTAAATTCAAGTCATATGGTTACAATATATTCGTATTGTCTACAAATTAGTTACTGGAACACATCTGTAAATAATTGTAGTCTCCTAACATACAGTATTACAGCAAAGCTCCCTGGGAATCCCACACACACACAAAATCTGAAATAAAAGCTCCTGCATCTCAAAAGAAAAGGGTAAGTTAGTGCAGAGTGTTCAATAATTATAAGAATGAGGCCAAGATCCCCAAAGGTGAGTGGTAAATTTGTGTGTCCATACACAAGGTACAGACGTGTAGCACTTCCTGCAAATTAAGCTCTTCTAAAGTTTCTTGAGGTTTGTATCAAAACAGGGAAGCACTCCCAAGCGGGGTATATATCTTGGGTAAACTGTGGTCAGAGTGCCCAACTCTGAGTATTCCCAGCATTTACAGACAGTAACAGAACTATTTGAAACATTGAGCAAAGCAATCACTAGTAAATGCTGGCAGAATTTGCATCTCTAATACACCAAAAAGAAAAAATTAACACGCTGACAAGGAAGGTTAAATAACGAAAAACACATTTTATTTATCAAATATAAGATTTCTGAATTTCAGGAAGGGGAGAAAAAAACAAGCTACACTGGAATCCCTCGTATTTGGTAGTTTAAAAAAGCACTTCCAGCTACAGCTGAGACCTTCAACTTTGCCTATAAATGAAACCCTTTAAATAACAATCAGTTACACAACCTGCTTACAATCAGCAGCTTATCTCACAAGATCTCTAATAACAAATTTTCTTTGTGGCAGCAACATATCCAGCTGACTTCTACAGCGTTGACCAGCTTTGTTTATTCTGACTGTCAATCGCTCTTTTAAGTGCTTCATCTGGCACTAGATCTGATTCTTTTACATCATCATGGCTACAGCCAATTTTAGGGCAGCTGTTAAAAAGAAAAGAGAGACTCCGGTAAATGAGAAGAATTGTATTAGTCAGATATAGGCTTTTAAACAACATCTGCTGTTTTATTGTATTTATCTGGGATTCACTCTCTCTATCAGCAACTCGTTACCTCTCTTCCGCTTCACCAGTTCTCTGTTGGGAAAAATAAATCCGTTTATCTAAATCGGTGGGAATCAACAGCTGAAGGGAGGAACACGGGGAGAGGTGGAGCCTCTCACCTGCGGATCGCTCTCTTGCTCCCTGTAGACAAGCTGCCTGCATTAGTAACGGTACTAACATTGCACAGAAATCTTCCTATGCTCCTTTCTCTCTTTGAAGTCCTCTCTAAGCTGCAGGTAACTACCTCTTACCCTGTTAACCTGCAGTGGAGCAGTATAATCTTCTCTGATAGATAAATAGGGAAATTAATTTCTAGGGAAATAGATAAAAGAGAAGGAGACTTGCAGGGGCTGACTGATGAATCAGTGAAACATCTAGTCGGTGTGAAAATTTGCCAGTCCTTTTATGAACTGAGAAAGCACAGAAAGGAGAGATGGGGTCAAATTAACAGCCTCTAAATGAAGATCAAATACAAAATGGCTTACAACTACTTGAGACAGTCAGAGGAAGATACTACTGTTGAAAAATATTCAGGGACCAGAGGTCATTTTCCTTTGGCAGTGGCCCAAACATACACAGATGGTTCCAGTGGACAGAAATCATGCTTTTTCTGACTTTTTTCCCCTATTAGGAATAATCTTTATCTCGGGTGCTGAACTTATTTACATTCAGTACTCACAGCTTTTATTCCAGACGTGCCCACAGCTTACTGCGTTTGTCATGAGTAAGTCACTTAATTGCTCTGTGCCTCAGTTTTCCCATTTATCACCTTATTAGAGCAATAACTTCACAGATTAATGAATAACAAGTCCTAAGAAAAGCTTCCAAGGTTTTCTGTAAACACCAAGCGTTAGTGTGTCCTTCCACGCAGTGGAAAATTGTGAGCAAACCAGATCCATCAGAACTGCCTGAAGAATATGGCACGTCTGCCAGCACAAAAGCTGGTGGCTGTGCCTGTGCCAGCTGGAGAGCTGCCGCTCAGCCAGGGGACTGCCAAACACACCAGAAAGCAGCAACACGACCAGAGTGGTGTGCTCGAATGAGGAACTCCTTGCATGCACTAGCCTGGCTTCCCACCACAGCAGGCTATGGTTTTGTAAAGACTGACTGCATTTTCTCCAGAAACGTTAAAATTACAGCAGGTCAGTGAGACAGTGGGCAGGGAAAAGCAGGCAATCTTTCTTAATTTAGTTACAGTGAAGCTTGGTTATTGCTGGGCTCTGGCTTTTCTAGCACGTTGGAGTAACTACTGTAACAAAGGGAAGGTTGCAAGCTCAAAACCCAAGATTAAGAACTGCCAGGATTCAGACCGCACAAATCACTTCAGTTTGGGTATAAGGTAACTTTAAAGCTGGGCATTTTACAGCTTTGATGGTTTTTACTCTATATTTTCATGGTAGTAGAGTAGACTTTTTCCTGATGGATTTAACAACACAGAGAAATGTCTAGATATGGACATCCTAAATTCAGTTCCATATTCCAGAAGGTATTTTGTGTAGTGCTTTGGGGCTGTTGAGCACCTGCTTCCTAGCCTGACCCCATCCTCCAGAACTCTCACTTTGTCCCCTCCAACTTGGGAGCTATTTCCCAGCTCCCCTTCTTCAGAGAGCCATCCCCATGGGTGCCTGATTTCGTAGTAGCGCTTTCCTGTAGCCAGGAAGACGCATGGAATAAGAAGTCCTGCTCTACCTTTGTACCCACGTGTCCGAGTGTGCAGAGTAACAGAAATGCCAGAGCTACCGATGGAGGAAGTAAGCTGACTGTAGCGTTATCTTTGGAGAAATCAGGTCTAAAAATCAGTCTCTAAAATCAGTCTCTACAGTCCTTCCTGAGCAAACTGCATATTTATTAAAAAGTTCACAACTTGTAAGTTTCCATGAGGTCATCGACCCCCAAGCATCAAGCTCTAGCATTTTTGGTGCAAAACCAAATGTGAAATTAATAACGACAGCTCATGATGACATAGTACGTCCACTACACTTGCTCTAAAAAGTGTTTGAGTCCCTTTTCCTCTCTTTTAGATTTAGGTGTTGGGGGTTAGCTTTGGAAATTCAAAACAATTCTAAATTTGAAACTTACCAGGGAGAATTTCAGGTTTAATAATTCAACTTTTACATGTTTGCATTCAGCGAAATATGTCCTGCATGGAAAGTGCAAGTGCAAGCTGCTTTGGTGCTATAAAGTCAGAATTATCTCATTGCACTGCAGTAAGAAGTACACAATCCCATCTGATCATTCTTAAACTCTATACTACCTGGGAGGTTGACTTTTAATATTTCTTATTTCTAATTGTATTGGAATATAGCTGCAAAAGAGAGTGCACAGCGGAGAGGTTTATTTTTTCATTAACCCTAAGGCTTGCTAAATAAGCAGTGGAAATAAAATGAGCAACTGAATTTTATGAAGCTCCTCTTTGTTGTTCACAGCTATATAAAATCTTTTATTCTGTTATGCAGGTACCGTGAGTAGCTGTAACTTCCCCACACACTTCCTGAATATTTCCTTGCACATTGTTTTCATTAAAAAAAAAAAAGATCCTTCATGCATACAGTACTAATGAGGAGACTGTGACTTGGGCAGACACTGAAGTATTACTTCCTGCAGCTTTGCCAATCCAAATACATTTCCTAGAACAAGTGGAGTAAAATTCCACTTACACAGCAAAGCAAATAGCTTTTCCACACATTCTTGTTAGCTTACCGGACGTTTTTCTTTTGCTGCTTTCGAGTCTGGATAATTTTTAGAATGGCATCTTGTTCATAGGAATGCCCACAGACCTTGTTTCGAACCGGCTTCTTCATTTCCACCTGTAATCAATAAGGTTTTATTTAGAGGAACTGATAATGCCCATGAAAGTGCTTCTTATGAAATATATGCAAAACAGCAGGAAGTCTGCTTACCACTCATACATTGCATTACACTGAGATCAGGTCAGGTCCCACATGGTAAACTGCATTGCTACTTATGAGGTGTTTTTTTCCAAGCAGTGTTGCTCCTTTCTGATAATGCTTGTAATTTTTACTGCCTGATTTTTCACAAGTATTACAGATTTGTAATAAACAAGCCAAGGAAGAATACGAAATAGCTATTTCACAATCTGTTATAGTAGCAGTGATAGCATACCTGTGTAATGGGACAAATGAAGTTCACCTGACTCTGAGTCACAGCTATATCTTCATCGATTTGTTCAATGGCATCATTATCATTATTATCTGATTGAAGGCGAACTATAATAGGAAACAAGACAATTTTCATTTAATATTTAATATAGATAGCCAATACTTAAAATAAGCAAATAAACTCCAGCATATGCCAAGCATTATCTCACAGCGGTATCTAATATGCCACAACATATTTCTGTATCCACTCCCTATACTGCAAAAAATATCGTGCTGCAATCTCTGGTAGAAAATGTAGATTTTTTAATTGCAGACAGATTTTTGTTTTTGTTTTTGTTTTTTGGTTGCTATTTATAGCCAATGTTAGTAAGGAGAGCTGGAAAGGAAAGCAAGCTGGCCTAAACATACATGTAAAGTCTTTGGTTTCCCCTTTTCAAGTTCACCAAAAACCCGTAGCCTGCAGATGAGTACCCAAAATCTAATAAAAGACGAGGTGAAGCTTTTGCAGATTTGGCAGTCCTGCCCTCAAGATCAGTTGTGTTTGAATGTCATAAAGGGGTTTGCTATACAGCCTGCATACACAGTATACTCCTCTAAAAGGAATTTGTACTATTTATCATAATACATCATTTGTAAAGTGATGCCACTGTATTTTAACAAGACTGTAATTAGTGAAAAACAAAAGCTAGGAATGTGCTATTTGAGATAGACAACAGAAACGTTATTGGAGTAACCTTAAAGAGGTTACCAAAACGAAATACCGTAGTCTCCCAGAGTACACCTGATGGCTTGGGGCCAGGGAATGAAGGGCAGACAGGCAGGAGGAAATCCACCTTGAGCCAGAGATGCTGCAGGTCCCTACCTTTGCCAGAACAAGAAGGCAAGGTGTAACTCTGCGCACCCACGGGCACGCCAGCCTGGGGTTTCATGCAGAAACTAATTAGTCGGAGTCAAATAACGAGACACCGGAAGAGCTAAGGAGAGTTCCGTGTTGCCAAGTGTAACCTTAATAAATGCCTACACGTTGTTTTACCTTTTCCTAACTTCGTCCTGTTATTGTGAATCTAGGCTTTCAGCTGAGTGCATTTGTTTAAGTGTTATCTGGGAATACGAAGTTAACACCTGCCCTACGTTTCCGTTCCTTTGGGGGAACTCGGCAGTGTTTTTGCAGCAGTGCCCCGGGGCGTATTTCTCAAGGTGTCCCAAGCTGAACGGGACATTTTTTTTTTCTCTTGCTGCACAAGCCAGTTTGCAAGGCAAGAACACAGGGTTCAGAGAGGATGAAATCGTTCAGTGGCCTGCCTTGGCTTTGCCTGCCTATGAGGCAGTGAGAAACACAAGCAAACACCGAGGGTTTAGAGTCATTTTAGGATTTTGCCTTCTACAAAGTCTCAGCCTTGGTTCCCTTTGCTGCAGCTGCTATCGCACGCTATCAGCCCATCTCTGCATCCCTGGTATTCAGTCCTCCACATCTGTTAAGGACCAGTGTTTCCTAACTTACGGTCAGTCCTGCATGCCTGTACAATGCCATCACCTTCCGGATGATAACAGAAGACATCACCCTTGGGGCAATCAGAGTCTCTCACACCTAGTCTAGACGGATCAAGCACGTCTCCGGTTGAGGGACTCTTGGCATGGGGGTTGCAGCCACCACTCCACCACAGCACCTCTCGCTATGCCAGCTTTCTTCCCTTGTGTGTTTTTCTTCTTCCTTAGGAGAGCTTGCCCTTCTCTCCATCCCATACCAAGAGTTTTTCAAGCACTCAGGAAAGTTTCTGACCCAGATGCTCCTGCAAATACTTACGCAGGCAAGCATCAAGGGTATTCCTCTTTCTGTTAGCAAGGCCTCACTCAATCAGCAGGGTACAGATGCAGGGGGAAGAGGGGCTCAAGTATCAGATGGGAATAATAATTGTACGGCTTTCATCTCCAAGAATATTAACGTGCCTTTATCTGATACTGACCCCCTAACACAAGCAAATATTTGCAAATCAGACGGAAAAAGTGGGCAAAAGTTACCTATAAATACTGAGACTGCAGTAGTATAGACAGCAGAAAAAGACTTGCACCAGTTACCAGTTTTCTATTACTTTTAGATTGCTCATATATACAGGTTATTCACTTAGTATTTTGAAGAAAATACAACTTTTTTTCTAAAAAGTTTTTTTTTTTTTAAAGGAAGCTTTTGAAATACAAAGCAATGGGTGAAATCCCATTTAGACAGTAAGACCAAAGAATATTCCAAACCCTGGTAGGAGCAAGTTGCTGCATGGGCTGGTTTATGTAAATACCATACTGCTTTTCTTCCTATGAGTAATGCCAGCAAAGAACTTGAGATTCCGAATTTCCTTAAATTCATGTATTTGCAAATTTTGACATACTGCAGCTCCAACCTTTCCTGCTGAAAACATCTGGAAGCACACATTTAAGTGTGCTGTACTTTGTTTCACCTCACACTTGGCACATACCCTCAGTGTACCCACACGTTGTGTCGGCCCATGAAGTTAGAATGCAGCGGTGCTAGAAAGATCGAGCATGGGTGCTTGATTACAAAGGATGATTTTTATTTTTTATTTTTTAATCAATAATATTTAGATGCCGAAGAAGCTGGGTAAAGTTTTAAAATGTGCGGCTTGTGGTTTTACTTTTAATCTAAGCATTCCAAGTCAGGCACGTAAGTGGCCTCTTCTGGAAGAGTGTTCACCTCGTGCAGCACCTTTTGACTTTGCTGAGGAGTTACCCCTCCACTCATCACTTCTGCATGCGTTTACTTAGGTACTGACACAGGAATTTAGGAGACTGTGTTGAAGCATGCAAGTCCTGAAAATGTTAGCTCAAGCTCAGGTGCCAGTGCTTGACTTTTCCTTGAACATCTCAGGTCTCGAAATTATGTGGGATAAGTCATAGTCTAGGTTTACTTCTCTGTCTTACCGGCTTTGGAGGTGATTTAGATGCCTCACATTTAGCGGCTGAAATAAGTTAAGTTCAGACCCGTTCGTGGTAGGTGGGATATATTAATCTTCATGGATTCAAACTCTCCTCTTGCTGCAAGCTCATCTTAAGCACTTCACATTGGGACTTCATTTGCAGTGACACTGTAAGCAGTCTACCAGAGCAGGGCCCTGGTTTCAAGTGGGCCCTCTTTTTGTCACAGCACAAATGAATAATTATTTAAAATATTTCCTTTTCATAAGCAGCTAATATTTTTAATAATAAATACGTAAGTCTGGGATGATGCAAGTGATACCTCAAACATGTCAATAGCAAATTAGCATAAATCAGATAAAACTCCCACAGATTTGTTGTTATTGCTTGATGTTCTAGATTACAGAAGGAGAGAGGAAAATAACTCTTTCAATTACAGTAAAATTTGCAGAGATGACACACAAGAACAGACATACATACATCCCAAACTGGTCAGTAGGATGTTCTAAACCGTATATCTACGCCCGTAAACTCATATTGGAAGATGTTTTTTTTAAGGGAATTTTACCAAATGAAATGTAGAAAAGTTTCTAAGTATGACTTCTCTATAGAAAGAAGAAATAGGAACACCAAATCATGCATATTTCAGCTAAGTCAGGTTACATTTTTCTAAAACTGGCTTTTTCTTGCAAATTAAAACCAGATGCAGAATACACTAAGTTATTGTTCCTGAAATTCAAATGTTGCCTTAAGCAACAGAAGTACATACGTCTATTTTGGTACTCTAACGTATGACATTTTAAGAGACTTGGGACTTTCTAGTTTTCTATCCCAGCCAACTGAAATCTATTACGAGCGTGTTAACACATTTTCTATCTGGCTATCTCAGCAATGATGTTTACAGGTAATTAGTGCCCACTGTTGTAATAAAACTGCATTCTCATAAAGGTATCTATTTTTGGTAACACATCATAATGAATTTTGCAACTGCCAACTGTTTTTGACTTATTCAATTTTAATTAAAAGCGGGTTGTACTTTATATCTCAATCACTTTCATCTCTTGATAAAAAAGTGACTAATGTGCCTTAGCTCAGTTTTTACCAAGTCTGCTGAGAGACTGCGAACTTTTAAGCCAACTTTTAAAAAAAGGAGAAAACCATACTGCAGAGATATTAACTGCCATGTTGTGGATTATACTAAGTGTGGATAGTATACATATTAAAAAATAATAATAGAGGAAAGCTCCTCTTTGTTGTCATTTCCACTTTTATGACAGACAGACTGCTGTCTGCTCGCTGCTTCCAGGGCTAACGACGTCTTCTACCCGATTCCTGTTTCTCTAAGGCGGAGAAGTTTGCTATAACCTGGCCACGAGTAAGTACATGTTGCAATGTGAACTTAATTGATTTCTTTCCTTTTGTGCTGCACCACTCTGCCTTCTCACCTGCCATCAGTCTGACGCTAATCCCGGAAATCAAAGCGTAACGTTAAGCATGCAGGATTGAGGCTTTGTAAGACTGAGCCAGCAGACAGACATGGTCTTGGCTCCCAAGAGGGTCTATTGTACTGCTGACTCTATAGAAATAACAGCAACTCATCCAGGCTGGGAAAAATCCTATCTCTGAGAGCTCCAAGCAAAACAGGAATGTTGTGAGGGCAAGTCAAATGCCAAGTGTTCCTGCCAGCAGGACAAAGAAAATAACGAGACGGGGGGAGCTGAAGGGCATTGCATCCAAGAGCTAGATACACGAGTGAAAAGGGGCAGTGACTGGGCCTGGGCCGCTTCTAGCACAAGGTGAGAAAGGGCCAAGGACAAGTCAAAAGGAGGGAATGAGCCCCATTGCTGTTTTCCACAAAACACGCTGCTGAGACCATCGGGGCAAAGCTGAAGAGCAAGCGATCTTGTTGCCCTGAATTTGGATTAGCCTTCAGGCCTGAGAACCAGAGCAGAGCAGCTGTCTGGTGTCCTGCCTCCCAGAAAGATCTGCAGCAAACTCTGCAAGAGGAATGAAAGAGAAGGGGAAGCACAGAGTAATAAATTCCCAATAAACTTTCCCAGTCTCTAGCTATTCATGCCCAAGGACTTCCTGAGTCAGAGGTAATAGCTTTGTACTTAATAGCCCCTGGAGTTTTCCTGCAATGAATTTCTCTAAACTTGGAAAGGGGAATTTAGGACTGGACTTTTCAGCTTGATTAGAGACAGTTATCTTTGCTAGAAAGGTTAGCAACAGTTTAATTTTCCTTGAAACTTACCGCAGAGGCTGCAGGTTACAGTTTAATTTGATTTTTAAAAGGGAAAATAAGGTGTGCAAGCTACAGCTGCAGTCAAAAAGTTCAAAGGCTTTCTGCTTTTGCTAGAGGCAAACGATAGTTTAATTTGCCAACCAAGCCAAACTAGGCTTTGCATTAAAGTACATTACAATTTGATTACTTGCTGGTGTTGCAATACACAAGTTGATCTAAGGATGGTGGCCTCTAACGTGTTGCTCCAGCTTGCAATAGCAAATTTACTTGCTCTTGTCCAGGCCAAGCAATTTGCTGTTAATCTACTGACAAGTCCTTCACATATGCCCTGTTTTACACGTAACTTTGTAAGGAGTATACAGACGTGGACTTGGTCAATCCAAAATAAAATGACAGTCCTGTGATTATAAGCCATTCCGATTTTCCTGGAGTATGAAAAGTAAATTAGATGAACAAATTAGCAAATTGTTAGCTTCTTTACATAATAAGAGTGGGGAAGGAAAGGACAGTATCCTGCACAAAGCAACTATACTCTGTAAACTTCTTTTTAATGCCATCAAGTTCACAGCACGCGTATTTTACTTTATTTTGTCCCGCTAAGCTATAGGTCTTTCAAAATACACTTTTCCTAATGGAAATACTGTTCCCATTTTATCCTTTCACTACAGGGTAGAGCCGGCTGATGTCAGTTTTCCAGAATGACCTTATAACGAAGACAGACTATGATTTGGTGGACGTGTTTTGGGACGCTCGGTTACAGAACTGGGAGTGAAGGAAACATAACAACACTTGAAGTTAGAGAAAAATTACTGTCTAATCCATTAATGAATAAAACGTGACTACAAAACCCACCTAGAAAAAAAAAAAAGGACAAAAAAACCTCCAGAGAATTGTCCCGTGAAACCTTCAACTCATGCACTATTCGGAGTGAGAAGCAAGACATTGTCTTTGCCTTTAGATTTTGGGAAATTTGGCTCGCATGCGGTGGGAGCTGTGTCCCTAGAAATGTGAACAGAAAGTGTACCTTTGATTGTAAACCACGCAACTGGAACAGTTTGGTCGGAAAACAGAGAGAGGAAGCTTTCTTGCTTACTTTGTTATTGCATACAAACATGAGAAATCCACACTTCAAAGTCCGTGGATGACATTTCAAACAGCAGTTTCCTCATCCCTACAGTCTGGACTAGATCTAAAGAAGCTCCTGGGGGAGATGAAGCTCACCTAAAAAGATGTCATGGAGGCTCATCAGTAAGCTCAGAGGAGTCACTATTTCTGGAAAATCTAAGAAGGCCATATTCTTCCATCTTAACTATCATCACCCACGGTGACGTGCAAACTTAATAAGCAAGTTAAACACCAAAGGCTTGCTGAAAATAAACCCAACCGATAAACAGATTACTTAAACAACCAGGAAACTCTAGGTCTACATGAAAGGGTGCCAGGCATATGACTACTGAGCAAAAGTATTAGGGATGCCACAATAAGAGCAAAGCAAGACAAAAACTGGAATATCTTAGAGGAAAAAAAATACACAGACAAAAGCTACTAAATTACAAGTATGTGAAAAGAACATACAGATTACTTGGGTCTTCTCCTACTCTTTGGAATAAAAAAGGCTTAACAATCACTGCTTCATACAGTAGACAGGCAATTTCCATACTTCAAGAGCATCATTTGATATATCAGAGATTAGAAGGAGAGTAACACACATCTGAAAAATGAAGAAGAAATTCACCCCACACACATGAAACAAAAAGTTGCAAAAGCTACAACCAGAAAGAAAAAAAAAAAAAAAAAAAAAAGACCTACCATTTCATTAGAAGATGAACCACTTTCCATTACTAACATTGTGGTCAGAATCTGGAATGTCACTGATGCAATGCTAACCATCAAATGACATGAACATGTAGGGCTTGCCTACACAGGGAAGCTGTTGCAAAATAAGCGAGGGTGTGAATTTAGAATGCATTAGCTACTTGGCATTAACTCGCTGTGTGGACGCTCTCGCTCTGCACTAGGAGTGCCTTTTGGCTGTTTAGCCTAATCCACTTCCACAGTGGACTCGAGAAAGGCGCTGTTGATGCTGGACGGGAGTGCTGAGAGGACAGCTGTCGGGTATTAACAGCACCTTGGAGCCACATTCATTTATACGTGAATCCCTAGCAGGCCTTGGATGGTCTGTTCTGAAAATGTAATTCACACGCTCCCCAAACAATCCATGCCAAATTATCTACGTATTAGCCCATGAGCAGACACCATACCTACGATGCCTCTGACCAACAAGTAATGTCATATATCTTGTAACCAATATGATCGGAGGTGACTGTGAGCCTTTTAGGACATCATTTGTGCATTCCTGTAGTCATTCACTTCTGAAAAGCTGGTGACAGACTTTGACGTGGAACACGCTTCTGCTAGAAGACATTCCTGTGACAGAAATGCTCCATGGTACCTGAGGGGCAGAAAGCAAAGAGAGCTGCGAGCAGCTTCCTGGCAGCCTGTCCAAGGGGCTGCTATGGAGCCAGCGAGCAGAAAAGCCCCCAGCCAGCCCAAACGATTAACAGGAGCACCCCTATAAGATCAGCATACTGATTATCAGTTCAGTCTGTCTCTTCAAGTCCTCCTCACAAGACTTGTTGCCAAAGACTTCACTGTGGTTCTTCCCTGACTAGCTCTGCTGAAAAACACCTTCAAAAAGTTACCAAAATAATGCCACCGGACCCAGTGTCAGGAGAGCAGCGCACGTAGTTTGTGTGTTGGGGCATCGGTAAGAATATTTATGAGGTACAGGGCGAGAAGGCACGGAGCTATAACCCCTGAACACAACTGTGGTGATTTTGTGATGGTGCCAGCCACCTTTCATGGGAACACACAGGCGCACGGTATTGCTCGTGAATACAGACGTGAGCTCACAAGAAAGGAAAAGTGAAACTGAAGAAGTGACGGGGACAAAAGATTCTTTATCCTATCCCCCAAAGCCCAATGTCAAGACATTTAAAAGAAACTGTTAGGTGAGATATTTCATTTCAGAATGAATATTAATGAATGGTTAGAGCAACATTTGCAGTTCTGTTATTAGTAATGCATCTCAGTCCTTCAGAGTGCTTTCTAGAACTCTTAACCACTTCAGAAATGAAATTATTTCGGTTAGAAATATATAACGCCAAGTGATTACAGTTGAAGCACCATATATTTCCACACAACTTACCGGCGTTACACGATTAAGACGTATAGAGAAAGAAGCTGTGCTGACGTCCCAAGCTTTTTCTATAGAAATGAATTTCCGCTGTATTTTACATATCACCATGAGAACCCAGTTTGCACTGCCTGAACCACCTCTGCTGAAATGCCCCTGGGATGGGCCAGGAGGTTCAGCTGCCCACGTATCGTGGCCAGTACTCCAGTGCTGCCTTGGGCCTCGTGCCCGCTGCAGCTCACCGGGACCCGCTCGGGGCTGTGCCTCCAGCTCTGCTCCTGCCCTTGGTCCTCAGCCCACAGCCTCAACACCCTCCTCCTCCTCAGAGTTCTCCTAAGGCAACTCATCATTTGTGGAAGTAATAGCACCCGGTTCCTTGTCTTGATCACAAAGCACAGCAAAAAGGGTGAGTTCCACCACCATCACTGTTGTGCCAGTGGAAAACCAAAGCACAGGGCAGGAATACGTCCAGAGCCACCGCTGCCTTGCTCGTAGACCACACTGCCTTCCCCCAGGTTACTACGGCTATGAGTAGTTTCCAAATGCATTCTTAGCAGATGTCTCAGCTCCATGCTAAAAGCACAAAATATAATACAGAAACCAGTATCTTCTAGTAATTGCACAATATCTGGTTGTTTACTTTGAGAAAACTAGCACTTGCACCAAAGAACGTGCTCAACTTCTGGTAAGTCATATTCATATAATCGTGCTCCTTTGCAAAAATACATGGGAAAATGAAAAAAAAGTAACACCACACAACACTTCATATCGAAACAAGCTAAGAAACAAAGCTCACAGTTATGTTGTTTTTTCTTTTTAAGAGGAACTTACAGATCTGCCATTGCTCAATCATAAAACTGCAAGGTTTTCATTTAGGTTAAGGCAGAGACATATTGCATGTGTGTGTACAAAGACATTCTGCATAAACCATGCTGTGCACATCGAACAGATCTTCACTATAATAACCCTCAGTAAACGGTTCCCTAAAAGAAATTTAAAAATGTTGCCAATCCCAATTTATATAGCATCCTTCAAAACAATGTCATGGGGGCTTGTGCAGCTAAACATAACACTATCATCAGTTAGGAACAGCTGAACAGTTACTTTTCTCAACCTGTGATTTAAGATTAGGCTTCTTGAATGGCAGTCGGTAGAAAAAATCTAATGCTAAAGACCAGAGCTATAAATATTTATGGATTATAACTGCAGCAACCTGGTAGCTTCTGATGGTAATTAGTAGTTAGCTTTAAAAACTGATCAGTATTTATTTAAAATCTCTTTCTGCAGATTCTTATTTGCCAGGAGTGTAGCTGGAAGTGCACATCATCATTAATGCTACATGCATCCGAAAAGCACTACCACTGTATAGGTGTCATTTATACGGCAACACACGCGCTTCAGACTTCACCTTGACATTTTTGCATGGTGCAAAAAACAGATAATGTGGAAATGGCTGTGCTTTATGGCGAGTGTGCAGACTGTGATGGGCTTAACTAAGGTCAAGCATGAGGTCTTTTAAGCCTTCAAGGTTCCTCCATGTCAGCATTTTCCTCTCCTGATCAAGGCAGTGAAATGGGACAGAGAAAGGACTTAAATACCCTCAGCATAAACACGCGGCAGCAGCAACATGAACAGCTAAGCAGGACAGACACCGCAAGGGAAGACACAGCTACTGTTGAATTGATGGGACAGCAGTGGCAGTGTCACTTGCACTTCATAGTAATGGCAACGTGAGCACACAGCTAAATCACATGGCAGTTCTCATCTTTCTAACAAAGCTCACCTTTTCAATGTTTTATTTATTACCAGGATGGAGTAACATCACTGTTGTCCTCTTAATGAACTATTAGCTTCCCTTGCAGCTTTTTGGCTGGCACATCAGCTCTAGCAGGAACACACTCAATCCCTTTGTGTATGCTAAATCAGGATTTGGTCTCTCGAAATAAATGCACCGCTTAAGGAAAGAAAGCAAAACAAGAATACAACAGAGCTACCCTAAGGAATCACTGTTTCAAAACTCTGAAGATAAGGCATGGTCAGTGCTCCTTTTACATCAGAAATTAAGCACAGCCCTGCAAGCCAGAGTTAAGTTTAGGTCAGAGTTACCGAGACTCTCTAGTTCATAGAGGCGGTTCAAATTCCTCCTTTTCTACAAGTTTAGCTACAGCTAGTACACATGTGTGGGAACTGGGTTCAGCGACTGGGAGGAGTAGAAAACTTTTAAGGACAGATTCAATATTTCCCTTATTCTAGGCTTTTATTTGCAGATACCAGCACTGACAGCCATTTTTCAGGATCAAATCCTGCGTCGGTATGGCTCGCATGCTAACAGAACATGTAACACAATTTAGGAAATCTTTCATTAGATTAAGAAGCTGAAATAGCCTTTTAGTACAGACCATAGTGGGATGATATCCTTTAAAAAATGCAACAGAAAATGCTAGTCACAGGCAAAAGGCACAGCTAGGCTCCTCCTTGATGAAACACACTCAGCCTTAACAAAAAACTGCCACAACCCTGGACTTCCTAGACGTGGCCTGACAGTTTTCTCACTGCAAAGCTGATCATGATTCAGCATCCCGTTTTGTAGAAAGAACATATAAAGTCTCAGAAGGGCAATCCAGAGGGCTCATACTTGGAACAACAAATAACTCCAGCAGGAGGGTAGAGGGCAATCCAGAAAACAGCAGTGAGTCGCGTGCCCATTCTGTCACCGTAGGAAATGATCACTCCCGAACTTTCAGCTGCTTGAGGTGCTGTCCACCCATGGATGACAAACGTGGCAGGGAAGAGTCACTGTGTTAGTGACACCCACAGGTATGTGGACAGGGCAGTCATTTAGCAGTCAGCATCGCTCCCTGGGAAGTGACAGTCTTTGCAATCATGCATTCCTGGGTTACTACATTTGGCCTCTGGCTTGTACAGCACAGGGCTTGAAACGAGGAGCTCGATTATCACTGACAGCGCTGATCTGGAATTTCAGGAATGGGTTGTAGTGGGTCCGGGGAAGCAAACAGCATTTATGAAGTGAAGAAGCACTCTATACCTTTGCCAACAGAGAATGTTATATTGCTCAGAGATGTCGCAAGAGCATGCACGCAGTGTGGGAAAAGTGCAAACAGAGTCGGTGCAGTAGGAACTACAGGGGTGATGACATTGTTTAGCAAGGGGGGCAGGAAGGCATAAGGAGTTCCACACCAGTCAGCACCTGAAAATATGCTTCAGCAAATTACTAAACAACTCGATTATAAGCAGCAAAAGAATAACAAGGTAGTAAGAGGCAGTCAATACACTTCTTTCCAGATCAAATCATGCCAAACTCATCTAACCTGCCTCTCTGATAGATTAACTGTCCTTGGTGGACAAGAGAAATCAGCTAACATATATATTCTCATTTTAAATATGGCGTTGGATGTTCTCCAGATGACGTTCTCCCAAGCAAACTAAAGGAATTAGTACCTCTCTTCACCCAGATCCAAAACTAACAGAATAATTAAGCTTTCTTCTGATTACAGGTTCCTTTCTTCTAAAACGTATCACTGGTGTAGCAATGCTTAAAAACCATAATAGAGATCAAACAAGACTGTACAAGACAATATGCACGTTCATGAAAAGACAATTTCTCGCATTGTGGAGCTACAGTCCAAATAATCAGGACAGACAAGGAAAATATCTTACCAGCACTGTCAGAGATGGGAAACTGAGGCAGAAAAAGATTAAGGGCTGGATTTTCACATGAGCTCAGCACATTTGCTGCTGAGCTCGCTTGAAATTCTGTCCGTAATCAACAGCATGGAAATCACTAGATATTGAGCTCCTTTGAAAATCAAACTTCAATATGAAAATTTGGCCCAAAGGTCTTTTGAAAATCTACATCAAGAAGCTTACCCAAGGTCACCCAGGAAGTCGGTAGCAGGGCTGGGAACTGAGCTTACATCTTCTGACTCCCACTCTGGTGCATAACTAATGTCGCTCTGCCTTCTGTTTTAATTAGCTACGGGGAGATCTCAAACCAGAGAAGGCTTTTAAAATGAAAGGAAAGAAAACCCTCACAAGTGCAGTCAGTTTCCTCCCAGAAGTAGCAGCCCAATGGACCTCCAGCAACACGCAAGCAGTAGGGATTTCAAACTTCTTTTAACAGGCTTCTGTTTCCCTTCAGGAAGATAAACTTTTTGTTGTTTACTTCTCACAGATAAAGGGATTCACTGGAGAACTGTTCATTTTTTTCTATAACAATATTTTCCTTCTACATGTACTATGCCTCTGACCCATACAAATACTTTTGCAGTGACGAGGATAGAAAAAGGAAGCCTGCAGAGTGCAAAGGCTCCTAAGGATTAGTAGACAACCTCTGGGGCAAGGAGTGGAGACTTATGCTATTGCTTATTATTACTACATTTTTCCCTAGGTAGAGAGAGTTGTTTGAAGTGGTTTCCTTGCTAATGCAGTGGCAGAGCAAACTATTTACTTTGCATGTAGATGTGGTTGCTTCAGTACCTCTCTTGCTGGTCCTGTGGAACACCTAAGATGCACTGTTTTCAGCAGTTCACAAGTTCCTGCCGGAACATCCAAATTCCCAACATTTTCCCTGGCTCTGGCAGCATCCATAGGCCTGCAGACTCCCTGAGCATCTTCCCTGAGAAGTCTTTTGTCAGAGAGCTACTGCAGCCATCTCAAGATCAGCAAAATATAGAAAATTTTAATAATCAAGGAAAACAAATGAAAGCTGGAGTAGGTGTCTGTAGCAACTTCTTTTAGACTAACACACTTTGCTGAAACCTAGATATGGCATTATTTTTTTGAAGACAGAATAATAGGTTAGCATTTCTGTTCGTATTTTTTACCCTCATAGACTTTAGCCTACTTTCCTGTAAAAGACTACACAGGTTGACACGTCGGAAGAGCTCTTCAAAAAGTCATTTCCTCAGCTCTCTGACCCTGCTATGCTGTCTGTGATCAGCGAAGTCTTCTCATTTCACTTTGTGGTACTCTGGGTACCTCACTGATAAGACGCAATGAGAATTTTACCCGGTGTTCCTCAGACAGAAAGCTACACGATGGCCAGAAATGGAAATTCTGGCTTGTGCTGATGGCTAGAGTTTTCATAAAAGAGGAGCTGCTGAGTTCATTATTCCCCAGTTTTCTGTCAAAAGGAGGAAAAAATGGCTTGCTTTCTTCCTTCCAACTTTCAGTCTTCTTGTACCTCTTTAGTGCTATTTTCAAACCTGCTGCCTACTTTGGGGTACGTTTCTTTTGGGCTCAGAACGCTCTCTTCCTTCTCTGTCAAATGCACCTCCCACTTTTCTCCTTGATTTTTACTGCCGCAAAATGTGTCCAGCTGCCAAGCTGTTTAAGTTTAAAAACAGCTTTGTCTAGAAAAGCCAAGAAACACTTCACTAAAGACAAAACATAATAGGTGTGTGAAGCTAACAGATGGCGGAGCGCTAGAGATGGTGTCCAAGCAGCATGCTTGTTTCTACAGATTAGCTGTGCGCACAGTTTGTACTTGCAGAGCGTTTTAAGAGTTCCCTTCAATCAGTAAAGATATATTATTAGCTTTAGTTTAGCACTAGTTCAGGGATTGCTGCTGTTTCAACAACGGAAGTCATTACTGGGGGCACTGAGGGAAAGCCACGGGGCTCCCTTCCTTCTGGAGGGCGTTTGTCATGTAAGGGATGGGGCGCACACGCACAAAGTGAAGGGACACTTAGTGGGAACCAAGCAAAGATGACAATCAAGGCAGCCAGCACTGCCCAAGCAGGAGGGAAGTGGGTGATTTTTATCCGTAAATCACACAGTGCATCGGCAGGTGTGGCAGCTCTCCGAAGGTCCTCAAGGGTAGTGCATGCTCACGGCCTACTCCTGCAGGAGTCCTATCTGGCAAGTTCTTCTTTTACATCTTATCTGCCTCTTGTCTCACTCCACACCCTCCTTTTCTTTAACAGCTTTCTCATTGTCTCGTCTCACTTATCTTGGATTGCAAGCATTTTGGGGCAGAGAACACGTCTTTATATAGCAAAGAGCCAGTGACTTTTATGACACTACATAATTAATGACAATTTGTTCAGTATGTAAAGTGAAGCTTCTCAGATAAGCGTTAACAACCACTTGTCTACAAGAGGGGATCTCTTCAGTAAATGGAAAACATTACTGAAAATCTTGGGTTAACCTTCAAGTATATGCCTAAAACAAACCATGACCACTATTAAACACTCGGGTTGCACATGGTCTGGAATGCTGATTGAGCAGACATATGTGGCATCATCCAACACTTTTGCAAGCTGATGAATCTGAATAATTAAGTTTTTCCTCATTACAGGTCTCCGAAGCACACTAATCAGCCCTCCACAACAGCTGAGTTCATTCTGGAGACAAGAAAACATCTTTGACTAACCGGGTGTTTTGATCACCTGGATTTGGTAAACTCAGGCTGCATTTGGGATATCTGTATTGATCATGTACAGTATCACATGCTGCCATATAGATTGTGCTATCTGCACACTGACATGGCAATTGATCCTACGAGGTACATTATTTTACCATACCTCTTTTAATTTTTGACAAGTCTGAATTTTTAAGGACCTTACGAAATATTTTCTCCTCTCTCAATGAAATCACAAAAGGAGTGTTAGTTTGTTTTCACTAAATAGGAAATTTTACTGTATATTATGATCCTGATCATGAAATAAGGTCCACAAGGGCAGTCTTGTTGACTGTGTTCAACAGAGATCTTGTTGTCCCAAAGTTCACTGAAGGATGGACATCCCTGTTTGCACGTGCTGCTGTCATGGCTTATGTCCTGAGAAGAATTTTATCTAGTCTGTTGATCGCACAAAATTTAGAATTTAAGTAACACTTATACAAAGCAAATCTACACATGAAAAATCAAATAATACAAATATTAAATAATGCAAAATGCTTTTGAAGATGCAGGGGAATTTTATTTGGAGAACGTAATTAGAATCCTTCAGGTAAGCATGCTCACACTGATCTAAAACCCTGAAAAAGGAACAGAAATCAGGCAGGGCTAACACAGTAAAACTGGTATAAACCAGTAGCATTAGCACCACCCCGCTGTGCTCCCGCTTTAATCCTGCAGACTTGTCTAGCATAGGTAGCCACAGGCATATTTTCTAACATGCAACATCACAAAGATTTAGTTATTGGATACTTGAACATTTAAAGCGGGTTGAGTATTATAATGTAAAAATGAGTTTCTAACTGAAATCTTAGTTAGCAGTACAACATCGCACATTCCTTCCAAAAGGAAATTAACTAACTGGAGATAATGTACAGCTCTAATGCTGTATGTAAAGCTGTTTGAGATAGAGCACTTAACAAATACTAGCAACTTATATTCAAATATGACTTGAAATGATGAAAACTTCCTTATCAGAGGCTAACATCAGATTTAATCCGTTGGGCAATACTTGTGATTATTACACAAATAGATGGGTGGAAATGCACAGAGTTATTAACATTTTAGAAATTAGGAAACCTTATAATCAAAATATTATTTTACAAATTGATTTAAATACTGAAGAGGAATATGTTCAGGCAGGTCTTATATTTCAGACATCTTATTTCCCTTTGAAACTTGAAAAAAAAAAAAAAGAAGAAGCAAAAGAAGACGACAGACATGTCAATGGCTGAATGGGTGGGTGGGTCTTCTGTGAGATGAATCATACTTTTCATTCAGTTTTATGAAAGTCTTGCTTCAAGCATGCCTGTAATTACTATTTGTTGCAATCAGATGTATGGCACACCAGCTTGCCATGCAGTACAATTTACAAGGCTTTGCTAAATTACTGAGGGTGAGAGTCTCTTTTGGGGACACCAATTGCAGTGTGGGTCCCTACCCCAGCATGTACCTGTGGGCTGGGAGAGCTGATAATGAACTTTTAATACAGGATGGTCACGGAGGTTCTTTGTTATAATTGCCCAAATACCTAATTGAAGATGTGTAGTAATCATCAGCATAGGCTGAGATAACTATCTCGTTCCCTTGGCCAAAGGTAGCTCTGCCTGAGAAGTTGTTACTAAAAGGACACACCAACCAGCCCAGAGTATGTTTTATATAACTTTCCATTACTGCCTTGCTTGGGTACCAGATGTGTAAAGCTGAGCAATTTTTAGAGCCGATTCCATCCACAGATTCAGGTGCCCAGCCACTGTGTCAGGAGAGAGAGAGACGAGTTGGATGCTGCAGCTTCTTACAGTACTTCGGGGAAGTCAGCTACCTAGCAAAGCGATCTACGACTGCCACCAACCTCAAACCTGCTCAAGCAGGCACAGAGCAAACGCTGATGACAGCATTTCAGATCCCTTACTTTTGGGAGTTTGGTGTCTAATTCTGAAAAAGCCTCCTACCACCAAAGATTTAGACTTCTGAGGCTCCTCTGGAGTTCAAAGTCCTTTCTTTCAAAACAGTAGGAGACAATATTGTTCCTTTCAAAATATGTCAGGAAGAGAAGGCAATAGCACCACTGTTCCCTTTCTTTCAATAACTCAGATAGAAAAACAAGGTAATTAAGCTTGGGTAGCTTGCAACCCTACTAAGGAAAATGTAGACACTCTGACATCTTCTACTGAAGTTGGGTCACTGTGCAGCTGGAGTAATGAGCTGAAAACGGGAGCCAAAAATCCAGAGCATTATTTTGCAACTCCCAGAGCAGGGCATTCAACTGGGAGGGAGGGAGGAAGTTTTGAGCTTCTCTCATAGTCCCCTGGCTTTTCTCTAGTGTGCATTCACAGGCTGGCTCATGTAAAATGCAGCCCTCCATATCTTGAGAGCAGCACCAGTGCCAACACCCAGCTGCATGCCCCAAACAGCAAAAAGCAAAAATATTACCTTTTGCTTGGTCTTCTCTTGTCACCCCTGTTCTGTTTTAAAGAGCAGAGGAAGGCATGGATTTATGCCCAAATAAACAAATGAAGTTTCTCATCTCAGCCTTTTGGATTGCTCACTAGAGACATGCAGGTGTCCCTCCCAGGTACAACGTACTAACGGCACATAGTAACTCTGATCAAGGTACCTCCACTGCTTCATCTCCATTTAGTGGTCCAGGTCACGCAGGTGTTCTAAGCACTCTGCTGCTCAAGCCTGCTACGTGCTGTAAATCCTATCATTAAAGATCTGTTTCCATTCACTGTACAGAATGGGTAGGCACCGACTCGGCATTAGGCATTCTGCAACGTGACCTGGTCTTCTGATGTTTCCAAGGAACGTATCTCTAAACCTACAAATGTCTCCCCAGCCTCTTGTTGGTTTTAGTCCGACCCTCTCAGGACCTAAATCCTTAGTGGGCTTCATGGAGTCTATGGCACATCTCTCTTTTAACAGAGGTTTGTGTATTTTATAGCAAACTCATAGAAGTGCAGATTTTGTGTGCTCATTGCAGTTAAAAAAAAAAAAAAAAGTAAGAGAAAATAATAACAAAAAAACCTTATAATCTTAAGCTACACTTGCTTAGAAACTCATTGCGGAAAACACCAAGTAGCTGAGCTATGGTAAACATTTTTACTGTGTTGACCAATTCATTCAATTACATCTTTTTCCCTACTGTAGATACAAATATTGGAAAATAGTTATTAAAAAATCATTTTCCTTTTTCTGTGTGTATATATAAGCCATTTAATGTAAAGCTGTAATCACTGTCTCATTTTAGGCTGCTTCATTGGTATGCATACAATGATAGATCCCTTAGAGCTGGCATAAAAAAAAAAAGACTTTCATGTACTATATTTAAAAAAACTCTGCTAATATAACATTTGTCATAGAGACAATTCCTATCTTTATATTTTGTCACTGCACATTTTTCAATGAGTGACCTCAACCACTCACATGGCTTTGACTACTATCTGCAGATCCTACATGTCTTTCCACTTCTGACCTCTCTCTTTTCATTTGCTCCTGTATCTCAACCCATCTCTCTCCCAGCTCATTTCACATTTCAACACTAGGATAAACATAGAAAAGGCTGAAATACAGTTCTTAGTCCAGCAGCTGCTGTTCAATTTGCACAATCATCTATAAAGCAAGGAATAAGAAAGTGAAAAATATTCATGTTCTCTAGAGCCCAACACCAAAGACGAATTAGAGAAGCTGCATTGTCTGTCTGATCTTGAAGACAGCCGACAGTGATACCAAGAGGCCATTCTGGAGCCTGGGGATAACACGAATACAGGGCTGCCTGTTCAGTGGCGGCCCTTTACCTCTCAGCAAACTGCAGAAGTAGCTGTTATGCTCCTTAGAACTGGGAATCTAATGAGTTGGTATCGGTTTTATACCACTGGAGAGACAGCATCCCTTTCTTTTCCTCCTGAAGCCCTACACTTGTCCACGACCTGCCTCCAGTCAGGTGTACATCACTGTTGCCTTTGATATTCTATTTTTCCATGGGCACGTTAGCCAGGGCTGGGCTAAAAACTCTGTTATCAGTACTCGAGCTGCCCAGTTTAACGCAAATTACTGCTGCCCCTCTTGTGATCACAGCACAGACATACCCACTTGGGCAAAGCCAGTGTCTGCCTCTTTCAACTTTTTCTCTCAAACGAGGACACAACTAATGGGAAAAGGGAAATAAGGATCAGAAATACCGTTCAACAAGCAAATATGGAAGATAAACTCATCGGAGTCAGAAGATAAAGAAAAGTGCATGGATAGAAAACCTACAGAACAAAGACCAACACCTTGAAATCTGTCTAACACTTACTGTGCAAACACACACATCCTAATTCTCAAGGTGGTCATTAGGCATAATTCCTTTTACTTGGGCCTCACTGTTTCTAGGAAATCAGGACACCTACTCACATATCTAAACACTGGCTCAGTTTATGCCAGTAAATGCCATAAGAGTGAACCAGCATCTCTTCCAAGAAACGGTATTGCTAGTTACCTCATGCACTGAATGAAACCGTATGTTAAAACTGGCCATCAGATTAGAACATCAGTTATCTACACGCTCAGAAGTATCTCTCCGTACATTATTTTCCTGTCTTCAGACAAAACTTTCTAACAGAACCGACTCTTTATCCACAAACAAATGCAATTATTTACACAGAAGGAACACGATGTCTGCTACCAAAATACCTTCTTTACTTTTCCTGAAGTCCACATTTTCTCACGTTCAAAACAAATCCCTCTGTGCTTATTTTTGGGGCAAGAAATAAACACAAAGGCTATAAAATAGCAGTATTCTCTGAAGACATAATGAAGTCATACATGTCATTAAAGTTTAGTCAATCTTCTCAAAATTCTCTAAGGCAAATACATTCAAGGTTAACACAGTCAGCTCTGCTCTTCTACTGATTATATGACTTTATCTCCTCGGAGAAATGTAGATTTGACCTTCAAATTCTGCATATAATTACAAATTTCAAATTAAGCATATGTAGCTAGTCTTTGACATCAAGATATTTTTCACCTTTTCAGTAAAGTAGCTGGATAGAATTAAATAGCCCCCTCCCATCTTGCTTTTGGGTTCTTCCAATAGCAATCTTCAGTTATTTAAGCACACTTTAAAGCACCTTACCTCAATGTTTATCCATGTTTGTCTCAGAAGTCTGGAGCTGCTGACCTAATAAATGTGGCTTTTTAATATTTCTGGACTAGATATACTGAACTGTATCACACATTTTACCCCTCACAATCACCCCAATTCATCTTGACCTTAAGAATCTGACTGCAACAACCGGGTGAATAAAAAAGAAAAACAAACTAGATTAACTTCCACGGTTCAATTTTCAAAACGAACAAGGAAAAAAAGATAAAATGTCGTAGCTCTAAAGCTAGCGGAAATGTGTGAAATCACATTCACACAATGCACACAGCTATTACAGCATCCTGATTCCACCAAATCATTGTAAACACACTTCATGTTTTCAAGAAGAGCTTTTAGTTGAATAGTGGACTTTAAGACGTGGAGAATTCGGGTTTCCGCTCCTAATCCTACTGCAGAATGCTTTTTTCTTATCCAATACATAATCAGTCTCTCTAAGACATTATTTCCCCGAAGTAAAACAGGGATCTTAAGAATTTCCAACCTCATGGTAGCATTTCTCCCGCTGGAGAAAAGTTTGGGCACGACTGATAAGTATTTGGATCAAAAGCAGAATGGCAAGCTGTCCTCAGTTACAGGGAGAGGTATAGAGCAATTCCTAACAACCACATCTGTTTCTTTAATAAGTTAAAAATTTTACTGTTACTGACAATAAAACAACATCTTGAAAGTAAACAGTTACAGTTTCCGAAGTATTTTTGCAGTGCATGAGGGGATTAACAGAAAGCACTGACCATTCCTAAAGTTCAAGGGAACTCTGCAAAGAAGTTTGCACAATCACGGGATCACAGACTGCTTGAGGTTGGAAGGGACCTCTGGAGATCATCATCATCAGAAGTCAAGTATTCTTGCCATATTTCCAAAAGCACAGTTAAAAACGTTTGAATTTCTTCCTAGTTTTCAAATAATTCGGGTCGCAACACAAATTAGCATTGTTTGCTCTTAATGACTGTCTCTCGGAGGATCTGCTCTCTGCAGCTCGCCAACTGCTTCTGGCCAAGCTCAGCAAGGCCACGGAGAGATCTTCCTCTGCCATTTGTGGGGGCCTGCCAGCAGAGGCCAAACAGGAGGTAAGACTTGATTTAAGCAAGTCTCAGTCTCCACGCAGCTCCCTCATTAGCTCCTTTGGCTCGACACTGCCATAAATTACATCAATTATGTGCTGGGGTGGGCAAAGTGGGGGAACTGGAGGGGGAGGGTTCACTGGGTATTTTACCTTGTAGATACGTGAAGAAGGGTTTTAAGTGTGGGACTAAAAGTGAATTAATTTGTTCTGATGAGACTGTGAAGGGTCACTTCTCTGCAATTCAAACACAAAGACAAAAGGGTCTGCCCCTCTAAAACTCCTTCTTCAAGTAACAGATGGCTTTGCAAGTATTTCTGGACTTCCCTTAGACCAGAACTAGTTTTGAGAATGATGCTTCATCTAAATTAACTAAATCTCACACTATCTCTGTTAATTAGCTATCTTTGTTCCCAAATAACGTTTTCAAAATTTCACACCTTTCACATTTGCGTTGCTTCCCAGCAGAAGGCAGGCTCTCCCACAGCATGAGCCTACCAACAGAAATTCTAGGCAGAACGATTGTAATCTTCAGCTGCTATACTGCTGTTAGGGGCTTTAGGGGTTCTAACAGAAATTTCCTGAACCTTTGGCTTTGTTGATTTTAATAGTAAATCCAGCAAATGTGGTACAAGTCTGTTGTGAGATGAAATTAGGCCAAGACGTAGTTAGAATTTCAAAGATCAGTGAAACTGTTGCAGCTGATGAACTCAACAACTTCCAGTATCAGATATTTGGTAATACAAAGGACATCATCGTGCCATGGATTTGGCACTTGACATCCCCACACAGAACCGGGCATCTTAAAAGCTTAGGAAAAAAATAATTTTGCATATATTTTACTAGATTATTATTACTTTGGAAACTAAAATTTCTAAAGGTTTTCTCATAAGCAGGAGCTCAGGTGTCCAGGCTGAAGATTATTAAAGAAAATATGTTTCTGCAGGACTGAGCAAAGACCCTTTTATGCACTGAAGCTGGAAAAGAGTCTGCTGCAGGATCAGGATCTCTCCTAGGGATCACTGCTGGAACCAATTTTCTTCAACATTTTCACCGGTGACCCAGAGAAGTGAGACTGTGGTGAAATCTCCAAGCGTGAGGATGCTGCTAAACTCTTTCGAATGGTCAAGCACTGCCCTGATGATGAGGAACTACATTAAGACTTTACAGAAGTGGTCAAAAAGTTGACAGAAGAGCTTCAATGCAGCTAAGTGTAAGGCGATTAATCTAGGGAAAATAACCTAAACCACAGCTGCACGGTACTGAACTTAGTACTTGCAGCTGAAAATAAGGAAAGAGATCTTGGAGCTGTCACGACCAGTCCTGGAGCAGCACCAGTGAAAGAGGTCAACAGGCTGCCGGGCACCATCGGGATTGGCACAAAGAGCATGATGCTGGGTGCCTTCCTGCCCCTACGTAAAACACCAGTGCACCCACGTTTAGGATATTGTATGCAGCTCTGTTTTTTTGCATCTCAAGGGCAAAGTGGAGTTAGCAAAGGGCAAGTAAACTGATCAGGAAGAGGGACAAACTGCCTTACATGGAAGGACTAAAAGGCTAAATCTCTTCCGTAGCTCAGGTTCTGAGTCTGAAGAGAATAGGAGTGAATGGAAACGGGAAACTAGGAACAGGAGATGGAAGGAGAAGGGAGGCAGATTCAGGTAAGAAATCAGAGAAGTGGTAGGAAAGCACAAGGCGGGTTAGTTGGGCAAGAATTAGGATGGTAAGATGAAAAATATAGCAGCAGTTGGGTAGAAGGAGGAAAGGTGGGAGTGACAGGCAGAGGCTGGGATGAAGAATGACAGGAAAGTCTGGAAAGGGAAACGAGGAGAAATACCCAGAGCTGCAACAGCAGAGTTTCTACTAATTCATTTCTTCCCTGTGTCTGAAATTAAACTTGAAATTCCAGAAGCTCATCACTGGAAAAATCTCTCAGTAGTGGCTAGTCAAAAAGAGAACTGTGAACTGTTGCTTCTGCTGGTATTTCTTCCCCCTTCAGTGCAGGGGACGACACAAACCCAAATGATCCAAAGTAGCTGACAACCATACAGGCCCAATACAATTTTAGACTTTCAACCTTTTCTGTATGGTTCCACATATATTAAACTGTGTGTAATAGCACACTGACAGGTAATTCCTTTGACATTTCTTGATATTCCCCACAGCAGGTTTGGAGGTGTCTTCTCAAAAGGTGAGGACAAACCAGCCATTTCATTGTGCTTTATTGTTTATAATGGAATAAAAATTGTTCGAACATTTCTGGAATTTCTTTCACCACCACCCCTCCCCAGAGGAAAAAAAAAATAATAATAATAATAAAAAATGAGATTTGTTAGTTTTCATTGTCAGCCAGAGTAAAAAGTTTTTAAAAATACTGGAATTTTTTGTTCAATGAATTCTAATCTTACTATATCTGATATGAGATCAAAAACAATACAAAAAAACAAAGACCAAAAAAAATGACAAAAATGATGCCAGTTCTAGCATTTCCTAACTTTGAGAGCTAACATCTTACAAGTCTTGTAAGACTTCTGTTGCTCTCTGACATGACAATACATACGAAGTGGGGTAGTGGGCTGGCAGAAGGTTGGTAGGTGGAAAAGAAGGGAGGAGTAAGGCATAACAATGAGACATATTTCTGAAGTTTTATAAAGCTATTTCTGTGACATTTCAATGAATCATTTTCCAGCACCAATAAAACTTACAAAATACTTACAGCCTGTTTATAAGCTGTTGCAATAACGGATAATAAGCTAACAAGGGGTTCCTTACATCCCTAGAAGGGAGTTGTCTAACTCCACATATGCTACTCGGTATACTGTCTTCACAGAAATACAATAGCTTTTGTTCCATTACAAAAAATTGAATATAAGACATAAAAAAACAAACAAACAAACCTCTTTTTCAAAGTATCTCAATTTTCCAGTTAAAATACAGTGTGGTAAGTACTGCTTAACGCCTGTAGAGAATTGGGAAGCTCTGAATAATTCTGATAAGATCAGTTTTACAAAAGAGTATGTCTAAACAGTGCTTACATGAAAGATTTCAGTTTACAGGAAAGAAAGGGAAATCCCCTCTGCAGGAATTGCACAAGACATGCCAATTACAAGGTATAACGTTATGACACAAGGACATGTTTTTATTTTGGTTTCTGATGGCCATATTAACCACAAAGACAAGACTTCAACAGGTTGCACTCTGCACATGTAAGTGGTGTCAGGAGGCAGTAAACACGCTACAGCCACCTTATATGGACTGACATTTTTAGCACTGGTGTGAGAAGAAATGGGTACTGTAAAACACAACACTTGCAAATATAAAACACAAAGCACCGGGCGTAGCATTACAGAGTCAGTCACTTTCTTTCTCATCAGAAAAACAGAAAATGGATTACTCTGATGAAAACCGTGACCTAGTTTGATTAGTCGCTTACTCATTAATGTAAAATATTATTACAAAATAACAATTTGTAATATTCAACATTTTCAACATATATCACTGAGAATTTTACTGAAAGCAAAATCAAAAAGCAAGGAAATTAAAAATGTTGAGCTTCATAAATATATTTGTGGTTTCTCTATGCATTTAGAATTTACCCTTTTGACCTCGTGTTTAAGCAAATAAGCATCTTTATTCAAGATATTATCAAACTAAAAATCCTTTATTAGCCACAACCAAATATAATTCCATTCATATTTATTCATATCCATAGTTTTGACTTGAATAACAAAATATTTCATAACAGCAAGTGTGATTAAATACTTCCACCTTGAAGGGCTGGAATTGTGCAATACTGTTCTGAAACATCTTGCTAAAATACTCCTTGACACCACTTGTGCCTCGTCCTTCATTTTAAAAACATGCAATTAACAAAGCATTCGTACAAATCTTCTTCCAAACAGTTTTAAGTGATCCTGTATACTCGCTTAGAAAGACATCCACCCCAAGTAGCCAACATAAAGTCCCTTCTATATATGTTCCTTCCCAAACTATGATTTGTTTTACTGCCTATCTTATATTTCACATCACATTTTCCTAAGTGTTGGAATCCAAAGAAGGGGGTAGGAAATAGCGTATTATATCAAGAATATTCATTAACAGGATAACTACCCAAGGTATTTCATTTCTTTGTTTCTACGCATCATAAAACTCTAAGGCACCAAGAGAAATCTATTCTGTTGCTGCAAAGAGAACTACAAAGTCAATTAAGTTCTTCTTCCTGTGAATTTAATGACTACTCATCTAAAACTCAGTGATGTAAAACATCAAATAAATCTTAATAGTTGTTGCACTGCATTCACGACATGGGAGTCTGCCAGTCCTCTGTTCCCGTTACCATCCAAGTATTTCACAATCATTTGAACAGATGAATGTGAAGAGCTATTGAACTTGGACAAGGCTATCATCTCTTAAGATAGCTTAAGATCTGTTTAATAGTTTCGCTCTTCTAAATACCTTAGACATAAATTCATCATAAGTTATTTCGTAACTACCTTCTCAGGGTTTGGTTGTGTTTTTTTGTTTTTTTGGTTTTTTTTTTTCATATTAAAAGCCTCTGTGTAAGCTTATATGTTTTTATTAAGTCAATAACTTGTCCACCAATTTGCCACGAAGTTATGAAAAGAGAGAAAGCTGAAGAATGTCTACTACAAATATTTTAAGTTTTTCCTCTTAAAAATCAAATGCACTTCACCTTTGAACTTGAAACAAAAATAATTTTTTGGTTTTGGTTTATAAATTTTGAAATGTATTACTTCTGTCTTCTGAAAGATCACAGTGGAGCATATTGGGAGTAACAACTCTACTTTTCTTACATATTTGAAAAGCTTCACTCTTTCCTGAAGCTAAGCTCTGGTGTGCATAACAAAACAGTCTTTCAAATACATATTTTCATACTTTAGAAAAACAAACAAACAAAAATCCCCGTGGGATGTCTGTGCTGCTGATAGCACAAGATTGTTGGAGACCAATGAACAGATCACTCTTTATCATTCTGTCATTATGACTCAGAGCGTGGTTCAACGTCTCATTCACTAGAGCCATCAAAACCAGAATTAAAGAAAGATCCATTTCCTCATAAGTTTTTCCATGACATTTAGCTGTATTCCTGAGGCTGAACCAACTGCTGGGGTGACCTTCAACAAACCACTTTCTCTTTCAGAATCTGAATTTCCTCATCTGAGGTGACTTTGTTGGTAACACACTTCAAGATATATTGATTAAAAACAATATATATATATATATACAGTAATAATCAAGTAAAAGGCAGTTATCACATGTTTATGTTGCAGAGGCTTCTAAAGTCATCAGCCACCCATCAGTCCTGACACAATGGTACCCATGATAATGACTATTGTTATTTTTGGTACATGAATATCAAAGAAGCTATTTCCTGTATCAATGCTGAGAAATACTAGATTAAAGCAAGGAAATTCAACTTCAAACAAAGATGGATACTAAAATCAGTAGATATCTTCAAGACCATTCATCATGTGCTATACTTTCTGAATGAAACTGCTGAGGAGGAACTAATTTTACCATTTTTTTTCCAGTTTCACAATTTTAAAGGAAACTCCAAAATATACTCAAACTATTTAATGGAGTTGTATGTAGTCAGAAGAAAAAAAAACATAAACAGTGGCAGTGAAAGAAAATAACCAAGTAATGGGCTGGTTGTCATCCTAAAAACCCCATCCAAACATGGAATCTCACAGTGAGAATAGTGATGGATGAAGGTTCAAGAGAGATTAGAAGAGCAGAAACTCTGCTGCAACCCAGGGAAGACTTTACAGATGCCCTCCATTACACTCCTACAGAAGATGATCTTTCTGCTTCAAAATAAAATCCCTAATTCTAATAGTTTCTGTACAGTAAAATAATAAAAGTGCTGCTAGACAAAGGGACTGCTGGATATTTACCATGTCAAAAAGAGCCCATATTTCAAAAGACTCAGAAAGGATGTGAAACCTCACTTCCAAGTACTTATGAAATAAAGTATGCTTAATGAAACTTCTGCTAAAAATGAGTAAATAGCACATGATCACATTTTGCTTCTCTATTTTAATAAAACCTCTTCAATCTAATGAGTTAACTTTAAAAGAAAATAATTTATGTTACTCTCAGTTCTGTCCTACAGCTCCTGACAGGGTGGTTTTGCTTGGTTAATTGAGATTTGGGTCTTCCATTCAACATCTTCCATCTTGTTTTAACAGTATTACTTTAATATAGGACTCAAAGTGTGTAATACTAATTACTTACAAAACCAAACAAGAACCTTTTTCATCACTCTGTTCTCCAACCATCACACAGTAAAAATAATAATTAAAAAACAACAACAACAAAACATGAGTAGAGGCCATCAATATTTCTCCCGAAGAGCACCCCAAGGCTCACATCAATCTTGTGGTAAAGCAATAATTTGGGACTCAGGAGATCTGGCCATTACCACAGTTTTGGGGATTTTGCTTTATAAAAATTAGGAACAATTAGGAATAGTACTGAATTTCTGCACCTAGACTACAATCTGTTCTCAGCAGGTGCTATTTCTTACTATGTGTATATGCGGTACCCACTCTAATGGTATACCAATCTTAAGTGAGATGAACAGAACCCATTCGCCTATAAAAATCATAAATACATACATAAATATGAATAGTATAGCTATGGAAACAGATTGGTGGGTGGGGAGGAACTTGAAAATAAACACAATAGGAATAACAAAGCAATCACTCAAGAAAACCCTCCAAACAATACTAGAAGTGTGCTTTGTAAGTTAGCAGACTCGAAAATACAGGTAGGTGAGATGAGTTTCTACAAAGTGAAATACAAATATGAACATGAACACTTCAGTAAACAGTGCTATTGACATTGCTCACAGAACTTCTACAGCACAAATGTTTGTCATATTTGCAGGTTTCATAGGAGAAATCATGATATTGAATTATTTTCCCTTGTCTTCGATTTATAAGGTGGATCCTAGTTTTAAGAAATACGATGTTGTTTTCCTCTTTTTAACCCTCCAATAGTTTTCTTAACCCAGCGAACATCTATAACGTCAGTTAAAGGTTCATTTGTTTCCTCACTGATTTCCTGTAAAACTTGTGACTCAGCATGTCACCTGAACCTGCTGCTCTGTGGACTGAAAGGACATCGAACACTTTTGTAATCACGCTCCAGCTGCACGCTTGTCAGCAGTGTGGTAGCCATCACCGAATTGGAGGTGATCATTACCCTGTTACTAAATTCACCCCTGCATTTATGATTGCACGCACACACACCTTGCTAACTGAGCCAGAACTATTTCTGTCATCTGTAATCACTGTTGACGAATATACCTTTTTTTCTATTCACTGCAGAATATTTTTTTTTCTCTCAATAGTTTTGAAGTTAACAAGAGTCTTGAATAATTTCCTTGCAACACTGTTCTCCACTAACTCTTTTTGGATGAGATCTGCTTTTAATAATGTGGATACCTTTACAGATGTGACCCCAAATCATTCATGTGTTAATTTTTGAGCATTTCTTGGAATTATTTATAAGTCTCCTTTTCCCACATATGTAATGAACACTTTCAATCTGAATATTTGGCTATTTAACATGGTAGACTGAGGTCTAAAGTCTTCTTGCCTTTAAAAACCTATCATGAGATTTCTTCCTATTCGATCTTTGAATTTTTTGGTAAAGGTTTTGCTTCTGGGTTTTCAGAATACCTTTTACTTTTATTCGAGGAGGTATTCCAAAAACACCTCTTTTATATTGAATTGCTTTAAGCTGCTGCATTTAAAATGAAGAGTTTTCCACTCTGCAGGTTTAAATAAAACCTACCCAAATACTGCAGAGTACATCTCTATCTGAAATAAGGAGTAAGAGTAAATAGCACTCTCTAATTTGTTTCCTTGGCATGATTCATTATCTTATGGTCCTCTCTTCTTTCATTTCATTTCCAGTCTAGATTTCTACATACAAGAAAGTTTTTCTGTGTCTTTAATAATTTTTCCTGCCTCTCTCTAAATGTTACTTTAACTGTTTCCCTTTGAAGATAAGATCCCTGCAGATGAATACAGCATTCATGGAGAGGATGTATAATTTGTATATTATCTCTTAGGTTTCTCTGTTCATTTTTAACATGATCCTTTTCCTCTTGCTGTACTGTCAGAGGTCTGAATCTGGGGACACAGAAAAGAAAACACTCATTGTTTTGGGCCTTCCTCCTCCCTCAGTTTGTCAGTAACAAAACGAGGCGACATCTGCCTGGAGAGGGTTAGGCTGAAATTCTGCTTCTGAAGCATGTGGGAAGAAAAGCATGGGATTCAGAAGGCTTTCCAGAAGGAAGTTAGTCTGCTGCTGGGATCTCTTCGTGGGAAGGTCAGAACTCTCCTCCCTGGAGTTATTCCTCAGAATACAAGTGCAGGATGACAAAGCCTTCTGGCTGTAACACCCGTTTGACCTCATGAGCTGAGTCCTTGTTCTGACGTGTACTTTAGAGTCATAGAATCACAGAATCATTAAGGTTGGAAATGACCTTCAAGATCACCTGGTCCAACCATCCCCCTACCACCAATGTCACCCACTAAACCACGTCCCTAAGCACCACGTCCAGCCTTTCCTTGAACACCCCTGGGGATGGTGACACTACCACCTCCCTGGGCAACCCGTCCCAATGCCTGACTGCTCTTTCTGAGAAGAAATGTCTTTCTTCTCATTTCCTCCCCAGGCGCAACTTGTGGCCATTTCCTCAAGTCCTATCATTAGTTACCTGAGAGAAGAGGCCGACCCCCTCCTCATCACAACCTCCCTTCAGGTAGTTGTAGAGTGCAATGAGGTCTCCCCTGAGCCTCCTCTTCTCCAGACCACACAACCCCAGCTCCCTCAGCCGCTCCTCACAGGACTTGTGCTCCAGGCCCTTCACCAGCTTCGTAGCCCTGCTCTGGACACGCTCCAGGGCCTCGATGTCCTTCTGGTACTGAGGGGCCCAAAGCTGAACACAGCACTCGAGGTATAGCAAAGAAAAAATATCTTACAAGAAATAACTTATTTCACCCTTCTGAAACACGTTGATTTTTGATACCAAATCCTGTGGGACTGGAGACTGCCGGTTGCCAAGCAGGAGCCCCCCGCTCACTCCCGGTGCCTGTGATGGGCTGGATCCGGGCTGGCAGTGCCCAGCTGCCCGTGTCTGCAGGCACAAGTCTCAGAGCCCAAGCACGTCTACGTATGTTGAAGTCCTCTTTTCTGCAGGCATTATCTCTAGACTTACCTCTGCCATCCTGAATTAATCTAAGGTGATGCATACCACAGTTCACAACAGTTCTTCAATTCTCATCTAGTTTATTTATTTATTTATTTATTTTTAATTTACTTAGGAAAACAAGTTATTATGTTACACCTGTTTTTTCCTGAGTGGATTCCCAAGTCACCTTAAACTGACTTTCCTTTATGATGAAATTTGTTACTTCTCTTCTTTATTTTATCCTCTCCTTGTCCATATTTACTTGCTTTTTGAAATAAAAAGCTCCTCATATGCCACTGAAAGGGACTTATTTTTTCCAAATCTGATAAAGACTTTATTATCCACAACAATTTCAGATTTTCTGCAACGGGTCAGGAGACCAGACTAATTCTGTAGTTCAATAGTACATCTATTGAAATTATTCTCATACTTAGGAAATCCAACAATGTCAACTTGTTCGCCACCTGAACAGAAATACTTTAAAGGCTTTCTGAAAGCTTTATGGGTTCTGCCGCTCTAATTCTGAAAATTATGTCCCTGCTCATTAGGGATAAGTTTCATCTGCACAGCTTTACTTTTGGTGAACAGACATTTCACCAGGGGTGCTTGTAGCCAGAGATACCCAGCAGCAAGTACCCTCTGGGCATATGTTCTGCTGTAAGGTATGTATAGAGACAGACTGACCGGGGAAAATAGGAAGAGACATTGTTGAGAAAGAACTGTTCAGAAGAAAAAAGTATTAACCTGTGACAGGAGAGAAATGGATTTATTTCTCTGTTCTGACACACTTTCTGAAAGTTCCTGTACAAATCACTTAAACCTAGACCCACAAAGATAATGATGTGCCTAACTTCCACTGAAACCCATGAGAGCTGAGTCCCCAAAAATACTTTGGTGGAAGTAAATCTTGTTTTTCTGGGTCTCCGCTATCCATCTGCACAATAGGTATTACTGCAAAACAGCATTTCATCAGAGGCAGCTCATATATTCCCTGTTAGTATCCACAGTACAGAAGAATTTAAAGGCATTGGCTGTGTGGGATATTATACAAATAGGAGAAAGGGAGACCTAGAAAAACACATTTCAGTGCCAAAACTGTACTTGTCTTTAAAATAAGCAGCCCCAGTGTCTCAGCCGTCTGAGTGTCACTGTTTCTCTGCCACTCTGCTGTGGTTGGAAGATTACAGTACAGCAAAACCCCGAGTGGCACTGCTAAGCATGGGAAAAAGAAAGATAACCAGCAAGGGTATAGCAACCTACCCTTCCTTTCCAAGCTTAATAGAAAAGAGAAACATTTCTACGTTTGAAACAGAACCAAAAGTTTTCTGCCCAAATATTCTTGTCATTAAGTTTCATGCATTTGATTTATTACCACTTCCTGCTGTTCATATTTAAACTCTCCTTTCCAGCAGGCACATAATCAAAATCACATTAAGCGTTCCAACAGCTTGCTTGTAGTGGCTATTTATAGTAAATATTTACTGATAGATACTTTAAGAGAAAAATAAAATCCTACACATGACAATTATTTGCAAAATACCGATCAAATTCAGTTGGATCAACACTTCAGTATAGGATCTGAGGTTAAAGACAGAACGGAGTCATATTTATGTTATTTTTAGAACCTATTTCATATTGCCTCACTATCAAGCTATAGTGCAGTTGCTTTCCAGCATGTTGCAGAGATGTGGAGCCAAGAGGTTTTTTGCTGCATCCAGTTATCTCATTAGGTATGAAAAAAGCTTTATATGAACTCTCACATTGGTGAGAGCAGTTGTCATATGCCCAACCCATTAGCAATCTTTCCTAATAGACCCTGTAAAATGGGTCCTAGGTTTGATGACAGTAAAGCCACCCTTCAGAGTTCTGAGAGTTTGGAAATTCCACATCCTGCTAGAAATTAGAATGTGTGTGTTATGCAAAAGTTCAGTAACATACAATGGAAATTACCCTGTATGGGGTCAAATAGTCTGCAGAACAGTTGGAATTCTAAGGCTGCAAGACTGTAAATTAAAGAGAAACCAATCAAATTTTCAAAGAAACACATTAATACAGCATGCTTACGGCAGTGCCAAAGCCCTTCATTTTAGTGCTTTTTAGGACTTATGCCTCTCATTTCATGACTGAATTGTCAACTGAATGCATTTCATGCTAACTGTCTCGAGGCACTAAACTTGTGATCAAGCTGATGATTTAAGAAGTCACCACAAAAGACTGCCTAAGTGGCAGGCAGCATGAGTATGTATGCCCCCAAAGATGGAGCTAAAGAAGGTTTAGTGTATTTAGATACACTAATGTGAGAGTAATGGATACCATCCTGAAGAGCTCAAAAGAAGTAGATACCCAGCCTGAATCAGTTTCATCATAAGCTTTTAAGAAGAAATGGTGCAACTCTACGGTTAACCTGTTACTCTGGTAACAGCTAGCATAAGGAATCCAAAAAGGAGTCATATATTTAAAGGTGTGTGCAAACTGGTGAGCAGCTGTGTTGTTGAATCAAAACAAATTACAGGCAGCAGAAAAGCCCATCTGTGAGCACTGATACATAAAGTGCTGCTATTCTGACATAATTACAAGCAAAATAAACCATAGGCAGCACAAACTGGGTAGCGAGAAAACACGTCGTAGCAACCCAGCCCAGGGATTTCTGTGAAAAGGGCATGGTCCTAGGAGATTCTGAGATCTTTAGCTTGGCTTTGTTACTTGTGAACACAATGCCTGGATAAACAAGGAGACAAAGGCAGAATAAACCTCCTTATATCAATGACCTTTACTCAGCAGTAGCACTTGAGTTTTCCCAGGGTTGAAAATAAGGTAGCTTTAACACAGCCAGCTGGCAGTATCATCCAAGCATTACTTCATGGGAGATGCTGAACTTTCAGGTTCTTCTGAGGAAAGAGAGACATGTCTGAATTTCACCAGCATACTGATGAGTCTCTTTTCTAAATTCTGAAGTGGTGGCTCTGCAAGGCATCGTATTAAACTACCTGGGAGGCACGGTATGGCCTTAAGGGCTGCTATGTTTCAAAACAGTTGATGATGACACACAATTGTCTGCCAGTACCTGCTGAGCCCTTTCTCAGAAGCGCGGTGAAGTGCAAGAAGAATAGCCTCCAACTTATCTGCCGTGTCCCTCATTCACCAGGCAATAAACCACAATCAAACGTTCTTCTAGGCACTCAGCATAAACGTGATGATTCGACAACCTAGAGCTAAGAGTGAAGAGCTGAACGCACAACCAACCCACCTCGTACAACACACGAAGGAAAGCCAAACCTGGCCTGGAACCTTTCCAAATGCCACCAACAGGCAAATTTGGGGAAAATAACCAAACCATTCTCTACTCTTAAATAAAAAACAACACAACAGATGAAATCTTGGTCTTACTGAAGTCAGAAGCAAAACTCTTGATTTAACAGCGCCTGCACTTCATCTGCAGGAAATTAACTGTCAGGCTTTCAAGCGTTTTGTCTCTTGGGTAATACTTGAAACATTCATCAGCAGTGCAGCGGGATACCAGCATCTCTGTTTAATTTTCCTCTTGGTAGAAAAAGATTGCAAAAACTTCCATGTTGCTGCATTTATCTACACTTTAAATAATGGAATTATAATCTTTCTACTTCCCCTTTATTTTTTTAGAAAAGAAATTCCCTGACGGGATGGCCTTTTTCCAGTTCGAGGTTTTCATTTTCCACATCTGCAGCTGTTAGTAAGTGAGAAGCTGCTTTGGATCATCTCAGTGCGTATTCTACCACTTTCTGCTTAAGAAACATGATTCTAGTAACAGACAAGTCAGCTGTCAAGAGGTTGTTTCACAGATGTACTTGGCAACATGTGAAGCCATTTTCAGCTGGCAATAGCTTGAATAAACATGTAATTCTACCAGAGAAAAAGGCTTAGGATAAAGCAATGATGAAATCAAGAGTAAGCAGCATGCATTATTTAACCGTTTTTTGATGTTCAGCATCCCCTTCCAGAACTCGGTGCACATCTCACTGCTGTTTAGCCCTCGCAGCGTGCACTCCTTTTATGAGACCCCAAGCACAGAGACAAAAGGAGACTGAATGGATCGAGGCAGGACGCTATGTAAGGGATCAACAGCACAGGCGAGTGGCACACCAACGGATATAGGTTTAGTGCCTTGATTCACCTATCAAACTCCACATTTTATAGGGCAATAAAAATATTTCCTTGATTACGCAACGGATGGACATTCAGCTTTGCTGCTTGTGTCAGCAATACGCTCATGTTCCTATTTCTGGAGTCTTGTGAGCCTCTTACCTGATAACACACAGAAGTGTGGAGCACAGCGTTTGATGTTGAGCACTATATTATCTTGCCAACCACAGTCTATACTACGGATTGAGTTTGACTGCAGGCAAGTAGCATTTCTCACAAGGATGTTCTATGAGATGAAATATTTTCTGATCAGTCCGTGTAGCTGGAAGGGAAGAAGCAAGTTTGAAGGGAATAAGCAAGTTTTTTATTATTTGTTACTTTCCAGGTTGTATTCAAGTAGCACCCAAACTGTGCAAGGTATTTCATGTGGAATTTTTGCTCATGCCCTCCCAGATGAGTTCCCAATCAAAGGAAACACAAGAGAATAAAGATTCAGCTTACAGAAAAATCAATTAAGCACTTTTCCTTCAAATAAGAGGCTTATTCACAGTGCTGTAAGAAGAGACTGAAAATGCACACTACAGTGTGGATACCGAATCCATAACTAATCCTATATAAATGCACCAAAGCGAATATTCCAGAATTAACAAACAATGTGCACTTTCTCTTGCACATCACATTCCATCAAGTATTTGTACTGTAAGCTGCTTGGAGCAGGGACCCATCACTGTTAATTAGGCCATAAGAATTATGTACATTTAGTTACCACATTTAAGATTTTTTCTTCTTTTCAAAGAGCATATTTCAGTTTACAGTTCCCCTATGAAACAGAGGTTGAGAAATAGAAAGCAAAATCTCATTTTAAATCCCAAATGACTTTGGTTTGATTCTGATCTTAATTTCTTTTTTTGATTTACGTGTAATTTTTATTAATGTAAATGGTAGGACAGCACGTTTTGATGTTTCACACAGTAAAACCTCCGGTCTGCTCCAGCTAGACAACCTGCACAATACCTGGAAGAGTTTTCAGAATCACACGTTCAGGACACATCCTAAGCTACATATCTTACCTTCACAATCATGAAGGGTTGAAAACATCTCTTAGATAAAAGTATTTTGTGGAATCATAGGGGACTAGGTAGGGGACTACAGAAAAACAATTACTGGAAGTCCACAATTTGGTGAACTTTGGGCTATTTTTTTTCTTAGAAAGACAAAGAAACATAAATTCAAACTTCCTTAAAACTCAAGAACAGGAAGTTAAAATCTTCCAGATGCCCAGATCCACAACCAACTTGAAAACTGATTTTTGAGAACAGACAATAAAAGTGATTGAAACATGAACAAAATCGTTCATGCTCTTATTGTTCCTCCCATACTGTTGACCACACTGACTCTTTCAATATGCAGCTCTGAAGGAGCCAATCCAAAAGTAAAATATTTCTGAAATACAATTTAAAATCAGAAAAGAGGAACAAGACTGGGCACACGTTTCAGAAAACATGACCTCATACGTAAGTTTTTGAATCAAAATCTGTTGTTAAGCACTTCCATGTGAGTTACTTCCATATCCAGAGCAGAAAACCCAACTGAAATCATCAAATTACGATGTGCCCTTGCCCAGATATGTTCTTTTTAAGGCTCTTAAGAGGACAAAATGGCATGCACCAACTGCAAGGCTGTCTGACGTACAGGTAAATCCATGATTGCTTATCTTGTGGAATCAACCTCTCATGTAAATGTGAGTTTCCATATGGACGTAGTTGCAGGAAATGAGACTCTCTTCTCACTTATGCAAAGAAAGGGTTCTCCCTCCTGCAGCTATTAGCACACTCCCTTTGCACCATCAAATTCATTCCTTCTCAACCAACTCCAGCACTCAGCTCTCTTCTGACAGAATTGAAGGATTTCAGTGACGATTCAAACATAAAAAATCAAACTTAAAAAGTGGAGATGAATACACTTGACACCTGAGTATATATACATCCTTTACCCGAAAGGTTTGGGGCTACTACAATCATAAGTGAAAGCATTTTTTAAAAAAGAGTGTGTATTTTGCTACAGCTAGAGCTATTTCAGAAGCAACTATTTTGAACAATAGGGGTCTGCACACCTGGGAAGCTGGCAGCCAAGCTTTAGGCTATTAACAAGCAGAGAATGCAACCTTCCTTTAAAAACCTCAAAGTACTAATTTGGACAATTAAATGTAATATAGTTATATATACATATATATATATATATATACCTGGTTATGTTGTGTAAAACATCTGTGATTTTTCAAAATTCTGAAAGTTCCCTCTATGGTTAAATACAATTTATAATAAGACTCCTGAAATGCTAAAATGCTACTTATCTTTCTGGTGCCCTGTACACCCATGCCATTCATAAATGTTTTTACGCTACCATTTCCGTCTTCAAGGATTTGCAAGATAAGGCCCCATTCACTAAAAAGCCTTAAGTCAATGGTCTTCAGTCCGTGGTCTGTGAGATTGTAAGCTTTCAGAGAAGCAAACTAACCTTCGTGAGACGTAGGTTTGTTTTGGAAGGGCCTACACCTTCACTCTGTGAGGTCTGCAAATAAAATCGGTAACTCCTGCGTTAGCAGTGGAGAAATCACACAGGTATTAGTGGGGCCGGGACCCACAGACTAGGCCTCTGACAAGCAGGAAGCTGTTTATGGGGTTCCAAGTGCTCTGGATTCTCCCTTCGTTGTTTAGTCCGTGCTATCCACTGGATTTACTAATTCATCAAGCTGTCTTGGGGGCAGGCTGAGACTTCTGCTCGTCACAAAACTTCACCAACTCCTCCTTATCTGCTTTCGAAAACAGAAAAAGATCTCTGTTCTTGAATCTATCAGTCACTACTCTGAACTCGCCTTAAACTTACATGTGCAGTTTGGCTTCAGTTAGAAAAGTAGAAACCATTTTTCTACTAAACCTTGTTAATTTCATCATCTTTCTCATCGAGCAGAAACAAAACCCATGACAGCAATTCAGCCCACAACCCCAGAAGCTACGAATTGCTACCTAGTAAGATTTCTGTTTACAATACTCGGAGATATACAAACCATTTGTTAAACATGAAAGTTGGCTTCTGCTTCTGGCCTGACCAAAGCTGATGCCAACGCAGTACATCAGTTAGGATATATTCTGGTGAGGTACAAGGCCATCGAGCAGAATTCTCCAATCTTTCTGCTATTCTGCCAGTACTGTCTGTGCTAAGAACTGGGCAGAGCAGCTGCAGAGCTGAACAGATTTGCAGAGACAGGACCAAATATATTTACTGCTAAAATTTGGATACACTCTGACCACAGTTTTTCCAAAGTTTGCTGCTAGACTCTCGGAAGTGCTGAAAGCGAATCAACCTAAGAATACACCACCACAGAAGATAACCACAGTCTGTATCAGCCCCAAAACGTTGCCCCTCCCATGCACGCTCAAGTTTTTTTTGCCACTTTTCTGCTGTATCTGTGAAGAACAATCATAAATACTATTGTATATATAGTGTAATAATATAGGAAGATTTTCAGTCAAAGAAGATTAATTACTAAAGAAAAAGAGTTCTATACATTTCTCTCAAGATGAAATTTTAAAGGTATCCTATAAAGATAACATCAAGTAAGGTAAATTAATGATATTTCATACTCCAAAATATACATATTTCATCTCATATATATGCATATTATGTATATTGTATATTTGTATCTATATTGTATATGTATATTTCATATATATATATTTCATGTATATTTCATACTCAAGAATATATATATTTCTGCAAACATTGTATTTGGCTGTTTTATTAGAAATGGCAGTGTTAGTAAGATAGTAATATTGGGCTAAATTTTGCTAAATGGTATTCATTTTGACTAAAACTGATGGACTGACTGAATTTCAGTCAAAAAAAAAGCGTATCCAGTTCACCAAACCCAAGAAACTAAGAAAATCATGCAGTGTTACCTCCATAATTCTGACAATCTGTTCTTGGGACAGCTCCAAGGTCATTTTGTGTTGAGTAGGGACCTGAAGTTAAGCTCAAGTCATCTCTATGTTGGGAATAATTTTTGGCTTTCCTATAAGAATCTGTCCATTGACTGCACAATGACTTTCTGAAAGCCCGAAATCTGCACATTCTCAAACCAAAAAAAATCTGGCCTTAGTGATACTGAGATTTCATCTTGACTGGGTACAAGTCCAGAAAGAAGAAAGGACGAAAATGCCTAAACTGCATGGAGGAAGAGGCTTTCTGATCCAAATGGGATAAGAAGAAAGCCTTAGAAAGGCAAGGGGAAGATTGGGAAGATCAGCCTGAGGGGTGTGGAATGAACAGAACACTGGCAGGGGAATGAAGAGGGAAGTTAGAAAGGGAGTTTCCTTATTCCAAATTCAGAAAAGGAGAGAATTGAGATGACCTATGAAACTTGATGTAAGACTGCATCCTGCTAGCATAAATGCTGAAGTCAGTGGGAACTGCGTGCCATTTAACAATGCTGATAAACCAAGTCCTAGACTTCTCATAAGGTACCAAAAGCACCCATGTTAATCTCTTTGAAATTTCAGTTTTCCATCTGTCAAGTATGAATAATAATAATCCTCTCATATGAGTAATGTAAAAACAAATTCATTAATGCTCACAGATACTGCAGTTAATGAGTGTCATTAAAAAAAAAGCCCAACAGAAGTACTAACTCCATATTAAGAACAAGGTTTGATTGGTCTGCAATATACAACAAGCCAGCCTTTTGTTCTGTGTGCTTGTATCTTGAGTTTAATACAATGAAGTCTTGATTTTTAATAACTAAGCAATACCCATAGCAGCAGTAATAAAAAAGGTACCGACTGTATATAAAACAAGGTAAAGAATACAAAATTCTGAATAAGAATTAAGAGATACAATCAAACCATGACTATATAGCTTAAAGGATATCTGATTGCTCAGGTGTAGGGACTGAAGGGGAGATAAAATAGTCATTTTAATTCAGACACTTCTCGGTGTGCAAGCTTGCCTTTGCAGCATTTACGATATCCCCTTAACTGCGTATTATGTGTGTGTACATACCTATGTTCATGCTGGCACTCAAATCTTCTGTACTGACATTGTATAGACAGCTATACTCATATATTAAGTAATTTTCCCCTAAACCCATAAAATACCTCTAGAACTATACATTCAATGTTACTGCACAAAGAAGTTAAAAAAAATCATTTATGGCATAAATTACTCATGAACAATAGCAGCTTGAAAATATATTTTTCAATTCTTTTGAACTTAAACTAATCTTAAAACAACAAATGATGAAAGTTCAAACAAAAGCTAATTTTGTTTAATGAACTAACCAAGGAGGTATTGTGAAAGTATTGTGCAACCAAATGCTAAGCTAATTATTGTGAGATCAAATAACTGTTGCCATAGTTACTGGACAGTGTTTTCCATAACCACTTTTATCTCTTCAATAAATCTTTGTGACGCAACAAATATAAAAAGTTGACTGTAAAATGACTATTATGTTTCAAACAGCATTTAGTTATGACTGACCTGTCATTGTGATTGTGTTCCCATATTTCTCAGAGGACAATAAAGGACAAGTATGTGCTCAAGTTAACACTGAAACAGCAATAGCCACAGCTTGGCTTTTGGGCTGTAATTCAGGTTGTTGATTTTAGCACAAATCTTTTTGTGTGTGTGTGTGTGTATCAAACACGTTCGTGTTGATTTGTTTGTCTTTAGACCATAAAGTATCAAAAAGGTCATCCCGTTGTCCCGTTTTCCCCCATTAGAATAACAGTTATTCTTTTATGTTAGTTCCCATTAGACAATGCAGTGAACTCTGCAGTAACTGAAAGCTAAAAGCAAAATCTGGGTCGTCAACAACTGCATATGAAAGTCAACATCAAAAGCCCATAGTACTGCATAATAAAATGAACCCTGCTGCTCGGATTTAATGCCCCTGTAAGGGCGGCTGGTACACTCCGTGCCATAGACTCGACAGTTGGCTTTTGTGAAAATTGTTCAGAGTGAGTAAGTGTTTTATGTTATCTTCATTTTTATGTACACAGTTTTACCAGGGGATTCAGGATTAAGTTAATGCTTGGAATTAACTGAAATTGGAACGGTCTTGAGAAAAAAAAACAAACACTGTTTTTGACTGGTGAACTACAAAAATTACAAAGATGGATACCACAGAACAGGCTGAGTCTCTCAGTGAAACTTTCTAAATTCAACATTTTAGCACAGATGTTGAAATGAAATCCTCAAGAGCAGAAAATAAATGCTGTCTAGACCTTTGTATTAAACGTCAGTTCTCTATTTCTCTAATATCCTGCAATTTCCTGCAAATCCTGCCAGCTGACACAGGATGCTGCAGAAAGTCCCACAAAACAGATGTGGCTCTGAATCTGCTTCTGTCTTAAATTCATGAGAAAGTGATTATCAATTAAAGCTAGCCACGAATTCTGCAATGTAAGAGTTTCAGAGAAAAATGTAAAACTGCCCAATTTCATATGTTCTGGGAACACGTTCCGGATTTGTGCATCTTTCTTCATGTCACCAGCATGTTTCTGATTTCCTGAAGGGGGAGAGGAACTTTTGTGAACACAAAATATTCTCATCACACATAGGTGTCCCAAATTTCAGAGGCATGTTGTCAGGGAGAGGCTCCACCACCATCACAGTTTCTCTGACTGCCGCAACAAGGGACTGTTTGTCCCGACAAGGGACAAAGTTCAAGACTTCTAACATGGTAAGCCAACGAAGCAGGAGGTAGGTTTTGGAAGAAGGAGATGCATTTGGGAAGACTTAGTGTTCCTGAAGCTGGAAGTGCCATTCCTGCCAGCTTTGTAGAGGTTACACAAACAAGAACAGCACAGTTCAAGTCAACTGTTGGATATCAGTTCAGTGTAACAACTTGCCAATTTTTTTTTCAGCAAGTATTTTCACAATTTTCGATAGATAGGAAGTTTTCTATTTTAATCTGTTCAGCAAACAAAAATCCTACTCTGGGCTATTTTTGCAAAAGGACAAAAGGAGTGAGATGGCACTTATGACCCAAGAAATTCCAGTTCTCAAATGAACTCTGAATTTACGCAGGTTTCTATCAGGCATGGATCTGTGCAGCCTCCACAACGTTTTCCAAACTTTGTGGCTCAGACATTAGAGCTCCAAACAATGCCGTTTCTCTCTGAGGCACATGCATCCAGCCCTTGTGTTGACAGCAGGGCTCACAGAGCAGACAAGTGGCCTGGGCCATCTTTGCATTCCGCTGGTTTTTGCTGCTCAGACGGCCCCCAGGCAACCCCGAGGCAGCCGGGCAGTTGTGCTTCTCAGATGAATCAGAATTTAATGTATTCTGTTGAGAAAGACAATAAAATAGATGCATATAAAACCATCTGAGCAGGTGGCTAACAGGGAATGAGGTAACTGAGAAGCACCGCGTAGAAGATAATAGCTTATAAAGTGAGATTTGAAAACAGCAATGAACAAAGGGGGTATTATTTCTACAGAACCAAAGAAGGGAAGATTTTCATAGGACTATAAGGGACTGCGATGCTGAATTTTGGATCACAGGTGAATGACTCATACGTTGCTGAGTATTTTTTCTCCTTTCTCATCTTCCCAGGCCAGTAATGAATTTCATTATTAGTTTACCTAATTTGAATGCTCAACTCAACCTCTAGCACACTTTTCAATGTTTCTGTAACAAAGCTGCCATCTGGATATTACACGCCTGCAATACACACTGTCACTTACTGAAACTCTTTTTCAGGTAGAAAATAAAAGACTGCACGTGTTCCCAGGATATAACTGTTTCAGGGAAGAGACAAACTGGTTAGTTACATTCGTGTCACCTCAAAACTACAAAATTTTAGAAAGCTAAAAACCTCAAACAAATAAACAATAATACGCCCTGTCAGTAACCTAAATCCCCACAGTCCTTACTCAGGGCAAATGCCTGTTTTGTTAGAGAAAGGACAAGGTTGCAGGAATTGCATTCATATGAATTACAATATCAGACAATTTTACAGCAAACTATATAGAGGTTGAGAACGTTCTTTTTTTTTAATGTGGGATATGTTGAAGATTGAGACACTGTAGCCAATGAAAAGTTGTGGGGGTTTTTTGTTTGTTTGTTTTTATTGTTTGTTTTGTTTTTAGAATATTCTTCAACTGCTCATTTGGCTAGAAAATTGTGCAGATCCAGCGCTGTGATGGATTTTAGCTTTGCTGATGTTAAACTACTAAGCATTGAGTGCATTACAGAGAAATTTCATGAGGTGAAAAAATAAATATCTGTGCAGTCCCTGTTAATGGGAACACATTTTGCATTGTCACCCATGCTGCCGTTCTGAAGATATTTTAGGTTTTTTTGCTTCTTGCAACACTCAAATGAGCAAATTTACAAAGACTTACTTACACAGTGCATCTCAGAGACAGCACCTCTTTCTCTGTGCATCACAAAGATGAAGCTTCGAGCACACCTGTTTGCAGGGTGGTTTGGAACTTACTTCTCCAATAACCTGGCAGAATAAAACCCTTACAAGCCCAGACTATGTAACCTCTGACAACACAAGCCATTCCAAGATGCCAGGCAGCCCTGGAAAGCAGAGAGCCTGTTTCAGAGGGCAAAAGAGGTGAAGTGAGGAAGAAAAGTTGAATGAGTAGTACTTGAGGGAGGGAATTCAGACTTCTGTGGCTGGTCCTAGTGCAGTGATTCCTAAGTTTTTCCTGCCATAACCCCACTTCTAGCATTACACCCCAATTTTCACTGCAAATTTTTATATTGACCATATTTGAGAATCACAGATCTTAGTACTAATCTCAAAGTTTTTAGGAAATTAAATAAGGTTCATCAGTAACTCCAAAGCACTGGACACATGAGAACTGAAATACATAGCTCCAAACGCTGCTCCCAGTTGCACCATTGGTTTAGTGGTTGCCCTTGAATCATACCACTGTAAACAAAGTGGGGGACAGGGCTTTGCATCACTTATATAAATAGAAAATATTCTTTGTACTGTTACATAAAACTCATTTTGCAAAAGACTTTTTCTAAATCTTTTCTACTATTTTACTTATTTCCTTGCTAATTAGCTTTTAACCAAATGTAGATGTTTTCCCCGACCTATTTTCAAAGCTAACTAATCCCTAAATCCCCCAGTTATGCAATCTTGAAGGATTAAACATTTGTCATGAAAGAGTCTGGATTTGTTTAGACTGAATAAATTTCAGTGGTTTAAATACAGTTCATTGATTAAATTACATTCATAGAATGCTGGCTCTTGTCACAGGGAGTCTGCCAAAGTAGCTCTATTTAGATGTATGTGATATAAGCTTCTGCTCATAGTTAAGCCTACAAAATGTTTGCATGTGGTGCATCTTGGAAGATAATCGGGCTCTTTTTATATAAACCTGTTCCATCTCTGCAAAAGTATTACAATTATATAATACGTACAGCGCAGTAGCACCTGAATGCCAACCTGGTCCGAGCAGCATTACCCTAAGCAAAACGTCAATCTTTTCTCCAAAGCAAGCAACCTAAAAGGCAAGACAAACCAGGTGGAGGAGACGAACAAGTGGGTTGGGCTGGGGGTGGTAGAAAAGACGGGATAACAAATAATAGGATGCACAGGATTGGCAGCCGATGAGGAAGAGCAATCACAACATGCCATCTGCCCACCCATAATTAGATCAGAGTTGTCTCCATGCAGTGCGGCAGAGCAGTTGTGAAGAGACACTTGGAGGAGGAGGACAGGACTTTGTCCTGGAGCTTCTCCTATGCTTAGCAAGGTGTCATGAGGGCATGGATGAAGATGCTTAAGTGGAAGATTGAGAGCAGCAACAAAGGTAGCCGTCAAGCACGTAATGAGATAATGTCATACACAGAAAGGCCTAAATAATCAAAAAGGTATACTCTAAAACCAGCTAGATGGTTTTCTTTCTCATTCACAATGGACTGGGAACTACTATTTCCATTCACAGTATCTTAGCTGGCAGGGTATAACCTCAGCCCGTTGGCACGGCACAGCTGCTTCGTACTTCTTAGAATGCACCGAGATCATTTGCAGTGAAATGAAGACTTCTTTATTGGAAGTGCGAACATCAAGAGAGTGATGTAAAAAGAACTGAAAAGGCACAACTGAAGCGCCTAAATATCCCACCTACATTCTCTGTGAGGCAACCAGAAGGACTTCTTCAGGGTTATACGTGAACCTCCCAATGAGGAAGTCAAGACTTTTTTTCCTTAGGCGCAATGATCCTTGCTTGGGTTTCTGTCCTTTCTTCCAAAACAGTATGTCTGTCTGCCACGGGACAGGAAATCAGAATACACAAACTGCTGCTTCACCTACTCTGGTGACCGCTGTTTTAAACAGCTGAACTACGCTGGGCATTTACTATTCACTTTCAAGCTGTCTAAATCTGTAGATCCAGAACATACTCAATGGATTTAGATGTGCGCTTCAGTTCTGAAATGAAAAACTTCAAATTTCATTTTCAATTCATCCTGATAAGTCACTCTATCGCATGAGCAGGTACTACAGATTAATCAGTCACAAAACTCACGTTTAGCAAAAAGAGTTAAAGCACTACAAAGCATCTGCTGAATAAAGAGATGTAAAATTCTATCATGACATTTTCTGTAAATACAGTCTTTTACATGATTACACGCTCCCTCCTTTCTGGAAATGTAAGTCATTTTCAGTTTCTGCTAGGGCAGGAAGAACAGCTCGCTGAACTTTAGGCCTCAGTATTGCAAAATCCTGTAAGGATAAGGCAGCTTTTTAAAAGAAAGTTACACTGGACTTGCTCACGTTATGGGTGGATGCCCTGAGTGGTTGCACTGCATGACTTCAACATTACCCTGCAGCAAGCAACAGATAACTACAGCTTCAGAATAGGTACAGACAGCAGCAGATTTGCTGTATTTAGGACAAAATCTGGGGGAAATTCACAGCTGCCACAGACAGCTGTGTGCCTGCGCTTGCAGCATCACAAAACAAAAATACTGATCAAGGATGAAAAATAACCTAGTAAAACTAAAAGTAGAAAATAAGAATACTCTTGAAAATAATGAAGTGGAAATGGGGAAATGAAAATAAGGGGCAAATTAGGTACAGAGAAGCCCTGGCAAGGCCATCTGAGGCCTTGATAAATAAAAGGAACTATGCTAGCACATGGGCTTCATGCTGGGCAGCCTCATCACACAATCTCTGAACAGTTACTACTGATCAGACTATGGCTTAATCGAAATTAATTAAAAAACAAAAAGCAAACAACTGGTGGTGAGCAGGAGGATTTAACACAAAATCTATTTCAAGGAAACTTAGTTCACAGAAGTAAATCAAGAACACAAGTTTAATAAAAATAGCAGAAAAGGGATTTTTTTTGTGTGTGTTTTATTCTCCTAATGTTTCAAGCGTGTCTTCTTTATCCACTGTTATTTCCAAAACCAATGCAGTCACAATACACACCACCAAAGCAGTTTAATTTATTGACTATTACACAAACACAATAAACTGCACTTGCTCTAGGCTTTCTACAGAAGAGTTAAAAAGACTTTCTGGAATATCAGCTGAATTAGCAGAAATCACCCAGAAAGCACCTCCTGTTGTTTTCATTTCAACAGCAGGCAAGGTTGAAGAGCAAGGATGTGTGTAGGACTTGCCATTACTTACTGCTCAGTGTAACTCAGCACAGACACACGAGCCTCCACGTGCCTGGTATCACAGCACAGGCTCAGGGGGCATCTGGCCCCTCAGTAAGGACAAACCAGACTGCAGGGCTGGGGAGGGCTCTGGTGCCAGGCTGTTTCTCAGAGGACCTTCTAGCAGATCTGCTCAAGCACAGGGTCTGGTTAGATGGCACGGCCACCACGACAGCAAAAGTGCAGAACGCCATCCATCAGCCAGCGACCAGAAAAGGAGAGACTGCAGGGTTGTAAAGCAAAGACGGGAGCTGTAGGCAGTGCAGGGAGGGCTCAAACCAGTAAATCCCATGGTGGGAACACTGCTTGACAGGGGTAGGTAGTGTGCGGTTACAGAAGTGAGTGTACACCCATCAGGTAAATGTATACCCACCAGGTAACATATACACGGTATCCTAAAGGCATTAGTAAAAGGAAAAAAAAAATCTTACTTAAATTGACCACACCGATAACTACAAATGATCCAAGGTTTAAGTACGAGGATTTTTAAGCCCAAGCTTTAAGAATAATGGTGCTGGCTCAAGACCAGCACTGGCCCTGGGTAGAGCCTTAGACCACACATTTTGCATTCGTAAATGTTTCTGGACAAACATTGAGTTAGCTGATAGTATGTTCAAACATAATACGTGTGTTTCTAACAGCACGCCAAATGCTTTGTTACTTCCTTTGCTTCACATACTTAATTCTGAGCATAAAAATTCATATATCCCATCTGGAAATATTTGTATACTTACTCCTACACCAAAAAAAACTGTACTTTTGCTAGGTTTTGGAGAGAGAGCAATCGCATAGCTTCCAGCTCAGCTCTTGAAGGGAAGCTGAGAAGTCCAAAGACTCAATGGCAATGGTTACACCAGGACCTGGGGAAGAGAAACTCCCCTCACCCAACATCTAACCATCAGAAGATGCAATTTCTCAATTAAAAAAACAAACAACCCTGCACTAACATATCTTTGCCATGTTTACAGACATCTGGTTTCACTTAAATATTCATTTTCACATAAATAATGTTGAAACCAAACAGTAAACCAAACATGTATGAAACTTCTGGAAGAAGTTTCCTATACAATAGGAATGGCATTTGCCGCGGTACCGATGACCTGCCTAAAATCGAGGCATATTTTATGATGGTGTGAAGTGCTTGCTGTGGCACATTTTCCTGTAATGTCTCATACAACTAAGTCCAAGCAGTATGCAAGGTTTTCCAGATTAAATTGTTGTGCTACATATATGAAACATCCCTCATTAATTATTGTTTATGAATTAATTTCTATAAGGGAAATGCATTTTGATGGTACAAGTCGGTGACAGTGTTAACGTCAATTTAAAGAGAACTGTCTAGAAAATAAGCAGAACAGAATGCATTATTTGATCTTTTTTTCAAGTCTTTAGTTGTTTATTTTATAGAGAATAACAATTTTCCTCCTGAATACTGCCTTTCTATTTTAAGCCTTAAACAATCTGTTTCATGAGCCACCTGAAAAAACGTGTTGAGAAATAGTTCGAAAACATCCTATTATTATAATTCCTGGAAAAAAAAAAGTGACAGCCATTATCTATGACGAGACTTTTTTATTTAAAAAGAGTTAATTTAAATATCGTGTTGATCTCTCCTTCCCCCTCGAAACAATGCTGAGCGATCGGAATTCATTACGGTGCCTATTATAAATCGAATGTCATTATTTCTTCTCGTTACAAGGAAGACAGCACATAAAACAAATCAGAATGGAAAATATCACGCGGTAAAACGAAAATGGTATTTTGCATGAAAAACGCTTCTCTGCCCTCGACACCTGGACGGGACCTGCACTACAGACCACTGACTGTGCACTGCAGCGTTGGCGATCCGCGCTCAGAGGTTCACTGACCCGAAGAGATATTATCAGGGCTTATATTCCTCAGCCACACGTCTTAATGAGAAACTTTCCCGCTCCCCTGCCCGCAACCGCTGGCAGGCTGGCTCGCGGACACACCTTCCCGTGCATCATCCAGGCCGGTCCACGGGTTGTACGGACGGTCTGAGCATACCAGTGCAGACGGGGAGTGCTGCAGCGCCTTACGTTTCGACGCGGAGATGTTGTGTGCTTTTATGCAACCGCTTCTAAGGAGGTTAAGGAGCTGTAATTAGCGTACATCATCTCTCTGTCAGCAGAGCTAATCAGGCTGAAAAATCCCAAGCGTCTCCACTCCTGAGCAGCCCGGCTTCTTGCTTCGGTATTTTCAAGCTCTTTCTTGCTAATTGCTCACACTGCCTTCAGACTCGCTGGCACCACGGAAAGCTTCCTTCTTGGGTGGAAATGGGGGAGACTTTCTGTCTGGAAGAGCCCTTTCCTCTCAGCTAGGAATTTCATTACAGCTCCAGACTCTGCTGAAGACCTCTGTTGATGCTGACAATACAGCATGCTGCTATACATTCAGCTTAATTCTCACTGGTTTTGGGGCGAAATGCTTGACCTCTGCCTGTGCTGTAAGATTTGTTTGAAGGCAAAGCAGTCCAGGTGTCACGGCTGCCAGCTGCCAGCACAGCTGCAGCTCAGGCTGAAAGCATCCAAACTATGATTACACACAGCAGAGGTTATGGGACCTGCTGGTGAGCTGCGGTTGTTGCGCGCTCAGATCTGCCTGCACCCGATCAGATCAGCCCACACGACTGACAGCTCGGGGTCAGTGCTAGCAGCCTCACGCTTCCTTCGCTGAGAGCATCTCCCAGAGCCAGACCTACGTCTGCAGCTGAGAATGGATGCACTGGTTACTATTCAGCTGTCTTGAACAAATTTACTCAAAACTTCACAATCTGTACACCATTTGCAATACCTGTTCACATCTAAATGTAATAATGTTCACCATCTTTTGAGCCACAGATGATCTAAGACCCAACTGTTTTAAGAAATTATCTAGCCGGTCTTTTTTGGTTATGGCTGGTGTCTGTCGGGCTTCCCTCTAACTGTCCTGACTAGGACCAATAGTAAATCATTCTTCATTGCAGACCTAGCCTTTCCAGCGTGCTCTCTCTGGTTGTTGGATACCATCTTCATTTATCAGCTTCCCAGTGATTTTTCACTCATTCTGATGACTACATAACTGTTTCACATCATGAAGTACGAGTGTACTTGTAGCAGGGTGCTTCATGCTATTAAAATTCAACCCTCAAAATAAATCACTGTGTAGTGAATGTTACGAGCACAAAATAGTTTGTAAAGGCCAAGAATTAAATAATATTTGGATTACTTTTTATATTCCTTCTCATATCATATTAATACGATTTAATTTTGAGTTGTGATTATTTTTTCAATCAAATGATTTTAGGAATCAGAGCTTCGTGAGTTCACCTTAGAAAAAATAGAAAAACAAAAGCACTAAACAATATATTATTTCATTGTATTGATGTCAGAAGGATGGTATAGATTTGATAGCAGAGAAACAAACTTTTAAGGTCTGCCTCTCAATATCATAAATTACTTTTTTTTTTGTTTATAGTTGACTTTATTGCCAGTGTAAACGCAAACCTTAAGTATATCTGCTCATCATAAGATTAATGAAAAGGTAGAAAACACAAAAACCTTCAGAACTAGAGGACATAGTTTAAAATACCAAGGACAGATTTGCTATGTAGAAGTAGGGTAGTGCACTATATCCTCATTCGTTTTTTAAGTTAAAAAACAAAAAACAAACAGCAATCTCCCTTCTTTATTGAAAGGTCACTGTAATGCAATAGGACACAGTAAGCAGTTGTGAAATTAAGCCCTCCAGAACCTGGTTGCAACTTTGGAATGTGACCATTGTTGTGCAATGGAGTTTGTCACCATCATATGAAAAAGCCATTGGGAAATAAATCTTTTGTTTACCTGCTTATCACAGATATTCATCAACTGATTCACATTTTGTAGTATTTTACTAAGGTCTAAGACAATACCTGAACTACAAACATCTTGACCTTTTTCTTTAAACAACTCAAGTAATCTTGGTACAATCTTCATACATCCTACACACAGAATGTTCTTTTTTCTTTAGTTCCTCTTTAAAGAGAAGGTATGTCAGTAGGTTCACAACTTCTTAAAAGCTTCTCTGTTCCTGCCACATATTACTACCTGCTTAAAAAATACAGGAATGATGCTGTGTTAGATATCCAGTGTCATACTAATGATGCCGATGTCTCAAGCAGGGGCTTGACCTCTGCTCAGGAGGAGCAATCAGTAAAAGCAAATTAACCCACATGCAGAGACATCTGTATGCCCAGAAGTATGAGCACATTGTTCTAATTACGCTCTTCGTTCCCTGGAATTCTGAAGAATCTGAGGACATACGTACCTCATATGGTTGTAGGTGTAAACACAGCTCCTTCACCCATTCCCCTGGGTGAGCAGATGGAGACTGCTGCTGATTCAGAATTTGTGCAGCCACATTTGCATGGCACTGAGCTGGCTAGATGTAGAGACAACGCAGGCAGAGGAACTCAATATGTCTGCACATGTCTGGAGATGCTCACCCTGAGCTGCAGGCTTTCCCTGATATACAGAGGGCAACATAATAAAGATGTTAACCAAGCTTCTCAACCAAGGAACTGAAGTGATACTCCAGATTTATACAGAAATCAAAAACATGGCTCCTAAATGGTTCCTTAGGTTCCTAAATGGGGATTTAGGAACTTTGTAATGTGCACTCTATATAAGAACTTAACTCTCAGGATCTTGAATTTCTCAAGTGGCACAGCTAGCTAGCTAGATCTGAATTACACAAGCTAGGTATGCACTTAAGTAGGAGTCTCTAACCTGCATAGAGAATAGCATCTCTCCTCTCTTTCCCATCTTCCTTGGTGACTTGACTTTTCCAAGAGTGTGGAATTTCATGACTGGAAGATCTTTTCAATTGCAAGTACCTGTGAACTGTCTCTATTCTCTAGCTGATCTCAGGGAAATTTGTCCACTAATACCTGCCACTATTAGTACAAAAGTCTTGCCATAGGTTTTAAGAAGTGAGGGAAAAAAAAAAAAGAAGCAGTGAAATCTGCTAGACTAATGGCTTTTGAAGAAGTGAAGAATTTGGCAGCTGCTTAGAAATGCGCAATTTAACACACAGCCTCTTTTTCTCAAAAGGTGATAGTGATTAAGTCAGTGAAACGATGCTTCTGGATCTTGTATGACTATGCTTGTGAATCAACCTCTGACAAACTGCAGTAAGAAGGACTACATTCTAGATTAAAGGCTCAAAGGACAACCTTAGTCAGTAAAGTTGGTTCTACAAAGGCACAGTCACAAAAACCAGGGCAAAAGACAAAGAACATTTTTTTTTCTGGCCATCTATAGCTTATGCTATGCAAGCACTACATTTTATGTCAAATTTGCTTAGTAATAAGAATATTATTCAAAGCTTATGGGCAATAAGGAATTTTATCCTAAGCATCCTACCCATTATATATGAGTAAGAGTTCTCCAGGTTAGATGTACCTGATAAGATGAATCTGAAGGGTGGGAAAAAAAGCCTTCATTCTGCAGCTGAAGGCAATGCTGAAACTTAATATATCCATAGAATACAATTTGTTACTGCTTTGTTAGTCACTTTTCCATTGACATCTTACAGTCATATTGGTTCCTATATTATACTTCAAACACGCTTGGAACACCCAAGAGAAGAATGCAACAAGATGGACATCCCAGCTGCCTGTAGTGGTTGAGTGGATGTGAAGTCTTCCAGCACTGTGCACATGATTTACAGCTTTATAAAATGTGTTCTGCTTGTTCTATCACTTGAAAATATTAAAGAAAATCAGCTTGGATTCATAACTGGAACAGAAAGCGATTTGAGAACTGAGAGTTTTCGTCTGTCGTTTTAGGATGTAGATGTAACAGGATGCCAGTTTCAATTCAACAGTGTGCTTCTTAGGCATTTATGGAAAACAGAGAGCACTTGGTAATAAAGTTCACGTTCAGCGGTAGACTACCTTGCCCCTGTGAGCTTAACCTCCAGCTCAGCGCATCACCTTCTGGTATGTCCTAGAGAAAGACTCCACGTCACTGCCCTGCCCATCCTCTCCGTGTTGATAAGTGTGAATGTGTACACAGAAGCACACGCACGGTGAGGGGAATAATTTGCTACAGCTTAATAGAAACATCACTTACACGGCGTGTATGGAGATGCCCAAGAGATATCATGCCTTAGGCAGCTCCAATCTTTCTGATGATCCTCAGAGCAGAAAAACCTCCTACACAGAGCTGTCTTTTAAAAGGCACAGTCTTACTCTTAACATAAATTCTCATGTCTATATTCTGCATAACATGTCTGGAGGTGTGGCTGAGGTACAGCCTATTCAGTGGCTTTGAAGAGATTGCTAAAGAGCATCTATCATGAGTAACTACTGAAACCATTTTAATAACAGTGATTTGGGGGTCACTGTCAAAGAGGTAACACAGAAAAACATCAGAACCATGTCCCACTTTACACTGTTTGCTATAACACAGTCATTTTTTTTAATCTAGGAAAATTACACGGTATCATTTTTTGGTATGATTGTTAGGAAAACCTATAGAAAAATGACTTTAGCCTTATTTTAGTTAAATTTACTGAACAATTTCAAGTCTTGAAGAGAAGAATTCTCTTCAGTGCAGTTATGCGTGTACCTTTTTTCATAAATCTGTGTTAAAATACTACAGAACAGTGCACATCAGGACAATGCATAGGATGCCACCGTTAAGCTTAATAAATCATTCTTGCTTCTCTCTTCAGTCATCAAAATGAGACTTTTTATAGAGAAACCACTGCAATCGAATTTTTGAAGTTGGTGTTCTAACAGATTAGATAGAGAAAACTCTTTAGCTTATAAAGATCCTGCAACACTATGTATTATTAAACATACGGATGAACACACCATCCAGTCTCTATTCTCATCATCTGTAGTTCAAGGAAGAGATAGATAACAAACGTTTTAACTGTGCCCAGATGTTTTGAACTTACTATATTGGTATTTTAATTTGTTTTCTGGTAAATCCTTTAAACACAGGCAGATGGTTGCATGCTGATAGCGTAAGATTTCCCTTCAATGAATTTTTTGCTCTCCACAAGCCATGGTGATAATTTTAAAATGTAAAAAAGGAGTATGGAAAATATTAAAGCACGTTAAGGTTTTGTTATCTTTTGTTCTCAGAAGTGACTTTTAGTTAGAAATGACATTTAGTTGGAAACCGAATTTTAGCATACTGATGAGTGATATTTGGCCCTGCCAGTGTATTTCAGGCTATCATCACATGGTTGCCTCAGCACGCTGCTTTTGGTTTCAGCCCTCTCTCATTACCCCTTCCCATCTGACCGAAATCAGGTGATCTTTCAGAGGCATTCCCACAGACGGCCAGCAAACTACTTGCTGTCAGATACCAAGCACCATATTTAGGGTGTGCCTTTTAAATACCGAGGCCAATAGGAACACAGTTGCCTCGTTTTGTCTGCCCCTTAGAGCTGACTGACTTCCCATCCAAAATCCTTTGCCAGCCAAAGAGAAAATGTTCTCAACTACAGGCTCCGTCTCCGATTCCACGCATGCCTCTGCTGAAAATGTAAATAATAATAATAATAAAATGTTTAAATGTTTAAAATATACGTTACATAATCTGGATAAAGTGTAATTAACTTTTAACATCCATGCAATCACTTTGTTATTGCAGCTAAAAAATAATTCTCAGAATCCAGCTCTTCCAGAATCTCCAAGAAAAATACTCTTTGTTTCACCATTTTCTGATTCATTCGACTTTGGAAGCAAAATAAACACATTGCTGTGTTTAATATTGTTGCACAAGAGAATTCACAAGAATGAAATGTGTTCAAAGTTCCTAGAAAAAAAATGTAGCAACGCAGGCTGCCAACTTGTTCAATGTCAAGCTCTAGGCAGTATAGCAGGACTAGCAGTAAATGACTCACAGTGAGTCACGCTTTAGCTATTTTTGCTTTTAAAGTAATGCCAGGCGCTGTGTTAATATTCAACCCAGAGTAAATTTAGCAATGCAAGAAAACAAGTGTTTCCATGGTTGCTCCTTCACAATGTTTATGGTATATACACAGCCATTAGGCACAGGAATTAAGCCAAATGAAGAATATGGAAATGTTCCTCTTTCATTTACAACCGAATTTTGCTACAGCGGGTTTCATGACTCACTCGGCTACTAGTTTTTCCAACTCGAACAAAAATGTAAAGCAATGGCTAGCACAGCACCAGCGGTACTGTTAGTGGTCAATAACCACCACTTTCCTCCAAATTACCGCTTGTGCTGTGCACACAGCCGACCTGGGAGCACACCGGCGTATCGGCAGCTGTGCAGTCAAAAGCAAATGCAAATGAAGCAGTTTCAAGGCGATTACGTCGCAGATATTTTTTTTTTCAGGACAAAACAAGACTGATGAAGGCCTCACCAGTGAAACTAAGCACATCAATCACGGGCAACGTGTCCTGTGACACTTCGAGGAGGAGCTGGCAGGGAGGCAAGGTGAAGAGGAGCGCTGCAGGGAGGAAGGTCGGGAGCCTTCGTGGCGTCATGCGAAAAGGGAAAGCAGCTGCAGAAAAACCAGGAAGGATGCTGATTCAGGCTGGGGAGCAGTTGGGTAAAATGAGGGAAGTGGTAAAGAGCACACGACGGAGCTGGAAAATATCTGTCCGTGACATAGCTGTGTCACAGATGTGACAAAAGCCACACAATTTCAGTGGAGCTGCCTTCACAGTGGTGTTTTCTTAGGTGAAGACATGTAGACCATGTAGACATCTGACATGCCATAAGAAAACTGTGCCAGAGAACGTGGAGCATTTCATCCTTCTTGTGGGGGGGGGGGAACACAATGGATGCTACAGCAAAGGTTAGGTGAATACCTTTCTTTGCCCACACTAATAACAGAGCTGCCAAATGATTACATATGATTACTTGTTAAACTTTTTTGTTCACATTTTAATACAGTGATTTATTCATTAGTCTTAAATTGCAGTAATTACTATTTTTACTGCAGAGGCTGATAAAGCAATCAGGCAGCTTTTACATTTTTCCCCTCAAAGAACTCTCTCTTCTGCTTTTCTGCACAGTCTTCCATGCTACGATACGCAGGGTTTTATTTTTCCTGTGTTCCTATCTGATTGTAAACTAGCTACTTAGTTTATACTGGAAGTTTATAGATAGATCCTTATGAACCTGGAAAGCCTTCCTGGAAAGGCTTCTTTTGATTTCATCAAGTCTTGAACTGACCCATAAACTTTCAGACAGGGAGCGAGAGAAAATACTTAAGTCTGGGCCAAATCCAAAGAACTGAAGCAAACTACAGACAATGAAGTCCAAAATGATGAAAAATCCTGTTCAGTGGCTTCCTAACCCCGAAGGCATCTAAATCTGGTAAGTCCCTCCCAGGTTCTCCGGGGATCTGAAGCTCTGCCTTGCCCAGAGCTGCCCCAGCCCGAGTAAGGAGGAGTAGGGCTTTGTCCTGTGACCTTTTAGGCTCTTGAAATGAGGTGCAGCTCCACCCAAGTGGCAAAAGAGAAGGTGGCAATGGAAGAAAGAACCCACCTCCTTGTTCTTTGTGGAGTGCACAGTCATGCACCTCTTGCTTGTGGTCTTGCCTGCCCCCTCACACTCCTGATGCACACTGTGCAAACCTTGCTTCAGCCAAAGGGCTGAAGAGTGCCCTCTGCAGACTAGCCTAAAGCCAAGGGGTTGCTTACAAGCATATGAGCAAGTCCATGATGTCAGACTTAGGGCCCATCCCATCCAGCCATCGTAGTCTGGTGATGAACAACAGCAAATCCCTACAGAAGGCACAAGGCCGGGGAAGCCTACAGCGATGTTTTCCTGGTATCCTTGCCTCACCACCAGTAATCTGGGAAGGGGCATTTGGAGGCTCCAGAGGAGCCAAAAGTGCCATCTTCGCATTTAACACCCCATGGGTGACTTTTCTTACGTGTGGATTTATTTGCATCGCTGGGCACGTGCTGTAGACATGACGCTCTCCTACCAAACAAGCACTCCCACCATTGCTCCACTTGCAGTTGTTGGGTGACTTCTCTCCCTCGTGAGGTATTTTTGGTGGCTGCCGGCACACCTGTTAAGTAACTTTGCCTTTAATCCCGCAATCACTCACGGCAGGTCCGGTAACACAACAAACCTGCATCCATACTCGAGATGCTAAGACGTGATAAACCCATCCACGCTTGTCAAGTCAGGCGGTGTGTCTCAGATGAGAGCTGGTAACAGCGGAAAGGAGACAGCTTAAACCACTCCTCCCTCCGTTGTGACAACGTCTGAACGCTCCTAGCCCGTTTTAGAGTAAGTGTAAATGCTACCAAAGATGTTTGACTTCAACTTCATGCTAATGGTGACTAAAAGGCTGCGTATCACAGGTTACCCCTACGAGACCATATACACAATTACCACTTCAGCTCCCAGACATCAGTAATTGTTTGAGCGCCTGCAATTCCCCAAACCACAGATTAGAGCCATGGTCTGCTTCCCCTCCCTCTACATAAAACGTGTGCTCAGTCTTACAGTCAAAGCTCTTAATTCTCTCCTTTTGTGTTACTTTATACTTGGCGTGCTTTTAGCGATCTTACGCAATCCTGTGATTGACATAGAGATGTACAGCGCATTCTGCTGACAGAATAGATCCCTCGCTGAACAAAGTTGTTCACACAGACGTACCCTAACCCTCCTTGTGGGAGCCAAGGCACTTAACTCCGGGCTCTGGCATCCAGCCCGAGGTCCACAAACCTTAAAGATGGGTTTTGCAATCCTTCAGCATTTCTCTAGCTCTCCTCAGGTCAATTTATTTAACAAGCTCAGGGCAGTGTGAAGAAGATCTCCAGTAAATTTCACGGCGTAAAATTTAAGATGGAAAGAAATTATGATTTTCTGCAAGGTTATTGGTGCCTAAGGCTTTCAAGAGGGAAATGAAATAAGATTATCAAAAACTATGGGAAGCAGCCAATACACATGAACCACTGATTAAAAAAATAGAGGATGTTTATTCATCGTCCTGCATATTATTACTTTGCATGTTACTGTATGTTTCAGGTATAAATCAGGGAAATTCCGTTGACTTCAGAAGCTGCACTGATGCTTAGCAAACAAAGATCTAGCTCAACCTGCAGCTCTTCTGAAGGGCACACCAAAGAGATACATGGCAAATAGTTTCAGGAACCATAAAAGCACCAAATATTTTCCTTTCTCTGAACTAGAGTACTCTGAAGTTACCATGCAGTGTGATATGCACTGATGGATTATTATTTAGTCAGCATTATCTCAGATCTACTTCCCTGTACTTTGTCAAATGCTTTTTGTGCTGGCACTCAATCCAAATGTTTTACTTGGGTGAATTCTACTTATACTAGAATTTCTTTTGATCTCTCTGCATACTGGTGGCACAAAGTCACACATGTAAATTACTAAAATGAACACATAAGAAGGGTAAAAGAAACTACTATCTCTCCAGGAGTAAGACAAATACTTAATAAGCAGAATAAATGAGTAAATAAAACAAAGTTCCCTAAGTTTAAATCTCTACTGAGCTTTATTTTTCTACTTCTTCCTCAATATCCTAACCTCCAAAAGAGAACGTCTCAGCTGAAAAATCGTAAGACCAAGTATGCTCTCTCCCCATCCTCTTTCATTGCCTCCTTTTCCTTGGGCAGTTCTTCACTTTATTTGCTGTAATCACGCTTGAAGTTTAAGCTGTAAACTCATGGCACAAGAATGGAATTCCTCTGTTCTCTACCTTGGAAATTTGTCTGAATGACATACAAAAAACATAATGCAAGAAAAATTATATTAAGATGGCAGACACAATCCTTGCATTTTCACTGCTCATATTTTTACAAGAAGAATAGCGTGTATTGCTACACCATGAAAGAAGTGAAATTGCTCATGTTTTATTACCAGAAAACAGATTTTCCATAGGGTATAATGCATCTGTTGGAGTTTTCTGAATTCTGTGGGCAAACTTTGACATCTATTTCTATGCTTCTTACTCATCTGAAATGTATAAAACATTTCTGATTATTTCATTTATGGTCACAAGACGTAAGCTTTTTTAAGTTTCAGTGTTGCAACAAAAGGATTACCATACAGCCAAGAAATACAGGAACTGACTGAATTAAACTACACACCAGTGAGGGAGAAGATCTATATAAGCTAGGGTGCAGTGCTAGCTCAAGAACAAATGAGCACAAATTTCACCAAATATTTACTTTCCCTAGATATTTCTCACCATCTGAACAAGGTTCTAAGGCTCTTCATCACTTTTCCAATGTAAGTAGAGGGGAAAAAGTTAATGTACGGCATTTTGTTAGATGGTGTGATTGACTGCAACATCAAAGGAACAGAATTAGCATCCAGAAACTCCCTTCCTGACCTATGTTCTTACAAACAGTAAAAATGCCACGCTAGTAGCCATCAATGTGCTCGCTTAAAAGAGAATTATCCCATGACAGTAACAGTAAATTACCCAAACAAAGAATTATCCCTAAGTGTATAATAATAATAATAAATATTTCTATGCAACACTCCATTTCCTTCCTAGACTTTATATACCCAGTGCTGATTTGAAAGCCCTGAAAGCTGGGCTGGTAGGAAAGCAAGAATTATACCTTGCAAAGACTTGTGCAATGGAATGAAATGTAGATCTTTAAAAAATACGTGTATAGATCAGGTGAGAGACATAGAAAGAGATAAAAAGAGTTCATCCTTAAATATTCACTGATTGGGAGGGCAGCTATTTATAACGAGACAGACCTTCATCTGATGCTCCTTCTGATTTAGATACCTTTCAGCTGAGTGCATTTACCATAGGGCTAAAGGATCCATGTCTTGACACTGTATTTCCTTCTGCAGTTGTTTCCATTTCTATGTATAGTTAAATACACATTGAACACAAAAAGGGAGAATCTGATTCCAGAGCCTACCAGTCAATCACCTAGTAGACCCAGAGTCAGTTCAGATCTGATTTTAAATTGCTGAGACCAAAACCCATGTTTCCTACACTCCGGAGCAGGACTATTTGAGGAGGTAGGTTGATTCCTCTTTCATTTTAACTACAAATTCCACTTCAGACCTGTCGAAGCCAAAGCAATAAACATCTGCAGAAAGTACTTTGATAAATCACACTGCAAAGGCAATCTTTTCATCAAAGAAACCTGCACCAGATCCATTGGCAACTGATATTCTCCATGAATCCACTCAGAATTATTGCTAATGGAAGCTTCTGCCTGCTATCCTATCAACGTGTTAATTTTTGACCTGGAAAAATTGCCCCAGATTGCATGAGAGCAACTCTGACGGCATCATTTACTCTAGAATTGCTCCTTCCATACAAACTGGCACGGATACTAGCTTTGACAGTAATTTTGCAGTTTGGATATTCATCTTAGGTGCTCTGTAACTGCCACTGTTGTAGCAATCGAGCTTCTTGTTTCTTTAGCTTGTTTCTCTTTCCAATAACTGTGAACCGGAGGGCTTATATGTCAGACGTAATTATCATCACTCTAACTCATTGCATTTCATTCCCAGGCCCTGATCTCCTAATCCTTCGCAACTACAAATGTGCTATCTCACTTCTGAACAAGCCAACTAGTTCCTCCCAGAAGAGATCGAGACAGGACAGTCCCAAAAGGACAAAACCATGCCAAGTTTTTCTCTCTCTGCTCAGGGCAGCCCTCTAGCCCTACCCTAAAGTCAGGTCTCATTCACAGAAATGCCTCTAAACATCTTCATGTCACTCTTCAGGGTCTGCAATTTGCTTCCTCAGCACCGTGCCATGAAAACATTACTCTGGCAGGCTAAAGCACGGTTATGTTATTGCTTCCAGCTCTTTGAACTGAAAATCTGAAAAAATAATGACGATGATTTAGTGCCGCAGCAGAGCCACATGAGAAGCAGGCCAACTGAATGCTTTGCAGCGCAGAGTGGACGTGGCTACTTTGCTCCGCAGGGCAGCAGCCCTGAGCAGCATGGATACGAGCCAGTCCACACTCATTACCCTGTCCTGCACCGTCCACAAACACAATAAATACTTAGCCAAGTTGCAGACACAGGTGTAACGTTCCGACCCACAGAGATTTTAGACCTAACTCCCAGTGAAATCTTTGCTGCTCTGAACCCGAATGACCTGAGCTAATACAAAAAGACTGTAACAAAGCAAAGAACAAAACTCAAGTTTCCTAAACTGCAAGCTACCTTCCTAAGTCTTAGATCAGCTTTCATTTCTTTTCTAGTTACAGGGCTGCCTATAAGGAACTTTACATAAATGAAAAGTGCATATCCCACACACACCACTGAACTGTCATAACACCAATCCCACTTTCAGTTAGAATTTTCAACTTTTGTGCTGCTGTTGTTTTACCGTAATTAGTTGGCAAAGGGATCCTAAATGAGTATTTTTATTTACAATACAAAGAAGAATAAATTAACCTTATTTTTTCGCTGATCTTCTGCCAGCACATACAAGTATAAAGATGAAAAGCTAAGCACATAGATGAAGATGTGACTTTGCCCAAGTAACTTTTTCTCAAGTTTCTATTTACTTATTTATTTACACAGGTAACTATTTACTCAAGTTGCATGTCTGTTACATGGTGAGGAATAAAATTAACTTGTCTACCTCAATACGATGTTGAGAGGATTAATTGGATTAAAATTGTCAAAGATTATGCTATACAGTGTCATGTTGCAGCTTGTTTTTCTATCCTAATAAAAGCAAATCAAAGAATTCAGTCTTTCCTGAAATCTCTAGATAGACTGTTTTAGGAATTTAAAGAGAATTCCTTTCACACTATTGTCTTCTTCTATCCCAAACTGCATCTAAAGTAACACTGCTTACATCACTTTCTTTCAGCCAATTCATGGTTTTAAAATATATGTATGAACAGTGCATAATGGTGTCTACTTGAACATCAAATATTATAGTTTGCTTCATTGAATATATTTGCTGATTGGTAAGAACTATCAGCCTCTCCCAGCAAAATGTTAAATCTGATACGTTTTCCTTTCAAAATCTCTGAGATTTTGTTTCTTCAGTGGAGAGGGCACAGAAGAGCACTACAACCCCATTGTTGCTACCTTCCAGACTACACTACAATGACTGGTTTTCTATGACAAAATAGTTGCCAAAATGAATACTGCATCTATTAATGATTTGTTCCCTATTAAAAAAGTAAATAAATAAAATCATTCTTACACTTTCCAAATTCACTCCTTAAACCGTTTGGCATAGCCAGCGATACTGTCATTCACTCAAATCTTAACACTTTCTACAAAGTGACTGCTGCTTAAGTGTGCATCTGTTGGGCATTCGCACAGAACGTGGTTATCAAGGATTCCAAAGTGCAAGTTATCAGCTACTATAAAAGGGCTATGAAACCTGTCCCACTTTGTGCACTGAATGTGAAACTGAATAACCTTCAGCAAATACAACAGTGGTAGCTAGGGTCACAGGAGTAAAGATTATACCTTCTGATTAGTTCTTTTCACAGGGTATCAGAAACTTAAGCTGATACATAGAGATTAAAGACTGCATTTACTTTCATTTCGTGAAGGCAAAATTCTCATAGTCTGTGCCAGAAGATGCCTTTGATATATATACACTGGCATGAAATGAAAAGACTCGGTAATACAACATTAAACAGAAGGGGGGATTTTAAATTTACAGTAGATACAAAATGCAAAGTTACAGTTCCTACAGTAATCATGACTTAACTCCTGTGGGCTCAGTCCTGCAAGGTTCTGTTCTGTGGTTACAATCCAACACGGAAGTGAAACATGCCAGCAATTTCACCCATTTCAAAGGACCTACTCATGCAATTTAGTTTAAGCAATTTGCTTAAGCTTTTCACTTAATCAAAAGTAGATCACTAAGCACTTCGCAGATCTGGGACCCTTATGTGTAAGGAGAGCATCAGTCATGTAGGGTTAACGTCACAAAAAAATTTCCGTAGAAACCACACATACAATCATTTTGAATTCTCTAGTACTATCAAATTTACTGAATATGCTGCAAGAGCTCAATTATTTGGAAAAGATAATGTAGTCATTCCAGGGTAAAAGAAATGTTAAAAAAATATAATAAATCAACACTTCTATTTTATTGGTTACAATCTAATCGGCTGTAAGTAGAAGAATGAAACTATTTTCTATTAAAAATAAGAAGTGGGCATTTAGGAATGTAAGACAGTTCTGGAAACAGACTTCACAAAAATCACTTGCTGTTCACATAAAACCTGTCTGACAGTGTTTTGACACATACCATCAGAGGTGGGGATTTTGCATCATTCTGCACAAATTCCAGCTAAAGTAGCTCAGAGATTGAGGGAAAATGCCTGCAAACTGTCTGAAAGATGAGCAGAACAGAAACTGCTCTAAGGCATGGTATCATCTGCTGCTGCTTAAAGTTCAAAGCTAAGGTCTCCTCCCTGCAGAACTGCCTGGAGAAGAGGACAACGTGAAGGTGACAGGGTGTCTTTCTCCTCCCTGAGCATCAGAGCTGCCCACCGCAGCGCATGTCACCTCTCAGGTGGCAGGTAAGAACCATGCAGCTCCCTTTCCCTCACATTTACTGTGGCAGTAAACATCAAGAATCTCAAGAACAAGATGGAAAATATACTAGCTCTCTTCATTTTCTGCTAAAGCAAGGTTATATTTAACTGTTTCATGCTCTGCACTGTACCTAAAATCCTTGTGTTGAGAATGTTTTTCTCCTTCAAATCCTAGTTGATTCCCAAGTAACAAGATAACATGAGTACGTAACGTGTCCTTGTTCAGCTATTCCAGAATACAAATGTTAAATCCTGCATAAAAAATATGCAAAGATTAATGGTAACTCATCATGGAAGGCAAATCACTTTTGCATCTCCCCCTTCTGCCCCTTTGAGGTGGAAAAGGCTGGGACAAAGGAGAATACCATGACAGCTCCTCTGAGAAAACTTGGTTGCAGTTCTGATATTTCATCTGAGTTGGCAATAAAACCAAATCCCAGGAAAGAGCTAAAAATTGGACCACACTGTATATGTCTCTGCACTGCTTTAAACAGGCCAGGGGTTATGCACAAAGTTGTGCCCAAACCTGGCAACACTAATAGTTGAAAAGAAGATATTAAACGGGTAGCTGTTAATGAAGCTGTTGATATACATAACCCCCCAAAAGCAGTTTTAAAGTCTGTCCCAGAATTTGCAGACACCCTATATTATGGATACGTATTGAAGGACCCATGCTTATGAAGGCACAGCTCATAAAGGAGAAGCTAGAGAATACACATACAACACTCTGAGCCCACTTTATGTACAGTAACACCGCCTTCTGCTTGGTATACGTGGCATTTTACATAATACTGACAGTGCTCTACTACATATCTCCACACACCGCTTTATTACATAGAGCCCAACAATGAGAAAATGTTTTTTGCACTAGTTGGAGTTCACGAGTCAGCTCAGCCCCTCACAGAGATGTTAAGATCAGAGGTCCCGACCCTACAAGAATGTATCTGTAATGTTTAAGCTTGTGAATACTCAATTCCATGTTTAGAGTTTACAGCCTAATTAAAGGCTAGACATGAGTAGGGAAAACTCATAAAAGGAGGGAGAGAGGATGAGGGTAATGGCAAGATCACATTACTACATAAAACAGAGATATTGGGCAGCCTTACTGGTTCCAGGTCACTACATCACATGGAAGCAAATTTATGTATGTGAATATAAACAGACTTCACCGATCTTCAGTCACACATTATTACTCAAGAATTTCCGGTAGCCTTCCCAGTAAAAGAGCATTTTGGAGAGGAAAATGAAGTACCAAAGTGACTTTAGGGTGCATCAACAGATTACTGAGGCAGAAGAGGCCACACTGATGCATGTCTAAAGCAGCAGAATTCTTGCTTTGAGAAATTTACCTCTGAATTTTCGTCTCACTTCTATCTGCAGGCCTGAGGTGGTATTTAGCTTACCACTTCAAAAAAGGGGATGCTGAACGAGATTGCTTATTTGAACACAAGATCGTTATTTTGAATACAAGAACATTATATCACATCCGAGACTGTGAAAGTTAACCAACGATTTTCCATTCAACCTTTAGAATTTCATTAAATGCTGAAAAAGGAACAAACACGATGGATTTACATTATCAAAACCATTGTGAATCCTACTAAACCTAAGCTGACTCGGCTGATAAATAGTCTGCATGCTGATCACATCAGTTCATCCAATATCTTCTATCTTGTCAGCCACAGTCTGACCCCTGTGCCCAACCAAAACAAAAGTCCAAGTTGCTACTAAGACAGATCTGGATTTCAGGCAGTAGTAACATAATGATGTCCTTGTATTCCTTGTATCTTTTTTTTTTTTTTTTAAGAATACATATTTATTTGGGGGATTTTTAATTTGGGGATTATTTAATTTGGGGATTTTTCAACAGGCCTGCCAGTTAGAACTCAGTCACTTAGCTTGAACTAAATATATTACTAGGGCATACACCCCCTCCTCAGGCAATTACAGGGTGGAAAGTAAATCCAAAGTCAGTTATCAAGATTTTATCTTCTCAGTTACAAACACCTGGAAATTACGAATTACAACATAATGGTGGGGCAGTAATAATTTTATGGTTATGTAGGGAGCGAAAATTACACTTTTTTGTGGTCTGCAACTTGCTATGTTCATTTTTAGAGTGGTGCCAAGAGCTCTATTAAACTCAGAGATCAGTGCTAATACTCAAATCCAAAATGTTAAAAACCATAAAGATGGGAAACAAACGTACTAAGCCCTCAAGCTCTAGTCCTAGCGAGTCTTGAGATATCGGATCTAAAATTCACCTTGTCAAGCATGTCCTCACACTTCATAAATCTCTATGGGGAAGTAATCCAAAGTCCAGTGAAGTCAGCAGGAAAATTCTTTCCGCTAGTTTCAGCGGGTTTTGGATTGGCCTCCAAAAAAACAAAACTCAGGAGAGCTACAGGAGAGAATCCAGAATACCAGTTTCCAATGGTATAAATCATTAATCCGTGACTCCTGAAGTTCCTGAGATACCAGTTTATGTTGAAATCAAAATGTGGGCTAGGAGGGAATAGGTACAGGGGTCAAGGGATAGCAAGCAGAATAATATGATTTCAAACATAATCGTGATTGGGGAAGAACAGCACAAATAGTGTTAGAGCCCATGAACTTTCTTTCCCAGCAACAGTAATCGGAGTGATTTTTAATAGCTGCTATTTGTGCAGGGCAATAAAAGTACACTACTTTGTTTTGTTGCATAAATACTAAAGCTGTTAACTCTCCAACTTTTCTTGCAATTCAGGCACAAGTAACTTAAAATTTTAACACTTGATAAATCCACACAAAATAAGAAAAACAGATCTTGATATGTTGCAGCATTAGATGGTGCGTGCATAGAAGCTGTAAACCTGAGAACACACAGAGTAAGCATTTTCCAACAATATAGTTCTACGATTAAAGCAAAGGTCTTCTTAGAGTTGCAACACATCCGAAGTTGTGAAACAGGAGCAATTTGTTTAAGTGACAAATGAAAACAGCTTACCTAATCCTTTTAGAAGATCCTATCAATTAAAGAAAAAACCCTGTCTTCAGATGAAAAAGCCCACCTTACAAAAAGAGATGTGAAGCAAGATTTCCACGGTACTTGTATCCAAGCAAGACAGGAACTGAGAGAGTCTAAATAAAACTACCTAGGTAACTACACTGGCTTTTTGCTCCACAAATATCAGTTTAAATATGTTTTGAAATAGACCTCAGTTTGAGCCATAAACTGAGCAGTTTGAGTACAAACTGAGTTTGGCAGTTCCGTATTTTAGAATATTTAGTACACGTTATCATTTAGAATATTTAGTCCACATTATCATTTAATGTTCAAAGAATCATAAAAAAAAACCAACTTACATTGTTTTCTCATCTCTTTAAGTTGATCCTTAAAATACATGTATTTTTCATTCTTTTCCAAATCTGAGTCACTGTTCTTGCTCTCCAGTGCAGTGAATTTTTCTTTCACTAAGTATTTTAAATCTGGTATATTTTCTGGTTTCTCTTGTTTTAGCTGTAAGGAACAAAAAAGAGAATGCTGTTATTCATTATGAAACATATTGCAATACAAAGCAATAGATGTCCAGCAAAAATTCTTGAGCATAATCCTACTTTTTTTTGACTCCAGTTAGGTGTTCTCCTCTGAAACCATAAACTCCTGGTAATTATTTATTTCAAGAGAAGTAACTATAAAATGTAGAGATTAACTTCCATTGTCATTTAATCCATGTAATTGCTGTATATATGTTATATCTTACACTAACAATAAGGAAAACTGAATGTCTGTGGTCAAATTTACTTCCATGAGTGGTAAAGGTCAACAACAACCATCATAACTGAATGTGAATGGAACCAAAGCATATGACTCTGTTCCAAAGAGTAAAGATGACTGAAAAATAGAAATAACATTTTAAAGTGTGTTTAAAACAAAAACAAAAAAAAACCCTTCCCCTCACCATTTTTCAATCAGCTTTTCAGAATCTTATAATCTATATGCGTGATTGGTGTAATAACACCAGTATACGCCGTGCAGATAGCTAACATACAAGGAAAACACCTCAATTTATTTGTGTCGTGTAAACAACAAGCATTGTGCCATACAGGCAGGCAAGAACACCGTTTCCCTAAAAGCCCCTGCTTGCAGTATTGCCTCTGGAATGATGTGAAGAATAAACGACTGGAAATAATATGGAGGTCACCACACAGGCAATACGAAGCTATTCCAAGGATGCAAAAAGGACTTTGGGAACCCCCCCAAAAAAACTATAATTAGAATGTTCCCTTCCATTTCTCAAGCCAACATTAAATTTTAGGGCACTGTGCCTTTGACGGGACTTCCTAAGAGCTAGCTGCTACCAGCGGTGGGCTAGGGACGGTGCCATGCACTGATGACCTGCATCAGTACAAACCCTGACAGAAGGCAGCATCTGTCAAATCCTTAATCCCAAACGGTTTCTGAACCAGACAAAGATTATTTCTACTCTAGCCCATCAGGAATAGGGAGAAACAAGAGAGAAGGAGGTAAGCGCCATTTCTGCTGAGCTGCTCCTCCCCAGCTGCACACGTTAAATTCTGCCCCTCAGCAGACGGACAGCAAAGAGCCTCCTGAGGAAAAAATGGTCCACTTCAGGAAATCAGTTATGGGTTCTTGGATTCACAGAGAAGTTGGAAATCCTATAGAATATATTTTATTTCAGAAGCCACAGAACCAGTAAATGTTTGTATAACAACTGTTCCATAGAACTATCGCTTCTTCCAAGAGCAAAGCCAGTTTGGCACATTTACTTTAGGCAGGTGCAAGTTATGGCAAGAAGAAAAATAAGAAAAAAAACCATGCACAGCCAGGTGATAGCACGCAGTTTTCAAAGGCACCTGGAGATGAAAGATCACCTGCTACAACATCCAGCTGTGAACGGGACAGACATTGTACCAGGGGAGCACACTAAGCTCTGCTAAAGACCGACAGCAGGTTGCTCAGACCGCTGCATAACACCAGGCAGTCGCTTACAGTCCTCATCCTCGGGAATTTGGCAAAGGGAGCAAAGAAAAACAGACATCCTGTGCCTGGGGCAGTGGGAGCAATCATATGCACTCAAAAGATTTATCTGTCTCAGCATCGCCGTAAACTGCTGTGAAAGAGACCCCATCACAATGAAAACCAACACTGTTCTGTACTGGGAGAAATTTGGCCTCTCCGTTTGACCTGGAGAGATTTGGCTGTGTATGCAAGCACAGGAAAGTAGTTACTACACCAAAATATATTTTAAATCCAACACATTATAAAATCATGATTTGATTTGGACAATACATAGTGCAGACGTACTCCTTTCTGGGACAACTCCGTCGGGCTGTTTTTTACAGACATTCCCTCCTTAACATTATGTCTAAACTCAGGACCACACTCACAAGCACAGCCCAACTAATACCCAGTCCCTAAGACGTGCCCTCATCAAGACTGAGCACTACGGCCAGATAACATACCCAAGATCCAGTTGTGCAGCCTAAAAAAACCCCGAGTGCTTCAAGTTGCTGATATTCACACGAAGAGTGAAAGAAATGACTTGGACATTCACTACAGACATCCGTTTGCCACAAAGATAATGTCAATAATCTTTGCCTCTCCACAGGGACTAATGTTACACATCGATATAGTTCCATCAGGCTCTTTTTATCCATTTCTTGACTCACAAAAGATGTGAACGCAGAAATTCACCGATTTAGTGTCTCCAGTAATCCCATCTGAGTGGCAGGTGCAGAGAAGGGCACAGCCACTGTTAGCTCCAACACCTCTCCCTCGGCTCCAACTTCCAGAATTAAAGGACTTTACACGTGAGCAGAACAAGAGCAGGAAGCAGAACTTACACCGTTATGTTAGAAAAAGGACAGATGTTTGAGAAGCCGCATTATATCCATACAAATAAGCTTTGGCCCAGCCACCGTGGACCTACAAGAAGCTGCGTGTAGACATCCACACTAACCCCAAGAGCCCCCCTTAGCTCTTTACCTACACTCACTTGTTGCCAGATACCTAACCAAGTACAAGCTATACGTTATTTTCTAATGACAACATGAACAATTCCACCAGTTATCAAGGAAAAAAAAGTCTTTCACACCAGCTATTTTCCCAACAGCAATGCATGAAGCTGTGAGGATATTGCAGCAACGTAGCATACATGACGCAGGCTCAGACAACCACTTAACGTAGAAAATCTGTAGTGCCAGATGAGAGAGATGGTCAAAGAATGCTCCTTCCTGTAGTTTAACTTATTTCACGTGTTTACAAGATTAAATTCAGTTTCTGTTCACCTCCAGATGATTGCTTTCATTAAAATGATTAACAGGGACACCATCCCTGACCACACTCAATACTGTATTGTCACATACGCTATTACTAAAATGCCAGGTAGACCTTCTGGAAGGTCAACATGTCATAGGTGAATAATACGGCATGTCCACCCACTATAATAACAAGTAAATACATCTGCTGTGCATAAGCAATTTCTCTTTGGTGCTGCACATCCTATTCCTTGAATAGGGTTAAGAATGGTCTAACTCAACAACACATATGACAAGAAAAGAAAGAAAACTTGACATCCGTCCTAGTTCCCTCACAGTCGGACAGCATTGCAACATCTTAAGTACTGCATCAGCACAACACACTTGCAGGTACATCACAGTTTTCTTTAGTACTCACCACCCACTCCTACTCTACAGATTCATGATGGATGTAGTGATGAGATCAGCAATACAACATGAAGGAGGACAATATAAACATAGGACAGAGCTAAGGGACGGGGCAAAATTATCGATATTCAAGGTAACAAGTTGGGGTCATACTTCTTTTTGATCTCAGGAGGCAGTCAGATAAATGCTCACCACCAAACCTGAAGCCACCAGCATGTTCAATTTGTCGGTAAAAATTACTTCACATGGGAACCATGAAAGACACGTTAAGCAAACGACTGTTCATTTAGTAGCACTGTCAGCCAAAACCAGCATGCTAAGCAACACCTTGCAGTCATTAGTCAATCCATTGAGAGTAACATTGATTTTGAAATGGGGCGGAGGCATACACACCCTACAAAGCATCCTGGAAATGACATATAACTATGAACTGGGAGTGTTCGGGACATATGGTGAAAAGAAGTATCAGTCACAACAGCTTGTTTACAGCAATAGAAAAAGCAAAAGCATCTGCTGTGACAGTCCCATAGCAGCAAAGAACCACATGGGTATTTACATGGAAGCTCAGCAATAAGGAGAACAGCCATATTATATGTTATGATTATTAATGATACACCGTACGTGATCTACTAGCAGCGCTGATAGGAAAACAAATTTAGAAACACACACCAAAAAGTAATGTTTAGAGAAACGCAGCTGTGGTTTACCTATCAAAAGATACATTTGTTCATGGCACGCTCACAGCTGATATATGGAAAGAGGTTTCTGTGTTTGATGGGCAATGCTTATGAAGTAAGCCAGTTCACGTCAGGTCTTTGACTTCTATCAGTACATATCCATAAGAATAAGCCTCGCTTTTTCAGGTTCTTTCACTGGTACGATGTATATGGCACATGCATAAACAGACTGTGCCCCCCAAAATTAAGCTTTTTGCAAAGCTAACTTGCATAAGCCTAAGAAAGCTGCAAGCTCTGGTATTCTAAGTGCCAGTCGGGGGAACTTTTATTTCATTGATTAGCATAATGAAAAAGAAATAAGCTATTCTCTTCCGGATCAATCCCAGAACCAGTTAGGTTGGACCAGCTTGCAGTACTAAACTATATACAGCAAGCATCAGTGTCTAACAAGGCACTACTGAGCATAACTCTGCATGCAGCAGAGTGTTTAGTAATTTGTCCTTCCCAGTATTACAACTCAAAGCACTTGGCAAACATTAAATAATTTAGCCTCAAACATCCATTGTGCTATATGTACAATCAACTGCATTTTACAGAGAGTGAGACAGTGGCATGAAGAGATGAATAGCTTGGCCTAAGCTTGCACAAGGAGACTGCGGCAAAACCAAGAATAAATAAATCCCAGTCCACTACTTTGAGAACAAACCCATCCTTTACCTTCTTTAGTTGAGGGAAAGTTCAAATTAATACGTGCATTTGGTTCACTCTTGTCAAAGAACCCTAAAACAGCTTGTGCCTGCTTGGAAAACTTTGTGATAAAAGGATGGCATTCTTTGTACCACAAAAATGCTTCACTGGACTTTGTGTTGCATTCGTTCAGCATGTGACACTCCAAAGTTAATTTCTAGCTTTTTCCTTCTTCTCTCTCTAGCACAGAAGTCCTTTAGCTGCATGTTTTAAATCCTGACACAGTTCCTATGTACCCTCTCTCAGGGTCATTGTTTATGTTCCTTGGTTTCGAGGAATTTGCCATTGCCATCCTTTTTGTTTTGCTGAAATTTCTTACCACACCTGAACCATGCTGACATTTCCTGGCCAGTGACACAATCTGCAAAAGAACTGTTCTTTCCAAAGAATTCAGAATTATCTCCTTAATCTTTCAAGCCACACGTTATTTGTTCCCTACAATTTAATGCCTTAAAAATATGGACTTGTAAAGTTTAATTTATGGATATTATTGACACTTGGTATTTGTGAGGCAAAGAAATAATCCTGGTTGCTAATGACCTTTTTAATGACCAAGTCAGCTGACACAGCATAATTTCTTCATTTTCCAGATTCTTTGTTGTTTCATTTATGAAAGGGAGAGTGATTACTCACTCAGTGCTGAGAAGCTCAGAGGTATGTAGCTACCTAGATATTTATATCCTTTTGGGACAACCCAAAAAAGGATATGCTGACAGCCTCTGGCTAGCTCTAAGCTCAAAACTCGTAGTAATTTAGACTGTATTTACACTACAGCCATGTGTCTGTGGATATGCTTATGCAATATTGATAGCAGTTGTGCCTTTTGAAGAAAAACTTGGTGTCTCATGGTTCCTGTTGGGACAGAATGGCTTACCTCTGTGAATTTGATATTGTACTGGAACTTGGTCAACATTTTTTCAGGCAACTTTAGGCACTTCAGGACTTTGCATGACCAGCCAAGGACACCCTACAAAGACCCAGTTTTCAGAACTCAGGTATCTCACGCTTTCTGAATTGGCATCGCTTGTCTGACCCAGACACAGAGGTACCTAAACCTACTTATTTCAGAAAACAAATGCCAAGAACTGGCTAGCTGTAGCAGTAAATATGGACATTGTCAGAATAGCCTTGCTGAACTCCTCCATCAGATAAAAATAACTCTTCTTCCTTTATTTAGATCTGCTATGCAGCAGAATCAACCAAAATGCATGGCACATATCTTTCTTGTTTAATGATTCCTATGTCCTATTATTTCATCCTTACCTCAGTAAATAATTTATTATTACAAATATGCAGCCTTTCAACACACACATTTATTTTACCTCAGGGTAAGTCAAAGTTTGCTGTGATTATTTATTACATCCAATTTTTTTTTCACTGAGAGGGAAAATAACATGGGAGCTAAGTAAATTTGTGGGTTGAGTCACCCATACTCTTTGTGAATCATGTGAGAACCAACTCTAAGTGAGTCACCGCTGTAACTGAATCAGGCTGCAAAATTTCAGCTTAACCTAAACAGTCATTTATTATTCTTCAATGGCTGGATTCAAACCCTTAGCAAATATCAGATCATTTGTTGATGCGCAAATAAAACACAGCTCTTGGAAACATCTGCAAGAAGGGCAGTCAGAAAGGATATCATCTTTCAGCAGCAGGGTCGGCACTAGTTTGAACACGGCTCTGCTGCAGCCAGGGTTGCCTCGGGGCCCACATCTGATCCAGGAGATCCAACACCTCTACGCACCGTGGCTGCAGGGCTGGGACTCCGGTTGAGCAACACCTTCGCAGACAATTGTGAAACGCCAAGAGAGGCATATTTATGAGGGCTGACCCATACTTATGACACATAGGGCCTATTAAACCGTGCCAGCACAACAGAAAATGACTGTCAGCACGTTTCGAAGATCCCAAAAGTCTGCCAGAGTTAACAGTCTGAAGGTGAGGTAGGGTTGCCGAGCTTGGAGAGCAGCTCGTCAATATGGCGGCTGCAGCTGAGGTATAACCCCCGTAATGATATGGTTAGGCCCATCCACGGTTTATTTTCCCTACTACAAACGCAGCTGGAGATGTTTAACCTTTATAAAGAAAGCAGGCACAGAGGCCGTACGCTGCTCCCGTGCTCACTGGGATATTTCCAAGCGAACTCCTCACAACTCACCGCACGTTGGAGTCATCTTGCTAAGGCTAAGAAGGGACTTTGGCCCCCTCTGTTTGCTTTCTTTCTCCTGTTTGGAAAGGAACCATATATACAGAGTGGGATTAACTAAGTGAGCACCAGGTGAAGAAACAAAATTGCCAGGGCGCAAATGCGAAGTTTACAGCCCGATCAGGATTTCTTGGGGTTCTCAGCCATTACAAGTTTCACCTCAGGTAAAATGTGGTACTCCTCACATGTTTTAACAGAAAAAAATGCTCTATTTTCCCCTGTTACCCACTATGGTAGACAAGATTGTGAACGTCCTTGTGTTTCTCTCCAAGACCCCTTGAGCCTTACTTTGCAAAGTACAAAGGGGTAAAAAAAAAGTAATGAAAGGGGATCACATTTAAATACCAGTATTGAAACTACTTGCTACCAATAGTGTAAAACTAGCTCATAAAGACAGCAATAAGCGCAATCATTACAGGTGAGGTTTTCCCAAAATACCAAAGTGAAGAAAGTTAATGGATATTTAGCACCTTAATCCCTTGAGCATTCCTAAAAGCTCAACTGCCTGTGGTTTGCCTCAAGGGTTGGACTGAATTTCCTTAACGATTTTAATCAAATAGAAGTCTGTCCTCATCTCGTTTCTCTTTAGCTTTTCAATATACAATGTATAAATATACAAAACAAATCACAGTATTTAGGAAATACTTATGGAAACATCTAAGAATTATGGTTCAAGACAGTGTAGCTACTAACCTTTTCTTCTCTATGTAAAGTTCTGCCACAAACATAGTTTACACTCATGGTCCAGGAGAGGTACACCACATCTTGTCCTAAGCAATTTTGCCTGAGCACAGATTAAGGCCTTTAATGGCAAAAATAACTACTTTCATCAAAATGTTGCTTAGTTTTCACAGAATGTTAGAAAGTGGGAGGCAGATGGTGCATCACTTTTAGCAAGGTTGATTCAGCAAATGCATCAGGCTGTTGAACCAGTTTACCAGGTTGCTGATTAATTCATATATTTAGAAAACACATTAACATGGATATTAGTATTGTGTGTATGTGTGTGAGTGCGTTTAATGTCCCACTCAAACTGATGGGAACTTAGACATTGATTTCAGTGGGAGAAGAAAAAGGCCCTAAGGTAATTTCAGATTAACAACCTGTTTAGTCTTGTATGGTTCTGCCTGGTTGACTGAGATCACTAGAACCCATGTTTTCCATAGTGTGGAAAGGACTAAATCCTAAAACAAGCACAATTCAGTATTATCTTCATCAACTCCTACAAAATCCTGTTGATTTATACCAGCTGTGAAGCTGAGCCCTGTTTAAATACAAAGTGTGACTTATTCTCTTTGGAGAACTGCATACATCACGTATTGTTAAAATCAGCTGATTTTCCAGAGGGATGTTTTCCACATTCCTCAGGTATACCTTTAGTGAAAGTCAAGCAGATATTTTCAATTTCTACTCTTTTTTTTTTTCTATCTTTTTTGTTCATCTGATGAAATTCTTGTCCCCTGAAAGTTCTTTAGCACTGACAGCATTTCTTCTTCATACTCTCTGAAACAGCAATGTGAGTCATATTGTCATTTTTTATTAAGACTAAATGTAACCTTTAAACTTGTGGGAAACAGCAATAAGATTTCTAAGTACAGACTCATGCTTTACTTGAATTGACATTAGTTGAAAAACATATATCCTGTCTAACACTTGCAGCCTAGCCTCGCTGAATTAATCTATCTATATTAATACATGGATCGAGATGGCAATCAATCCATCAGAGCCAGCTCCACCTTTAGCACAGATGACTGATTTCAGTGATGGTGCAGAGCTGCACTAACAAGAAAAAAAGAAAAGAAAAAAAAAAACAACATTGAGTGCAACTGCAGCTGCCCCAAGACTTCATTATGAGTAGATAGCACCTAACTTACTTAGACCTGCAGTGGGTGCAAAAGTGGGCGCACCCCACCTAAACCGCAGCCTCAGTCTGTGCCCTAGAGCAAAACTGCCTTTTACTTTGCAGGTTACTGTGACTGCCTTAGCGACAAATCTCTCCCTTGAGCCTTTCCACATATCACATTCTTCAATCACTAATAATGTTTTCCTATCTGGCTTCCTATTGGGACAGTCCTCAATATAATGATTAGCCACTAAATCCCAGGTCCTACTTCCATTCTTATCCTTCTTGTTTTACCAGTTCTGGCCGACAGCTTGCATCTCTCGTACTGTCTCAGCAAACACTGTGGGCTTTCCTAGTACATGCACAAGTGATCCTCTTCTATGAAGTTGCATAGGACACTGGAATGCTAACGTACCCTTTTTGCTATGCAGGTGTCCCCAGTTTTTATAAGTTCCCTGCAGGCAGCGTATCATAAGACAAAATTGTATTTTCAGCTGCAGTTCTTTTCCTCCTCTCTGCTTACAGATCCCATCACTGTTGCTAACACAGTTCAGCAAAGCCTCAGAAACCGAACTGCGTCAGAAAATTGGGATTAAAGGGCCTTTGTATGCTAAATTAAGCTGCTTATATGTTCCTCTGTAGTCACCAACTTTTGCAAAGACAACACGTGCTGTGTAACCGCCTGGATTAATCTCGTCTACTTTACCACCCTACATATCCCTCTATGGATTTTCCAAAATCCTTGGAATCTATCCCCACCTTTCCCGTTATCTGTCAGAGTACCAAGAGGCTGCTTCTTGCCAACTGATGGTGCTAGTCGCTGGCACTCCACCTCTTCGATTTTCAAAGAAGTGCCTTCGCACTTTCTCTCTCCTGATTCTTCTGCTGTGGGAAAGCTCCTCATAAACATGTGGGAATATATATTTAAATCCTTCTTCAAAATCTTTGTTTAAAAACATCCTCCTTTACTATGACGCCCGCAACCCCCTCCACGACTTTCCACCTGCTGCTGTGCAACGACAGCTGTGTGTCCTGTGTGCTTGGTCTCAACTCCCTGTTTCTGGAACATCCCCTTTTATCCAGAACCTCACAAAACTGCAGCCTCAGAAATGTGATGAAGCCTGAACAGCTATTTTATTACAGGCCATTATGTTGACTTGCACATCGTAGCTCAAAACCAGCTTGCTTATATACTTTCTGCATTAAAGCAAACCTCAAAATTTATGAATACTGTATTAAGCTGTAATTAAACAAAGTACTAGTGATAGTAATAACTAACTGTAAGGTGGACAGCAGATGTAACCTGATAGCTGTCTGCAGAATAGAAAGCATGTAAGAAGGGTTTTTAAAATTTTATAGACATTTCTTTTGCAATTCTCCTGCAATTTATATGCGATGCTTTTTTTTTTTTTTTAATGTAAAGGTAAATTATCAAACAAGGCTTAAAACTATGAATAAAAATGAAATCATATTCCAAGTCTACAGCAGCATAGATTCCTCCGTTGCACATAAGCCCTTGATTTTTACACGTTGTTAGATGTAATTAAAATCCAACTTTCATTTAAAACAGTTTTTAAATAGTTCATAGTCAAAATAACAATTTCAGTGAATGAGACAGGTGTGTCACAGCAGTATTAACTTACGTAGATCTGCAAAATGTGACAGCCTGGTGAGAAGAAACAGGAAAAAAATGAGAGCCCTCTACTGCAGCTACAAGGCTGAAGAAGAGATGGCTCTACCTGTGTCTGCATGCCAATAGGAAAAAAAGAAGTATGAGACAGAATAATTCCTAAATGAAGGTGCTCCTCAGATATACTGCTGAAATGTTTTTTTTGTAAAAACAAAATAGATTAAAAAGCTTAGCCTCAAATTTAAATACACTTTTCTTTACATTGCCTCGACTGACAAGAAAAGGTTACACAGTAGAAATCATGTCTGACTCAATAAGTATTTATTCACTCAGGACGTCAAACTGGTATCAGTTTAGCCATAATACTGCAAAAAATGAGTACTTTCCTGACCATCAACAACATTCCCGTTATGCTGGCTGACAATCCCAGACATTTGATGTTGTCCGTGACTAGAAGCTCTGCCACTTAGCGTAAGATTTAAAAGCATGAAAAGAAGTCATTTTCTTCCAAATAATCACTCTATGCATGCAAGTATTTCCTTTCTGTTATTTTCAAACTCAATAGACATATCTTTTCTTGTTTCAGCTTCTGCAACGCTATCAAATTTGTCTCCCCAAACTCTCCCAGGCTGCTAGCATAAACCCTATGCCAGCCAACTCTCCTGATCACACTTCTCCTGTCATTCCAACTTCTCCCCTGAATTTACAGTCCTGGCTCTTGTATTTAATACTGGTTTTGAACTTATCTTTCCTGTCTTATTACTTTGCTTTCCCTTTTTTGTGCTCCTTCTGACCATCTCATCACAATTCATCACCATTTCTCAGTACTGCACTTTCCCTTTTACATCTATCAAACTCCCTTTTCCTTCGTTTCTCTGACTCATTCACTGTATATCACATGCCGAACTGATTCCTCTCTTATTACGAGCCTTAATTATGGGATGCCTCCATTCTTCCCTTTTTATATTACATTCTCATCAAACACCAGCTCCTGAGTCACTGGCAAAGAAGCTGGGGAGCAGCCGGAGTGAGTGAGTGCCTCCCCGCCACGCAGGGCTCACCAGTCTCACGGACGGGTTATGCTGACCCTGGGGCATATCGCACGTAGTGTGTGCTCTCCCAGGTGCACGCGTTGGCTTCTAGGAGTATTTCGTCCTGAGCGTGCCGCTGTTGCACGCTTCCCTCAGCAGTCAGCGGCCTCCTTAAGTCATCGCCCTACAAAATGAAAATACACCATCCAAGGTGAAGCAGTATAACTTACCGTAAGTAACTAACCTTTATAATTGCATCTCACTTTTCAACAGGGATTTGAAAACATTAAAAATTTGATTTGAAAACAGATATTCACAATCTGATAAGATTTCAGCCACAAGTTAGCAAACCACTAGCTATTTTGGGTAGTTCCTGTAGAATAGCTTGACGTTTCAAACTGTTACCAATCTGCATCATGATTGTGCCCCTTTGTTCCTGTCTTCTGCCATGCAATAAACAGTCTCATGATAATACTACTTGTTTCATGAGTTTCTCTTCTCCACCAACCTCACTGGCACATTCTGTTGTCCAAGGAACCTTAGTTTTGAAGCAGACATAGTTCTACAAAATACGCAGTTGGTATCTGCCGTTGTTCTTGAAGTTCATGCCAGACTCCTGTGATGAGGAATGAGGAATCTCATCCTGTTATATAAGATACTACATGCAAAAGAACCCAAGAACAGGACACACAACTCCCTGAGGAAGCTATGGATCACAATCAGTAAATAGATGGATCATTAACTGGTCAATCATTTCACTGTTAGCTTGACAGACAGAATAAGACATGCCTACTGCAAGGTGTCAGTAACACAGCTGAAAAGAAAAAGAACACCCAACTCACCAGCAGAGGAAGAAGAAAAAAAAAAAAAAAAAACTTTTGCAGAGTCACTAACTCAAAACGGAATAATTAAAACTCCCACTTCAGAAGCTACTGCTTTGAAGTGGAACTGCAGATCTCTATTTGCATATTAGGAACGCTTGTGTCGATTTCCATGCTCAATCTGGGTATGAGATTGCAGATGGGGATGACAAGGCTCTGAATTAGGACAAATCAAATGGATGCAGACTCATGAAATCCTGTAGAGATAATTATGAGTCTCTCAAGATGATGTAATTAGTACGTTAGCATGGTTTCCTCCTTTAGCAGCAAATGCATTTCAACAGTGTGTAAAGCCTTTATGTCTAATATACCAGCCCTGGTAAAAGTCCTTTTTGCCCTTCTGTTCGGTCTGCCAGCATCTTTATAAGCCCCTACTTTGTGGCAGACAACTAGATTCACAAAAAGACTAAGCTGTAGCAAGGATGCACATTGTAGAACTTCAGCTTTAGACATCCCGATAACCAATGCAATCCCCTCCCCTAAATCAGACAGTCAAACTTTTTATAAAATGGATGAAGAAAGACAAGTGCCAAAAAGCAGGAACCACAAAAGCCATCTATCTAGTCAAAAAGTTGTCTGAGTGACTCAATAGGACAGGCAGTCCCATTCCTCTAATGGGGATGGGTGCCTCCACCGCAAACCCTTTCCTTGAGTCAGATGCTTAAGCCAGCCAAATCCTTCCCAACAAACAACGATGAGAAAGACCCACGCACTATCAGATTTAATATCTCTGTGGTTGAAACAGTCATCAGCAAGGTGAGTGACCCGTTCTCAAATCTCTGCTCATCCCGTATGAGTTGTCCTAGCCCATAGGCTATTGGGTATTCAGGGGTAAGACATCTCGATCTCTCCTGTTTGAAGTCGTTCCACTTTGTATAACTAATTAAAAGATAATTGGAGCAAGTACTTGAACCTGACTCTCCCACATCCCAAGTTATTGCCTAACTATTTAGCGGAGGATTCACTCTCTCATTTTGTTTCTGAAAGGTTCTTGAATCATGTAGGCACTTCTGAAAATCTTTTTCTCTGTATTTTACATACAAAGATTCACAGAGCACAGTCACATTCATATGAGAATTACCACTACAAATACCTCCAGTTCTTCTCATATACAGTCCCAGCTCACTCGATGGCAAAAGGTAGGTGCTTTTTGTCTGGTTGTTGTCAGGAGTTGTGAGGGAGGGATGCTTTTTTTTTTTTTTCAAATATTTTGTCACAACGTAATCCATTTTTGCAAGTACAAAACCAACTTTTCCTTGGTTGGTTTTCCTTGGTTCTTGTTTTTGATTTCTCCTTTGGAGAAGACAACAAGAAGCCTCCAGCAGTATTCACAGACAGCAGAATAAAGGCCTACTGGTCTTCTACAATGACTGATGATCACTCTTTGGATTCTAAAAATATGGTATGGATTTCAGAAGGACATGATATGATGAACAGATCTCCGCTCTGAAGAGCTCACAAAGTAAATGATGGATCTGGCAGACGAGCAAAGATGCAATATAAACCACACGTCAGGAAAAACACAGATTACAAATCCAGGATAATGAAGTGCAAGTGAAAGCTTGTAAGGTATTTCAAAATAATGCCAGCCTGGTATAACAGGCATTTGTTCGAGGACTAAAAGAGCATTACGAGCTGATATAAGAAAGATAACAGACTAGGGAAGAAATAGTTCAAGAAGCAGTCCACATGACAAAGTAATTCAAGGAAGGAATTTACATGCAGTAAATGCAAACAGTTATCCCAGTACAAAACTTGCAGATCCTCTTCTTTTATTTCAGCTTACATATCCTATATGTGAGTTCAACAAAATAAAAACAAAAAATAAAAAACACACCAAACAAAACAAAAAAAATAATAATTAAAAAGAAAAAGAAAGAAAAGAAAAAACACTCATCCCAGAGCAAGAAGGCAGGGAACACTGATTTAACTATATTTTGTTTCCTGACACTGGCAAAACCTTGCCCACGAACAAGCCCCCATTTAACTAGGGTGCAGGCTGAGAAGACACAAGGGAAAATTTTAGAAGTGTTGGGTGAACAGTGGCGTAGGAAAACTTCAGAGTCCAACAAGAGTATTGTGAAATGCTACATGTGACAACATTACAAATCACGCAGGGGAAGATCTGATTCAAAAAAACAGAATTTTGGCTGGCAAAAACACGTTGGCTCACTTATGGTTTCCAGAAATGTTTTTGCTATACAGCATGCTGAAAGTCTTCAGCTTACAGGAGTTCTTGGCCATGGCAGGCGCTTGTGGTGACATAATGCAGGCAAAAACCAACCCCCAGAACAAAAGGTTAAAGTCTTTTACAATATTTAATTTCTGTAGAGATTTAAACATTTAAATATGTCATTACAAAACAAAATGACTCAGTATAGATGTAATTCAGATGTACCAAAATGCATTAGTCATTCAATAAAACCGGCACCGAGGATTTACTAAAAATACTTTACAGAAGGAAAACAACAACATATATTTACTTTATTGAACGGTTGTTGTGGAAAGCAGATAAAAACAAATCCTGCGTAAATCACCTTAATTTGCCTACCCCTAACTAGGGCTGCTAGTCCCACTGGTAAAGCAGCAGAACTAGCTCAGCTCCAGTTTCCAACCCTTGTGCCGAACGGCAGCGCAAGAGGAAGCGACGCGTGGCGGTGCCGGTGATCCCACGGCAAGCAAACAGGGCAGGGAACGAAGTAACTGGCAGGATACGAGGCTCGCTGCCAGGTACAGGTCCCAGGAGGGGCAGAGTTAACCTGCATCAGCTTCTTCCTCCTCTAGCACCCCAGGGAGCACCAGCAGCAAGGAGCCGGGCCATCAGGACACGAAGACAGAAGCAGAGCGGTTTATAAGGCTGTTGGATTGCGGGGAGCACAAAGAAATCTCCCCATACGGTGAAAAGACAACGCAAGCCAGCAGCACGGCCCCTTCTGGTGCTTCAGGTCCCTCCGTGGAAGCGCTGAGGGGACACGGTGCCACCCGGGGCCTGCTCAGGCACCCGGTGCTCCTCCCTAGGGCAGGGAGCCACGGCCTGGGCCGGGGAGGTGTGCTCCGATTGATCGAGTCACTGCTGTGCGTGGTGAGGAGGTGCCAGGAGAGGCAGGCAGGCTCTGCCACATCAGGGGTGACCTCTGGAGACCTGCAGGAGCTTTGAAGAAGTTTCTCCGAGGCCCCAGCAGGGCAAGATGGAAGACATGAGCGAAGGAAGAAGATACGGACTTGCAGAGGGTGGAAGCTGGAAGCCTGTGACTTCAGGTAACAGGAATAAAGCTCTCTTTCCTCCTGTTTCAGGAAAAGTAGTGGGTGTTTTGGGAGAAAATACTAAGCGGGTATCTCAAGTCCTTGGATTAGTACCAGCACTAAGGGAAATACCCGTGTTAGTGGCTGGTGATGCTCCTCCACGTGAGACAGAGGCATCTATCCCTGTTATCCAGGTAGGTCTGATGTGTGTCCAGGGCCTGGGTCACCGCCAGTGCAGACAGACTGCCATCACTCAGCCGGCCTTCCCAACTCCATGCCAGAAGGGAAAGTTACACATTTCTGTTTGGAAAGGAGGGCATGCAGAGGATTGCCACAAGTGTCTGGATACCAATGCACAGAGCTTGGGCAACCAACAAGAGCTGGAAGTCTGTTCGCAGTCAGAGAGTTACGACTGTGATCAGGATCACAAAGATTAATGGGATACCATTCGTGACTGGAAAAGTGTCACAGGAGAACAAGCAGTGAGGAAAAAGGGCAATTGCACCTGCTTACAAAGTGTTTCACTGTCCTTGCAGAGTTCCAGGATGAAACAGACTGATCCACCAGGGCTCTTCTGGTCCAAACCAAAGGCAATATTGGTCTCGTGGCACTGGGGGCCTGTTACAGGCCATCCGACCAAGGGGAAGAGGTGGATAACCCAAAACAACTCACTTATCGGCCATGGTCCTCACTGGGGATTTCAACCATCTGGGCCCCATGGCACTGTGCAAGCAATCCAGGATGTTTCTAGGCTGCATTGGTGATAACTCTTTAACGCAGATGCTAGAGAGACCAAGCAAGGGTAATACTCTACTTGCCCTCTGCACACAAACAAGTGGCAAATGTGGTCACAGATAGCAGCTTGGGATCAGTTACCACAAGCTGACTGCATTCAGGATCCAGAAAAAGGAAGGTAAGCAGGAGATTTAGGATTTGGGATTTTATGCAAGTGGACCCTGGGTTATTCAAGGAATTCTTCAGCAGAAACTCCTGGGAAACTGACACAAAAGGTGCCTATGATAGGTGGTGATTTTTTTTACAGAAAATTTATTGATAGGTCAGGAATAAATAATCCTGTTGTACAAGAAAGCTAGAAATTTCGGTAGAAGGATTACTTGAAAAAGCAAGGAGCTCCTCAAGAACTGAAATGCGAAAGGACAGCATAAAGGAAACAAGAACAGGCAGCGAAAAAGGAACACAAAAGCAGTGCTCTGACACTTAGGGACAAAATCGGGAAACCCAAAGCCCATTTAGTGTTAACACAAGCGAGAGCAGCAAGGATTTCTGTAAGCTCAGAGGAAATGTGGGGATGTTATTGAACAATGGAGACAACCTAGTGGCTGTTGAGATGGAAAAGGCTGAAGTACTCAGTACATTTTTGCCTAAATCTTCACGGGTAATGATTACTCCTAGATTTCCAGCTGTATCAGGATTGTCTGGCAAGGAACAGGTCACAGAAGACAAGTTAGGAACAAGTTAAAAAGCAGCTGGATGTGTTCAAACCCACCATGCCAGACAAGATTTACCTGAAAGTGCTGGAAGAGCTGGCTGACATGACTCCAAGACACCTGTACCTACAAAAAAGCATGACCAAGAGAGCAGGTCCATGACAACTGGCAAAAGGCCAGTGCTACGCCTGTCTTTAAAAAGGGCACGAGAAAGGACACAGGTAACTATAAGGTTGGCCTCACCTCAGCCCCTGGAAAGATTACGTACCACATCCTGCTGGAACTCGCTTCCAAACGTGCAGGGAACAAAAAGGCAATCAGCAATAACCAAGGTGGACATACAAAGGGCAGCTCACGCTTGATCAACCCGATTGCCTTATGGGATGATATGACCTGCTGTGCAGACAGGGGCAGGGCGGTGGATGTAATCAAATGCTCTGGTCGGTAGATTGAAAATTACCGGGACAGCCGGGCTGCGAGGGTAACACAGATGGTAAACACTAGTTTGACATCTAATTGGTAGCCTGCACCTAGCGGAATATTTTAATGGGGAACAGTAGGGCTGAAAATGTTCAGTACGAACAAATGTCCTCATGAACAACTTGGCTGCTGAAACAATGCACTCTCAGCAGTCTTGTTGTCCGTAGGACAGCAGGAGCAGTATTGGGAGCAGCGTGGCCAGCAGGAGCAGGGAAGTTACTATCCCCCCCCTACAAAGCATGGATTAGGAGGCAGCTGGAATACTGCACCCCATTTCGAGCTCCTCAGTTCAAGAGGGCCATGGCAAAACTGGAGTTTGGGAAGAGGTAAAAATTATTTGAAAAAGAGTTACAAAATGGCGGACCCAAGCTTTCCTCCACGAATGAAAAAAGTGTAAAATTACATTTTTTTCTGACAGCGCTATCCAGCTTAGTGTTTTCTTTTTTAAAAAAGAGAACATGCTTGATGGTCTCTTATTTACTGTCTCCTGTAATAAGCAACCCATACCAGAACTTTGATGGTCATATATATAACCCCAGTTGGACCTTTCTAGATTATACCACTGCTGGACGGGGTATAAAAGGCATTTTTTATGTTTACTGATCCAAGAATCTCAAGAACTGTTCTTTAAACTTTCAGATTCTCATCTACTAAAATAAGTAGAAAACCTACACTGCAGGGACCTTAACCGTCCAGGAAAACACTTCATCAACTTTGGCGTGCTTGAGATCAGATCAGGCGCTTCAGTCGGAATTTCATCAAATCTATAAGAAAGGGACCCATTAGACACCCAGAGCTGTAGCTCACTTCCTCTCATCAATGTTACATGCTTGATTTGTTATTTAGAACAAGTTATTAAGTTTTTCTTGGGCATTAAGGGAGAAAACTGGCTACATGACAAGGATCTAGCTGAAGACTTCTCCCTTCTTTGGTCCAACTGGGTGTAGCTCTGCTAACTTCAAGGAGGATTTTATCTCCTGGTACCTAATTATTAAATGGTTTGTGTGGTTTTATATGATACGGATTTGAAGTGAGCTTTGAGATTAAGAATTTTTCAATTATGTAACAATGCCCAAAGCAGGAGATGTTCATTTACTGATTTTTTTAAATCAAGTATAAGAGCAAGAACACAGAGATAAATTACTAGATACCTTGAAGACTTTCCATATATTAAAATTATGGAGGTGAAAGGTAGTTTTTAGACAGGACTATGTTCCAAAATAGGTTTGAAACAGAGTGCAAATGTTATGCCTCCAAAGCTAAGTAGGCAATCAACATAGATTTCAGGATGCAGTAGTGCTTGCTGAGTCTATATTTTCTGTGTAGTTTTATTTCTGATGCATAAAGATGCAAGCACTGCATCAGACCAGGGATCAGTCTAGCATATTTTCACCTTTGACAGTGGCAGAAGCAAAATTCTGGAGTAGGAGTATAACAAAAGTGCCAAACAAAAAGATATTCCCCTGTTCCCCACCATATACTTTCCGTACTTCTATCAGCCTACAGTTTAGGGATTTCCCAAGAGAGTGACTATGTTTGTATCTTTATGTCCGATAGTCATCAGTGAGTTTTTCTTCCATGAATTTGTCTAGGAGTTTTTTGAACCAATTATTGCTTTTGGTCTCCATAACATCCCATGGCAATTAATTCCACGATTTAATCATTCACTACATAAAAACTTACTTCCTTTTGCTGGCTTAAAATTTGCTGCCGGATAATTTCACTAAAGGTCTCTTTGGTTTTATGTGACACATTGTGAATAAGCATTTCTGTTCCATCCATGACTGTACTTACGGCTATTTTAGTCACCTCTTATCTGAATGAATTGACAGTTTCTCCCTGAACAGAAGTAAAGCCACACCTATGATCCTCTATAGGTGCTTTTTGCTTTAGCTGGATTTTCTCCTTACCATAAAAAAACAAAACAAAACAAAAACAAAAACATTCTTCTATTAACAATTTAACAGACTTATAAGCAATGAAAAGAACTCATCTAAGGAGAAATGAGTTTGGGGGATTCTGAAATGGGTCATTTTGAGCTGTAAGACACATTATAACTATAGCTTTCTATGCTGTACATACAAACCTGGTTGATGGCATTTGTCTGGATACACATTTTTAAGCCTGACCGAAGAAGGAGGCCATATATATGTATATGTAAACTTAACTGGTAGATTAGGGAGGAAGACTAGCTGTCCTGAGGTCAGAGATACCATGCACTGGTGTGGATGGGGGAAAAGCCAATGTTTCTGTAAGTCTTCTCCAAGTGAATGCCATCAAACTAACAACAGCCACCCCTGGTTTTGGTCGAAAGAGCATGAGAAAGGGATTCTAGATCTTAGGGCTGTAAGAGAGGAAGCAGGGAGAGAGAAGTGCAGCTGCCCAGCAAACTGACAATAATCAACGTGCCAATCACAGGACATCCAACAGGGGTAAGTCTTGGGTCATAGCTTGGGTCATAACCACCCCGCGCAGCGGCACAGGCTGGCAGAGAAGGACCTGGGGGTGCTGGCCAACACTTGGTTGAACATAAGCCAGCAGTGTGCCCAGGTGGCCCAGAAGGCCAACGGCATCCTGACCTGCATCAGAAGTAGTGTGGCTAGCAGGAGCAGGGAAGGGATTGTCCCCTTGTATGCAGCATTGCTGAGGCTGCAGCTTGAATATTGTGTTCAGCTTTGGGCCCCTCACTACAAGAAGGATATTGAGTTGCTGGAACACGTTCAGAGAAGTGTAACAAAGCTGGCGAAGGGACCAGAAAGTAAGACTTATAAGGAGCAGCTGAGGGAATTGGGGTAGTTTAATCTGGAGAAGAGGAGGCTGAGGGGAGACCTCATCGCTCCACCTGAAATGAGGCTGCAGCCAGGAAGGTGTTGGTCTCCTTTCTCAGGTGACACACGATATGATATGAGGAAACGGTCTCAAGTTGCACCAGGGTGGTTTACAGTAGGTATCAGGAAGAATTTCTTCATGGAGAGGGTGATTAAGCATTGGAAGGGGCTGCCCAGGGACATGGTGGAGTCTCCGTCCCTGGAGGTATTTAAGAGACCTGTGGACGTGGCACTAAGGGACGTGGTTTAGCGACAGGACTTGGACTTGATGATCTTGAAGGTCTTTTACAGCCTAGATGATTCCGTGAATCCTGAGAAAAGAGGTGCTGAAGAGGGCTGTGACTGCAGCAGTTAGTGGAGTTTAGCAGCCTGGAGTGGGGGAAGGCAGGGTTGTTTGATGTTAAGGGGGTACGGTGGGGATTTTCGTAGCTAAACCCATAAACACCCCGTTTCACTACAAGATTTTACTGAACTGGACCGTACTGCCTCTGGCACAGCCCAGCCTTTACCTGTATCCCTTGATCACCTCCAAGTAAGCACAAAAATATCTGTGGAGAAACATTTCATCCGCAGCCCACACTTCATTACATCAATTACCACACACCACAAAACCACACCCTGCGAGACTGCCCTGCAGAAGCTGCCATCTTTCCAGAAACCCTTGTCAACTCGCCTTTGCATCCAACCCCTTACTTTACTCTCCTTTCCCCACACAACAGACCGCTGGGGAAAAAATAGCTCAGTAACAGCTTTGAACAAAGGATGAGCATCTAGTGGAACAGACGCCGAGAAATGTTCATACGGAAGCACTGGCAATGCAGCACGGCACAAACATTTCCAAAAAAAAAAAAAAAAAGCAGAGTTAAAAGTAGCAACATCACAGAGTTTTTAATTTCTCTGCTTTTGTGGAATTTATCAGGTGCATGTGTGTGAGCCCATTAATGTGAACAACACACTTTACAAGGAAGATTTGAGCGTATTGATGCACACACTTAAGTCTTTTAAAATATGTTTCAGTATTAACACTCAAGTCTGGGGATAAATGAAATACTTCAGCTGGTTAAATCAGCTTAGTCAGGTCGTGCACTTAGCTCGGTTAAATAAGCTGAGAGCCCAGAAATTAGTTCAGTTTGCCAACCTTTATTATCGAGCACAGTGTTTGTAACTCACAGCAGGTTATCAACAGCGGGACTGCATTTGGGAGATACCATGACAGCTGGTATTGATTTCTGGCAGGATTTAGGTCTTTTTTGAAACCTCTATCTCAAGTTGGAAAGATAATTAAATGTGTATGTGCTTTTAGGCAGAAATATATATATTTATAATTTTAAGAGGCATTAAAATAGGCAGAGTTGCATACTGCAGCAAACCACAACCACAAAGAAGGCACGCTTCTTTTTTTTTCTTTTAAATCAAAGCACTACCTCCCATCAACAGGAGCAATGAGAAAGGTGAGAAGGAAAGACAATTCCACATCTGCAGAACAGGTTGCGGGCAAGTGCTGAGAATCCAAAGCGATCCATTATTTAAGTTACTGAAATACAAGAAACATCAAAAAGCTGCTCTTTAACTCCCAGCGTTAAAAAATAAAACAGAAATGCTCCACAAACCTTCAGTTCTCCCCATTTTAGCAAAGGCCCTAGGCATGTAATTCAATAAAAGACAGACACTCAGATCAATGCATATCATGAAGTCACAAGAATGCAGTGCATTCAGTAGTAGCAGCCAGACAAAAAAAAAAGTGTGATCCAGTTAATGCTGTAAGCAATGTTTTATCTGTGATTTATTATAAAGCTGCTAGGAATTATGCAGAGGGAAAATCTGGGGAGCTTAATGCTTTTATTGGTAAGGTCAGTAAAAGCACGCTCGGAGAAAGAATACACGTGTTTAAATGAGTGGCCTAACATTTAAACTTTCAGGGGAGGAATATGAAAATACCAAACATACACATATAATCTCTGGAAACAATTACACTAATTAAAACAATACCGAACATTTGGAGAGAGACATTTTACGGAAGGCATTCCAGAATGATCTCCCCAAAGACACCGATCAAACTGGGTGTGTTCAATTAACAGGAGAAATTAATTTCAAGTCAAAACCCCCGCTGCTGAGAATCATTCAGCCTTTAGCACTCCCCCCAACCCTGGCCCCAGCATTTAAATCCTCGGACTGTCAGCAGGAGCTTTCTAGATGAGATGGTTAATTGGAAAGGCTATTTTCACTACTGGTCTAGTGAAGCTCCAGCTCCAGTGTTTCCAGTAAGAAGTTTCATCATCATCATCAACAACAACAAAAAGAAATCCATGATTTGAGATGAAGATGGCCTTTTACTTTGTACTGGCTGTCTACCTCAACACCTACATTTCATATTTTTATCTCTCTGCTCTAGGCTAAGCTAAGCCAGACAGAATTAACTCATGTTGACTCTGAAATGCAGCCATTGCCTAGAAAAGCAGGGATCCAAACCACAGAGCCTCTCGGTTGCTCTCTGCTGTGACCTTCTGGAATTCCAGAAACAGTTCAGACTGCCAATTACCATCCCGAGCATTCAAATAAAATCATAACGAAGCTGAATTCAAATTGCTTTGAAATCTTCCGATAGAAAAAAAGATAAATCTCTTTACAGACGGATATGGGATACTGTTCACATTTCACAGATGTGGAAACGGAGATCGTGGTTGAACCAGATAGTAAATTCAGTTTCAGTATGTCTAGCACAAGATCAAAAACACCACAGCCGCATGACGCACTGATGAAGTGCAACCCACTCTGCCAATTCTAATTTTGCACCGGGTGATGCTCCAGCAGGTAGCGTCTGTCCTTCTGCAGGTGGCACGCAGCCAGCAGGAGCGTGATGTCGTGTGACCTGGCTTATCTGAACGTGCTACCAGGCGATTCGGTACGGCACAGAAGTGGCGTTGAGGAACACGGGACCATAGCCCACGACTCAGGGCAAAACAATTTGTAAGGGTCAACCACATAAGCTCTTAGCAGACCCGAGAACAGTTCCCAGTCCTTCCTTCATCCCAGGCTGGTTTCCCACCTATTGGACAGCTCTGCTGCCCGGCACAACAAATGAACATTCATATTAAGACAGAGTCCTGAGGATTTATTTTGCAGATTTGTTCTAAATACTCTCCCCGTTTCCACCCCACTTACAGAGGTCCCGTTTCCATCTGATGGTCCTAGGTCCAGTATACTTCTTTTCCCTCAAATCCTCGCTCTGCTAACCAGCTGTGGCCCCTGCTGCCTCACCTCTACCCACACAAGCCGAGAGACGTTTCAGCAGCTACAGAGTTGACACTGCAAATATTTAGGAAAACATTTAGCTTGACAAATGCAAATAATCACAGCGAAGTCAAACAAACCTATGCGTGTGTGCAAGGGTTTCCAGGGTTTAGTAGCCAAAAAGTAGGACACGTTTTTATGCTTGCTGCGAGACACTCAGAGACACTACTAAAGATGTGCTATATAACCCACATCAATCAAAGAACGCTACTCCTACTTCTTTATATACCGCTTACTAGAGAAGTATTTTTACTGCAGGTTATTAAATGCGGACTCTAATGTATTAACACTCTCTGGAGGTGTTCAAGGTCATGTTGGATGGGGTCCTGGGCAACCTGGTCTAGTGGGAGGTGTCCCTGCCCATGGCAGGGGGTTGCAACTGGGTGATCTTTAAGGTCCCTTCCAAACCAACCCATTCGGTGATTATTGTAGTGAACTATACACATAGTTTACTAATTCTGGGGAAATTAAAAAATAAATAAATAAAAAATCAGCTTTCGTCAAATGCTTAGCCCAACTCATTGAGACAGACATGAAAGGTAAAGTAAATATTAGAAAGTAAATGTTAGAAATGTGTTGAAATGCATCCTTGTCCCAGTTTCTGCGGCAAACGCAGCACATGACTACAACAGAGCCACACTGTTTGTATTGCAGTTTGGAGACTGCAGCAGGACGAAGCAAGCATTATGCTGTTATAATAAACTATGTCAAAGGAATTGCAAAGAATAAACTTTAAAAAGTTAAAGAACTCCAAAGCCAGAAAATGCAAGAATTAAGTCTGCCTGCAAAAGTTTTAGTAAGTCCTATGGCACTATACTTATGCAGAGGCACAACTACAGTCATATTATTTTCCTCTATTGTCCTGCATCAGTCAGGGGAAGGATTTGACCCAATGTCCATATTTTGCTTATTCTGTGAGATGAATTATTGGTCTGAAGTGGCTTCATTGGTAAATAGCACGTAACTAAGAAGTAAAGAGCAATTTCAACTAGCATCTGTGGTACCAAAATAATGGCCATGGAAGTACCCAGTGTTAACAAGAAGTAAAAAGATGAAGCAAGTTCTCCAGAAATCTATTTGCTGTTTGATGGGAGAGAAAACACTGCACCCATACGGTGTCTTTCACCAGGGGATTGAATGTTGCTGCTGATGGTGCACTTCAGCACACTATATGTGAACTTTGAGATAGATTCATTGGCTTCTACAATTACAGAGCCAGAATAAGTGCAGTGAAAGACTACAAGAGCTCTTCCTACTTTTCCTATCAGCCCAAGAAGAGATTTATCAATCCCACTTAAGCCATTTTCACGGTAGCAGACTTCAAGGATATATTCCTGAGCAGCTTCTGTGTAGCAGAGGGCTTTTTTGAGGAAATGAAGGTCTCAGAATTGTCATGACTGGCATGCAAAGTTTCAGGATCAAGAAACACCAATACATTGCACGTATCTAACAGAGCCGGTGCTCTGAAGTCAGCTGGAACAGTAAAGGTCACAGTTACAGATACAGATATCACCAGTGGATTTTGCCCTAAAAAATGCTGTCATGACAGTGTAGCAAGAATAAAAAGAAGAGCAAAGTGCTCATTAAGAAAGCATCTGCACCAAACCAGGCTGTTTCTTGAGCCTCTCTCAAACCCAGTAAGGCCTTCGGAAGCTTCATGTCAAAAATGGTTTCAATGACAGCACCTTAGTGGGTGTCCCAGTGCCAATCACTGTGCACTGGCACAGTCCTGAACCAGCCGAAAAACAACAATCCCGAGGGATTCACGGTCTTCCTGGTACTCAGCCGTGCAGAAGACCAAGTGACAACCTGATTTTGAGGCCCAGCCCTGTCTCTTAATAGGCAGCAGGGTCACTGATGACACTGTCAGCGCCAGCCACGCAGCCTGGACATGGTCACCACGTTAGCTCTGCTGCCACAGCTGTGCCACCGAGGAGCACGGGGGCCAGGTGGCACCACATCCCCTGGCTGACCTTGCTGTTACTTCAAAACCCACGCTGCAGGTGCAGCTACCGCTCCTCAGAGTGTTTTGCTGGCTTCGTTTGCTTTGTCAAAAGGCATGACTTGGATATCCTGGCAGAGCCTTCTCCAGTAGGATTCAGTGCCAGCACAGCTACGCTGGCAGAGCCTAGGTACCAAAGATGTTATCTGCAAGTCCCTTTCGTTTTTCTCAGGCCAAGGAGGATTGCCCAAGTCAGGAGAGCATTATGTGCTAAGTGAAGAAGCTGGAATTCTTCTAAACCGTTTGTGAGTCAAATATAGCCCCTGGACTTTCCTGTACAGTGGAGTTTTAAATAGGATCCTTTCCTTTTCTGCAATGCTGCTTAGGTCAGTTAAAAACTGCGCTGAAAGGAATTATTCCTCAGCAGGATTAAAAGCTATACACTTGGCCATGAAGATAACAGACGTCAATACTGAGGAATCTGCTCTACATTACTGACAAAGCGAACAAACATCCCCCTACTGCCCCTGCAATGAACTAGCACCAAAAATAAATAAAATTTATATTAATTTATTTTATAAATAAAAAGTAACTATTACCAAAAATACAAAATAAATATAAGAGTAGTTCCTGTATATTTTGTAGAGACAAAACTGCTCTTGAATAAGGAACACAGGAGCATCCCTCGTCGTTGTCAAGGAAAGACTCAACACTTGACAGGAGGTAACAGCACACAGGGCTGAGTGAACCAGACTTCAACTCCCATGCAAGATGCACACCTATGCCAATTGTATGCACTTTTATAGACAAAAAACAACGAAGAACACGTTTAATTTCACTTCACATGTTCAAACTGTAATTCCCATTGATTTAATTTACAAGCTGAGCTCAAGCACTCAAGAGCTCGAATCGGTTTCCACGCAGGACAATCAGGAAACACAGAAGACATCAGCAGCCACTGACACGTTGGTATAAATCACTCACCTGAAACAGCATGGGAAAGCTGGGGCAGGGATAAAACCCAAGCATCAAGACAACTTCTAATAATCCCATCTATTTCTTACAGCTTAACAGCATCATTTTCAGAGTATTCTTTCAAACAGCCTCCTTTCCATGTATCTATATGAATTCCTGACTTCCTAAGCCCTTTACCTTTCCATCTGCCTCTTCCAGCTCTCAGCCATTCTTTCGTATGACGCTGAAAACTCTTCTTAAGCACACCTTCTATGTTCTTCTTCCACATCACCCAGGCTTAGATTTCATGCTTCTTCACAATGCTCAGACTTAGCAAAAGGAAGACAGGATGCAAGCAAGATAAATCACTGCTTGGCAAAGCGGTAACTTACAGCAGGAAGCACTAAGTCACCTTTGCCAGTGTGCCACTACCAAACTCAACACTTCTCTAATATGCAGGGAAAAAAGAAAAGGCCAGATCCTCTTTCCCTGCCAAATTTAGTGGAGAGATGAGACATGGGGGTGCAGGAGAAGAAAAGAGGCAGGAATAATGCAACATTAGGAGAGTTAGTTATGTCTTCCTCGTTCTCTAGATAGACCTAGAGTATCTTGTGATTCATTTTATTTAGAGAAGCCTGGGGACTTCAGAAAATTTACCCCAGCTCTTACAGCCCTCCAAAAAGCTAAACGCTTGAAAAGAAGAGACAGCAACTGGAGTCCCCAGACAACATCCCTTCTAACCTAGAAAGCAGAGTGGGAGAGAGAGCAGGCACAGTATGCTGGCACTCCGGCCGCTTGAGAGCTCTCCCAGAATAGGGGGACGCTTGAGCTGGCCAAGCCAGCCTGGGTCCCCGTCACTTGGGCCACTCCTGTGTATGAAGTCAGCAAGAGATACTGCAGCTCCCTCAGTCCTCTGTTGCTGTTGCTACATTAAAAATAAGAGCGTTGCCCTGACACTGCATGGAAAGGGCCCAAATATTGGCTAAGTTCTTTCGAAAATACTCATTAAAAAATCAAGAAGGCAGCAGCAGTAGGAGTCCAGTCATTCCACAGTTACAAGAAAATCCAGTGGCACAGGGAGTTTCCACAGTCAAAGGGTTTCCCACAGCCTATTGTTGGAAACACTGTGATTCAATTGCTCACTTCTTACTCAACAGGCTGCTGATTCAACCAGAAGGCGATGCTGATATGTTTCACCTTCTGCATTCCATCCACTGCAGCCCAAACCAATAAAAACTCCCCATTTAAGAACACGTAACTGTATCTCGCACTAGTTACTTGTTATTTACAATACGTACTTCTTTTGTACAGTATCTTTCTGCCAGTCATTTAAATGTACACATAATAAAACCATAAATCAGGAATTTTAACTGATGCCATCTCCTTATCTTGCTAACTCCCAGCTGGACATTGACTACAAGCAGGTGATTAGGAGGTGAAACACAGCATACAACCTGCTTTCAGATTCGCTGCTGTCTGAAAAAAAAAAAACAGATCAGAAAAAATGACAGCAGAAAACCTCACAAAAATAATCGGATAAAATGTGTTTTCCAGCTTGAGATAAACACCGTTAATGCAGTTACACAAAACCCGGTCTCCTTGTGAAATTGAATGACCTGCTGCAACTTCCCAGGGAAAGCCCTCAGGCAAGGAATTCAGATGGAGCCGGGGAGCAAGCCAGCTGAGGCTATTTTAAACCCAAGCCTTTCCACAGCTACCTCCAGGTGCAGACCTAAATTCAGCAACGGTATCTTTGTTTCCCAGAAGCAGATTTGAAGCTGATCTCTGACAGGTAACTGGAGATCCACTGTGCAGTGCTGGAGGCACGGCGTGCAGCTATCCTCCAAAACAAAGCACGAGCTGTTAGTTTTTAGGGAACAATTCACATCTCTGTTCTACTGCAGAACCCTATACGCATTTCCTTCTCTTATTCTGAAAGGTTTGCTCAGAATGCAGGCAGTGGAAAGTACAGAAAATTCCCTAGAGTGAGGTAGGGAAAAAAGATAGGAGAAGCATGGCTTGAGGCTAATAAATTAGTCATTACTGACTTTATAATCTACGCAGACCCCTGAATGCGTTCAACATCTTGGAGCTGCGTTTTTGAAGTCTTAGGAATGAACGAACAGGGAAGGAGCTTGTTTCAGCAAAACAAGGAGGAGTCTGACACAATCTAAATGAGTTAAATTAGGGAGGGGTAAAAAAAAAAAAAAAAAAGAAAAACCAACCTTCCAGTACTTGCTTTCTTTACACACAAGCATAGATGTGCACACAACAGATGCTGCTGAAGCCAGTCCAAAAATCATGACTGTATCATTGCCCTACCTAAGCCCACGAAATTCCCTTTGCTTTGACAAACAGTTAAGCCTATGCTTAACTTAAAGATCATGAGTAAAGGCATCCGAAGCAAACAGGATTTGAGCACTTTGCTAGCTGAGGCACAGACTTCCTCTTTATACTCCTAAAATATGAAGAAAGTGTTTTGCTGATACACAGGAATAATGAAAGAAGGTACGTTGTTGAAAATTACTTGAAATTCCTATTACATTGTTACAATAATAACACATCATTTAGTTAACAGCTTACAATCAAAATATAAACTTACCATGTGTCACTGAAGTCCAGGTATACACCATTAATCACTAATGACGTGAGCACTACCTTATGTTTTATTAGGAAAGCTTTAAAAATCCTGAATATTCCATAGAAAAGGAAAAAGTTCTGACCCGTCCCATTTCTGAGAAATATAAACCAGCAGTTCTGCAATTATGGTGACATGTGCATTGAATGTGTATTTAAATACTGCATGGGGAACACTGCGTCTGCTGTCCAACATTTGCAGACATAGTTTCCAGCTCCTTTTAAACATGCAATATTTAATTATTTGGATGAAGATTTTTCAGCTGAGCATCTGACTCAGGATGATTTTAAAAACTCACTAAAAGAAAACCTGTCAGAATTTCTCAGAATAGAGCTAGTGCAAAAATGCATCGCTTCCTCTCCTTTGTTTTAAAAATAGCAAAACAAAAAAAAAAATTAGCTGAAATGCTCTAACGCCTGCGTACCTTGAAATGCAGATTTTGTACCTTGAAGGGAAACCAGGGACATGCATTTGCTTCCTCTAGAGAAATTCCTACAAAATTGATGCCTGGAAGTTTATTTGCAGATACCAAAATAGGTTACTTTTAAAGTTGAGTTCTCTGAGTATGATGGGATGGGATGGGACAGAATGGGATGGAATGGCATCGATTGGAAGGGACCTTCAGAGATCACCTTGTCCCTCTGCCTGACCACTTCAGCGCTAACCAAAAGCCAAAGCGTATTCATGAGGGCATTATCCCGATGCCTCTTGCACACTGGCAGGTATGGGGCATAACCACCTCTCCAGGAAGCCTGTTCCAGTGCTGGACCACCTTCACGGTAACAACATCGTTCCTGATATCCATCGAAACCCCTCCTGATGAAAATGAAGCAACCAAGCAGCCAGCACTGAAGCTGATTCTCTCAACACATGGATCTGCCATTGCACCCACACTTTCGACACCCTGCTTGCCACTGGCTGGGCAGTGCTGGAGGCCACAGCCCTAGGCTGTTGGTGAGGTGAAGCAGCAGCAGGGGCCTGGTAGCCTGGACAAAGAGCTCCTGGGGCTGGGCAGGTGGCAGGGGGCATGGGCACAGCATGGGGAGGCCTTTATTAAGGATCAGCAAATCCATGTGGGCTGAAAGATGCTGGAAACCAGGCACCACTAGTTCCTCCCCTACCACAACGCATTTATTCCTGAAATCACTCGTTATGCAGCTCCCATCTTCCACGCAGCACGAAGCCGGTACCATCCAAGACGCCGGTGACCTAACTACACGGCCCTCCCGCGTTCCCAAAGTGCTGCTCGTCCTGTACTCTGACTGGTGCAAGAGTTTTGTGGAAAGCAGTAACACACAAATGTGTAATTAGGAACTGGATCACGCTGCATGCAGGAAGAAAAATTAATTGCTGTCCTGGCAACTTTAGTATTTTATACTGTTTGAAGATTACTTTTCCCAAATTCTGTTGTTTGTTTTTTTTTTTAACGTAACATTTGTATCTACTAAAAGATGCATTTAAATAAGGACGTGTTTTTGTAACTAAAAGAAGGTGACAGTTTACCTGATTTACTGTTTCTTCAATTGCTTTCATATAGTGATTGAGTTCTCTGTCCATTGCAGCATATTCTAACATGACTTTCTCCATACTGTTAACATCCTCCACATCATCTGCAAAACAAAATATTTCGTACAGGGATGATCAGCTGTGTTTGTTTCAGGCAGCATTTCTTCTTTACAGATACGAAGACAAGCATTAATGTGAATTTCTTACAACATCTGTAAGGCACAGCAGGTGCTTTCAAGCTCCTCAGACATGTACCTCCTTCCTATTTTGCAACTGTAAACCTTGACATTTCTTGGGTAACTTGAACAAACATCTTACTCAGAAGGACACTTCCCTGGTTTCATGTGAACAAGAGAGAGTGTGTGTAATTTCATCTACCAGCACCTAGTCATTAGGCAATCAGGATATTTTCTGCAAAAGTTATATTTCATGACTCATCACATGGCCTCAGAAATACTCAGAAGAAACTGAAATGCCCTCTCAGTACAGTATACTCCACGGCTATAACTAGACCCCTTTGTCCCCAATAAACATAGCTAGTGCAAAATCAAAACAGAGCCAGCATTTTATAACCCAGGAAGCAATGGAAAACTGAATAGTAATGGTGAATCAGACAGTAAAACTTTAATTGCCAGTGAAAAATCAATGAATAAAGGACACGTGCTTAGTAACTCACATCCACTTTCATTCTCTGCCGCGCTGCTCCTAATTTCACCCCTTTCATCTCTAACTACACCTCTGCTTTCCCATTCTGACCTGCTGTGCATCTCCGCAGCTGGGTAAGGACTCTTTTTGGGTGCTGCAGGGCTGAGCAGGCACGGCAGTAACTCCTGACACAGGTGCATGTACCGCACCAAATGCTGCCACCTGTGGGAGGACAGCCAGCCACAACCCCGAAGCCATTCAGGAAATTAAGGTATTAGGAAACGTAAGTTTCTCCTTCTCCTGCTCCCTTTTACTCCTACTCTGCAGTTTCCAGGTACAGAAAAAACAGCTGGAAGGTGTGGAAGAGCCCCAAGGTTTGTCATGCAGCATTAGTTTAGGGGCTGTCACTTAATGGAGTGTTCTCCTTTACAAGCAGCGTAAGTACCCTTAAGCTGTGCTATTATTTTCAGGAAGAAAATCACTGTATAGCTCTTTTTCCTTTTTTTTCTTTTCTTTTTTTTTTTTTTTTGGTGAATAAAGGAAAATGCTTTCCTATTTGGCAAGGCAGCACACTTCTTAAGTCGCTAACTGTGTGAGTACACTGGAGCACAAACATCTCTCCCTGCACAAAACTAACAGAAAGCACCGTGCGTGGCTGTCCCGGCTTTCGAGCAGAACCTGAAGTTGTTGCTGAAACGCGTCACGCAGGACAGAGCTGCACACCACATTGACGGATCCAGGAGACAGAAGGAAAAGTGTTAAGATACATTTACCCAAAAAAGATACTTAATAAGCCATACTGTTTTGTGAACACGGCGATTACAGTCATGATGTTTCCCGTAATTCTATCCAGGCTTGGTATGTACCCATTCTTCATTAAGTAGATGAATGGATAGCGCAGACAGAATTTTGGCATCCCCGCAACCTTCTTCTGAATAATCAGCATTTCCCTCTCCCCTTTCCCTTCCCTCCCACCCCGTTTCCGTACCCTATCTGGTAACTGTGATCGTGCTCTCCTTCCTTCCTGCTAGGAAGCATACAAAGTGCCTCCTTCAAGGCTGACACAAATGGCACTCCGTGAATCACAGGAAAGGTTTGTGTAGCAAGTAACTGTCATTCTCCTCCCATGGCCAAAATGAATCATATCCACAGCATAAAGAAACTAGAGCGGCCTAAATCTATTTTTTTAGGGGAAGAGAAGAGCATTGTTGAACACCAAGAGAGCCGTATGAACGCCATCTGTCCTAAGTTCAAAAAAAGTTGTAGATAAGGAATAATAACGCTTCATCTGATCTTACTGCACTGGAGAAGCATGCTAAAATAAAGCGCAAAGAGCTGGAACTGCTCAGGGAAGAGGGACATTATCTCTAACTGTATCCTGCCCTACATTCCTCACGTCCTGACCATTCCTCCCATCCACCGGCCTGGTTTAAGTCTCGGCGGTAGTCACTGCTGTCTCCCTGGTCTTCCATGCCCATGAGGCTATATGCGTTATTTCATATATACTGTGAAAGCTCTGAATGTGTCCGTCACTAACACACGACCAGAGCATGCCCCTGAAGGCATGATGGAAATAGAGATGGGTCTGAAGGACTGTAGACAGGTCAAGGATGGCCATCCCTTATTTCTGCCCTTTGACAGATACTGCAGCACATTTTCTACCTGCAGTTCAAGGTACTGAGAGCTAAGATGAAGTCTCCCACGTTGTTCCACTCATCTCTTAACTCCTACAGAAGACCTAAAAGAAAACGTACATTACAGGGTATTCCGTTTGCCTTTACAGAACTATCACAGCCCTACGTTAGACACTGCAATAACGCTCCTGTGCATGGCTCCTCCGCTCCCACCACTCTCCTTTCCCCTGGTGAGTTAAGATCACTTCTGCCACTCCCTGGAAAGGAGAGGAGCAGACCTTGTGTACACATGGTGAGAAGCTGTGGGTTTCTGTATGGGGATGTGAAAAGTTTTACAGCTCACCGAGGCAGGGATCCCAGAAGCTTCGATGTTTCCGTACAACAGACACCCCCACAGACTAGTAAGAACGTCCCAGCTGACTTCATCTTACTGGGGAAGAAGAAATTAGGAAAGAAAGACTTACCTGTCTTTTCTAATCACCATCCTGCAACTCACCCCCCCCCCCCCCCAAATGCCACCAACCCATTAGTTTAATAGCGCTATAATCACACGAGGAACCAAAATTTATTTCTGATATCAGGCTTCTGAAACATTCAAATGGCATTGTGTGTTACCCACTCCGCAAACCCCACCACCACCTTTATTTCAGCTGTGAGAAAGGCGGTGGAGGTTCATGGTAGAGAGAGACTCGAGGCACTCTCCCTCTCCCATCAGACCGGGACCGCGTTATCTGCTGAGTGCCCTCCGACCAGGCTCCAGCTAACTCTCCGAAGCACTCAGACCTTTCACTCTGCAAGCCAACAACCCAACTCAACGTCAAAACCGAACACTCTGCGAGTACTGGATGGGTGCCTCGCTGCTATCTAATCAAAATTTATCCTAATCTTGTTTCTAATTCATATCTAAGGAATGCATTGCAAACTCTCTGCATATGCTTTTAGCTACTGCCACAAAATACCATTGAAGTTGCATACTGTAGTTAAGTCTCCTTGTTATCTAGGCTAAATATGTTCAGTTTAGTAAGCATTTCTCCACAAGCCTTTACCCTCACCACCCAGAGATTATACATTTTGCAATGTTACATCTTTTACTCTCAGAGAAAGCCCAGTTCAAGGCCATAATTTTCATTTTCAAAGGCTCATGTGCATCATGTTAAAATTAGCTGGCTGTATATCCACTCTTCGTAAGAATGAATTCAAGCTCACATGACTCCATGAACTCTCTTTATAATAGCAATCGGGTTATTACTCCGAAAAGCCTCCCTACAAATCGAGTAACAAAACTACATAAAGAGACTAGCAAGAGTTCAATTTCTCATTTCTAATACGAGATCAAATTGATCACGCTCAGGTGCCTTACTGCTGATTCAAACTGTAATCAATCAGGGCAGGGTTACATATCATGAACCCCAAAGTGCTAAAACAGAAGTTACAGTAACAGGATAGTCAAATCAGTTCTGTTTTAACACTTTCCATATTAGCACTTGTCTAAAACACCCCCCATTTACCCCAAACTTGTTTTCCTTCTAACATCTGAGTTCATATTTAGTGTTTACTTTAGTTCCCAGTATACATCCACAAGTTAGTGAATTTCTGAAGATTTTTCACAAAAAAAGGATTTTTCTCTTTTTCTGTGCAAAAGTTACTAACCACATCATTATTTGCTTATTTATGGTGTAAGAGCTGACCTCCAGCCAACACATACCAATTAAAATAATCATTCACTTCCACAGTAGACTATCTGAAACACAAAGTAGTCTGGCGTATCGTGAAATTACAGGCGGGCTCTAAGCCTCCAAGTATAACAGCACATAAAATGAACAGTTAAGCACAGACAGCGTGGATTAACATAAATATTAACATTGACATCTTCGTATTATTGGCTAACGAAAACCAAGCTTTCAATTTTAAGCAAAACAGGACGTTGGGAGTTCTACCTCTTGCACTACATATTAGGTTACTCTTAATTTCCAGGCTACACGCTGTTTTTTCCATCAGGCTCTCCCATTGTACGAGGCAAAAGAGGAATGGGAAACCATTGCCCACAGATTTTGACAGCGGATTTCAGACTTTTAAAACACATGCAACACAAACATCTGTCACTCGAGCCAACAGCAATAGCAGTAGTAGGCAGCTGTCTTCATATGCACCAGCAGCATGAAAAAACACACGCTTGGCCAGCAGGTTTCAAGTTACTGCTGACAGCAGGGGAATACAGGCTCTAGGACTCCTTGATTTAGTTCCATCTTCTGCGGGAGAACGTGCATACTCAATTCAGGATACAGCTAAGCATTTTTGTTGGCCTTTTTTTTTTTTAAGCAATTATGTTAAAAAAAGAAGTGCAGACTCCCCCTGCCCCATCTCCTTGCCCCCAATTCTAGTCAACTCAAACCTGTTTGTAATTAAAGTTGGACAACACATCTGGAAAAACAAAAAAATGTAACAACTAGCCTACACTTTATGAATCTTTATAAATAAATTCACACAAAACATTTGGAGAAGACAGTAGTAAGATGTCCTCCTACTGTCTGGATGCTCAGTGGAGACGGCACAGACCTACGGCGGAAACCACAGCGTTAGTTCCCTCCTCTCTCTAGGTGTACTTGCACCCCGCCATGGTACTCAGACCATACAGACCAACAGGAACTTAAACAGGAGGCTGATCGCTTCTCCAGCACTCAGGATAATCCTCCACGTTTCCTCCTCCAGATATATGGACAGCTCCTCAGAAAACTCTCACTGAAGATTTCTTTCTAAGCCTCATCTCCCAGATCTGTAACGTATCTATTTATTAGGCTGCAAAAAGAGCCGCCTAGTACAGAAAGTTGTAAACAGAAAGAAATTAGAAGTAATGCACAGGAATGGCAAAAAGCTGTTTTGTGTCCTGAAACTGAATCTCCTGAATGCAGGTGTCTTCACGTGAAAGCCAGAGAGATGGTTGAAACTGGAATGCACAAAAATGGCAGTGAAGCCCTCTGGATACGGAACTAACCACTGCAATTAGCAAGAGAAGAAAAATTATTGCTGATCAGAGTGCCAACAACCATATGAGGAATGACAATTGGTGGAGTAAAGGGAACTCGGGGCAGTAATTGCAAAACTTCCTTCCATATAACAATCAGAAGCTACTTACAGCTGAAGCCAGTCCTAAAGACGCCTCCAGCTTCTCAGGAAATGCCTTAACAGGGTTGCAGTGTGTTTCGAGCTGGATTTCCTTCACTGTTTCCTAATGAAGTCATTCCACTCACGCAGAATGCTTTGGTACAGACAGAGTTACAGGCTGAGTGTGCAACAGTGATTTTACGGACCTACACCTTCACCTAGATACCAGGACTCTAGTGAAAATTAGGTATGTCTTACAAAATGAAATGGCATCAGTGATAGAAAGAGAAACCAGATGCAGATGGCCCTTCTTGAGCAGGGGTTTGGAGAAGACGACCTCCAGAGGTCCCTTCCAACCTCATTCATTCTGCATCACTCCCCAATAACCAACAACCTCGTCTCTAAACCATCCCTCTGGAAGGTGGATGAAAGCGAGTTCACATCTACAAATACCTCTCAAGCAAAGAAGGAAGTTGAATCTGAGTTTCCAATATTCTACCAAAGAGAAAGGGGGAAGAAAAGAGATGAGTGTGGGAGAAAGGACTACTGGAACCTGCCAGGGACAAACCAGCACAGCAGAACTCTGTTAGCTGACCGTGCCCACGGTTCCACCAGAACTATCACCTGTGAATGGTTCCTAAAACTTCAGCTTATTTTCTCTTTGGCTTTTGTTTTTAAAAAAATCCAAATCACATTACAATACTTGGACTCAGGTCAAACATTTTGCTTCACCTGAGTCAGGTCTTCTGAGGTTTTATTTTGCAGAGGAAAAGGCAGTGGTTTGCAGTCTGCATTGAAACATTTATTTTATACAGCAACTGAAAGAAAAGAAAAAAAACCTCTTCAATTATTCAGTTCTCAATGCTTACATTTTATTTTTTTAAAGTAAGATGAGCCAAGAGTGGCTGTTAGATTACAAACTGCTCCTGACAAGAAAACTCATCTCGTGTTACAAGCCATTTCCCTGTAGGCTATGACTGTCTGAAACGGGAAGACAAGATTCAGTGACTCAGGAGGCTCTTGCCAATCCCATAGACATGAAACCCGAGTGCTTTATATTGTAGACAGAGTCCGAACTTCAACAGAAATGGACGACGCAGGGTGCCTCCTTTCTGAATGCCCAGTCTGAACCCTTTCAAGGGGACAGCATTTTCAGAGAGTGGGTGTCGCACACGTTCTGAAAACAAGAGTCATCTCAGAGTGGGCACGGAGCAGCTGAGGTACCCAGTATTACTAACCACTTTTGAAAACAACTTACTATATTATTCTAAAACAAAGTAATCATGAAACTTTTGCTCAACATGAAACTCCCTTAAAGTCTACTGCCAGCAGAACTAGGCCAGCAGCGCTTTTGAAAGATCCTTCCTTACAATGCTTGTTTTTCTTAAAGACTATCAGGGGAAGGCTAAAAGTCATAATGATCCCAGTTCAGACTTGAGAGCTTACCAGATATTTCTGCCACGGTATCCAAACAGACTGCATGGTAAGGAAGGGCAGTATCTCCAAACACTTATTGACACTGGGGTAATACCTAGTGAAACAAACAGGGTTCTCACAGAGAGTTGCATTTAGCAAACACTCCAATGTGTGCTGACAGGTTTTGCTGTATAAACTCCTAAATAAAATGTTATTCAACACAAATACAGATGCTTTAACTTAGGCTGAGACACACAAATAACAAAAAGACAACCTAATCTTTCACACAGATAAATACAATTCGCTATGGGAGGCAAACAGAAGGAAGTCTTTATATCATATCTACGTATTTTCTCCTGCTGTAACCTCTGCATTGAGTGTCCCTCATAGAGTCCTGAGAAAAGGAACAGCTAGTACATGCACACCTACCCACATGAAAATGGATCCTTGCTTGACTATATATTAAGACCCATGCAACTACCAGGCTATGCCAAACCCTTCAGACAAAAGAAAAAAGAATTCTCTGACCAGCACCTCTTTAGGACCCAAGGGACTGGCATGAAGCTGCATCAGGGGAGGGTCAGGCTGGGTGTTAAGAAAAGTTTCTTCACCAACAGGGTGGTCGGGCACTGGGACAGGCTCCCCAGGGCAGCGGTCACGGCACCGAGCCTGCTGGAGTTCAAGATGTGTTTGAACAACGCTCTCAGACACATGGTCTGATTTTGGGTGGTCCGGTGTGGAGCCAGGAGTCAGACTCGATGATCCTTGTGGGTCCCTTCCAACTGGGAATATTCTATGATTCAGTGATTCTCTCCTTAGTAAATTACAAGGACATGGTGACATTAATCTTTATTTTACCAACGAACACCTATTTGGTTCTGCAGAAAGACCAATTTAAAGTTAACAAACTCTAACCAGTAGACAGGAGCACTGAAAGGAGAATAAAGCATTTACAAGATGCAAGAGTTTGGAGAAGCAGGTCAAGCTCTCCCCTTTCATAATCCTGTATCAGTTTTCTGGTATTACGGTGATGTCTATCCAGAACTACCAGAACTACTGTGCTCTGTTCAAGTAAGGAGTAAATCATCATTCCTCAAAACCACCTATACCACAGACCCAAGAAGAACAGAAACAGAAGTTACTTTGACAGACAAGTAGCAATTAAATACCAAGGTTCATGTACCTTTCCCTTGGCAACAGAGGCAGTTCCACAGGTCACAGCGCCCATCCTTGCTGCTCCTCCACCTTCCTCCTCTGCTGGGACTATATGACTTTTCACCCCACCATGCTATAGATGGGACTGATGAAACAATCCAAGTGTTGTCCCCCCAAAGCAAAAAACAACAACAACAACAACAAGAAACCCCCAAACAATGGTTCTTGTAACTGGATTTACAGTGCAGGTATGTAACCAGTTGTACCAGCCCACTCGAGGGGGTGGCAAACTGTAGCCGGGTGGAATTTCAGGGGGGATAACACCCAAAGCCAAACTGTTTGCCAAGAAATAGGTAAAAGCACCACGCCTGTATTTTCCAAGCAAGCACAATGTACACGTTATCTCCACACCGAAATCTCAGTTCAATCTCTCACGAAATCAATAATTTCTAAAACCCCTCTATTTTCCTAGCTATATATATATGCCCCTCTCTTCTCAGTGGATTTCAACATACGTTGAAACTGAGGCTGAAAACAACATTCACTAATAATTTCAATGGGAAAGGATTTTCCTATGACTAACAAGCTTCTTGCCTGTGGAGGCGTGGGCATGTCTGCACCACACAATAGAGCGTGGTTCAGAGCCCCGAGCTGCTGCTGACCCAGCCTGCCTGAGAACTGGCGATGGGAAGGTTGGCGAGACCTACCCTCGTTCTCCTCTGAAGATTTGACATTGGCAAGATCAGAATTTTGGGGGCAAAAATTTCTCTGCATTAAATACTCGCCTCACAAGGAATAGGGAAATCCTCCTTACGGTGTTGTAATTGTTTTTCTTTGATCCCTCAGAACACTTTCTAGAAGGGCTACTTAAAATTCTTTTATTTCAAGACTTTTAATGGGTGTTTCCAATTCCCATAAAAGGTTCATAAGCTGCTGGATCTATCACCTCCCTCGTAAAGGAATACCAGCAAAATCACATTGCTGATTTCCAACAGGCTGGATTTTTATTTTTTAGGAAGCACAATTTCTTCTGTATTAATACAAGATTTCTGCTTGCACACCACAAGTCCCACAGAGATAATCCCCTCCTTCTTTCTTTACCAGTCAGAGTTAACGCTTCCTGTGGTCAATAACTGATTCTTCTCTTACTTTAAATTTCATCGACACGTGGAAAATAAATACTTTAGGGTGAAGTGCAAGTCTGTCCACAATATGAGGCATATTTATTATCATCTAACAGTAAACAATACCATTAGGATCTTTACAAAATAAACTTTGCTTCCACTAATGAATCTATTAACTCTCATCTGAGAGAAGCTCATTCAAACTGTATCCTCACCAAACGAAATGCAGCTACTTAGAACTTCCTCCATCTTAAACTGACTTTTGGGGAAACAGGAGGAAAAGACAAGCAGCAAAGATAGGAAAATTAACCTTTTTCACCCAAGTCCTTCAAAATTCTCAGACACATCGTGTCTCTGTAGAGAACTGGAGGCAGCCTAGCTCTGTGACCAAGCCAACGAGGCCTCATCAGAGAGCATTAAATCAGATCTAATGTTTCAGTAAATGCAACTATCTTGGTTCTGGGCTCCAGCTATAATAATATCCGAGTCTGCTGCTGATATATCAGCTTCAAAATCTAATTGCGCCGACTAGACATGCTCCATGTGGCACCACACGAAACTGGAGTCACAAGATGCAGCTCGGCCAGCAAATGGGGCTGTGACGCAGGAGAGAAGCACGGGAGAGTCGCTGCTCAAAGAGACCGAGAGCAGTTTCAGTACAGAGGCAGTCTCACTCTCGGTCCCTCACTGCATCCTCCCATACCTTCACTGGTGCCAGGACTCCACACGAGCCGCCCAACAAACTGGTCCCACTGAGGCTCAGAGCTGCTCCTTCTCGTGCAAGCAAAGCGCCAATCTGCACGGGTACAAGTTCAAGCAGTTGAATAGATATCAAATGGGAAAGTAAGACAAAGAAAAGCCCTCACTTCAAGGCAATCCTTCACTTCAAGACAATCCAGCACTGACTTATTTCAGCTCGGTTTAATGGCCATAGTTATTTTACCAAACAAAAGGAACACAGAACCCAAGCTAGTCTTCCCCAACCAACAGCAGCAGCATCACGCAGACACCAATGAATGCTGTTCCAGCACTGAAATTTTAACATTATTGACCTAAAGTGAAACAGCTGGGGGAGGAGAAAGGCCAAAATAAGTCTGCCTTTTAAATGTCAAATATTTTGATTAGAGACTTTGCAAACATAACTTTTTTCTTTTCTCCTCCGAACCCACACAGTCTCCCATTCTAAGTTTTTCTATTTCTGCCTCGACAACCCATCTTTGCTGACTTCAGAAGCCAGAGAAAAGAAGCAGTGGTCCCAGACAGAGCAGGACTGGACCTCAGCTAACTAGCCAGGGGACTACACGCACTCCAGCTGCAGCAGCAAGCAGCTCAGGGCAGAACAACTATCCAGTTTTATGCTCAAATTTTTACATAAATTTGGCTGGCAGGCAACTTGAAGTTCTGTACCACTATGGACAGAGCGGTGATGGATCTTACAGCACAGCTGACACCGGTCCACACGTACACTGCAATAAATTAGAGAGAAATTAGTTTTGCAATGGATAGCTAACAATACAAAGGTTTGTTTTTAATATCATAAATATTGATCTGTTAGTATATCAGGAATGTCTCTGTCTTGCAAAAGTTGGTAAAAAGAGAAACGAGTATCCTCTCCAAAGCTAATTCTTTGTTAGAAATGCAGATAACTTCCACATGCCTTAGGTATTTTTGAGTTTCTGTTGATAACAGGACGCAAACAAGGTTGGACTATAGCAGCCCAGAACACCAGCGTCTCACGTAAGTGAAGGTCAAGTGATGTCTCCCACACTAAACACCTAATTCAGCATGAATCACAGATTGATATGGTGCTCTCAAAGTGCTAACCATGCAGCAGTGTCAAAGATAGGACTTTCAGAGCCCGTAATTCCTCAATATGACTTGGAAAAGAAAAACACAAATAACAAAAAACACACCCACAACCTAATCCTCTTACACAGACGAGGCAAAGGCAAAGTCTGGTCACAAACTCCAGGCATAATGAGAACCAGCAATTCATCCTGCCTCTAGCAGGCTGCCTTCGCATAAAACCTCTTCTGTGAATTGGCAGATCTCCCCTTTTTGGCACGAATCGCTGCTATGTGGCATTCATTCTGTTGCTTGCATACTGGTAAGTGACAAAGCTAAATCTTTCCATTGCTGGAATTTCATTTTCCATAAACTTCAGACAAGAATTTCTCCTCCTATTAGGAGCTGCTGTTTTGTTATCATATGGAAAATGCACATCTCTGTGCAAAAAAAAGAACAATGCAAATCTATGTTGCTCAGGTCTCTCACATGTGCGCAAATATTTATGATTTTGAGAGGAAACAGGAATTTGTTTGATAGCTTAAAGTGCACTACAGAAGATGATCTCTCAGCATTTCTTTAGATAACCGTTATCTTTGTCCACGGGAGAAAAGAAAGAACTTTGTGGGGCCTTGTGTCATTTAAAGGGGTGGTTTTGAGAAAAAAAAAAAAAGAATATAAATTGAGACCGGGTGTGGAAATGTTCTGTAATCAGATACAGGAAAGCTCCCTCTGTTCAGTACTTAAACAGAACTGGAAAAGTATCACATAGCTATGAGACACTGTGTTATTAAAATAAATTAAATCCAGAACCGTATCACTGTGCTTGAGATTTGTGTAGCCGAGATGTACTAGCTCAGAGAATTCCACCCCCCCCCCTTTTATTGATAAACTTTTTAATTTTGTTTAATTTTAACTTGGCTTTCTGTAAAAGTGTCTGAGCCAAATCTGTGCACTGAAGTAGGTAACTTCAGTGGAAAAGAAGTCTTCATTTTTAAATTAAGAGACCACCTTGAGACATTGGGACAAACTACACACCTCCAACTAAGAATGGATAAAAGATGGATCTAAAAATACTGAAAAAATACAGAATTTCAATGAGTGATGGCATACCTAATTCACTCAAAAAGCAGCTGTGAATTAGATCCACACCCACAAGTAATAAACTTTAAAAAAAATAGTCTTGTGAAAATGTCACATTAATCTACCCATACAGAAAAAGTCTACTCACCCACTGCTTACTAAGATGATTAGTAAGGAAATCACAAGTTAAACTTTATTCATCTGCTTAAGAAAAATAGGAAAGAGTTTGCAAGGTTGATTTAACTCACAAGATATTATTGTCACTTGACATTTACATGCAATGTATAATTCCATTCCCACTTACAGTCTGGGGAAAGCCTGTTAAAATACTTCCTTAATGTGCGAACACTTCTTTGAATTGTGTTCTTTTCATCTGCCACCTTCTCCTTAAGCCAGCTGGCTCCTTTTGTTAAGCCTTTTCTCATATGAAAGTTCATTATATGTAATTTATGGAGCAGTTTGAGATTGTCACCTTCTATCGAGCGCTACAGCATATGCCTATTTCAGAACACTACAGCATTTTTTGATAATGTCAAAAAAGCAAGGAGGTTCACACATTTATGTATCCTGAACAAGCCCAGTGTGAGACTAATCCAAAAGACCACGTCTGCCCTCTCATTCAAAAGCCACGCCTGGTCAGGGTGGCCCTGCTCAAGCAGGGGCTGGACCAGAAGAGGTAAAGAGGTCCCTTCCAACCCCAACGATTCTGTGACCAGTGATTCATTTGCAGCCATATGAAACAGTTCTCATTCAACTTATATGCCAGACTACTCTTCCCATTTTGCGAAAGCGTAACAGCTTTGTAGAAACTGCACAAGTTGCTTCCATGGAAAACATCGTTAGGAAAGCATTAAAGTATCTTTCATCATCTAGAGCACAATCAATGTACTGTCCTGGTTAATCCTCTTGCTGTGGCTTTCTTATTTCTTACCTCTTTTCTCCTTCATTATACTTTTCTTTACCACTTGCTCCTCTCCCCTTCTCTTCCTCTGCAACCAGTTCCCCCTTCTCTGCTCCTTTTTTTACTAACCTGCTTTTGATTCTTTCTCTATTAGCAAGTGATATCTTCCTGGTGATCACCGTCCTTGGGGTCACCTCCTACCTTCTCACATCCTCCTATATAATGGCTCACGGCTCTTTTCTTAGTGGTTTTATTGGCATAAAAGTACATTAACACACACACAGAAACCTGAAAAAAATAAGACGTAAGCTCACCACTCATTAATAGTAACTGCTATGTAGTTCACAGTTTGGGAACTAAATACAAACAATGCCTAGAAGTGTGGCTGGGACAACAGCACGAGCAATGACAGATTACCTGAATGCCCTACACAGAAATTTGTGCTTTATGATGCTCACAATGAATGCAATACCCTTGTTCAATATCTAAAGGAGTGTTGTGTTTTGTTTTGTTTTGTTTTTAACTAAAATGGGGGCTAACTGTATGCTGACAACTTTGCAGGTATGTCCTTATCTTTATATGGCACATATTGTATAATTTGGGGAAAGGCTCCTTCTAGATCAACAGGCATGAGACTAAATCCTGCTAATTGCATTCTTCAGTAAGCTCCTTCAGTATTTCAAAGAAAGAGCAACACAAATTACTCAAAGGCTGGAAAGCATGTTTTATATCAAGACTTACTAAAGCTGCTTAACTTGGCTAGTTTGAGCAAGAGATGTTAAAGGTGACTTGCTCGTGACCTACCATCACCATCCTGAAGACTTCTCAACGTGTTGGGCTGTGATTAGCAGAGAAAAACATACAATCCAGTGGCTGAAAACTGAAACAAAGCTAATGAAGAGAGAAAATACGTGGTTTTCTGTCAACGAGAGTTGAACTACGTATTCAGAGATAAAGCGGATTTTCTTTCACTTCAGCTGACTTTTTGCTGGACCGTGTGTTTCACTGGTAAATTTTCTTTTGATAAGCCGTTTTCAGCAGTTTCACATTGTATTATTCATTGACCCGTTATTAAAATGTCAAACTATCCTCCTACAGACATAGCCAAAAGGTCCACTCAAAAAATTCATCTAAGTGCAAATCTTCACTTCGTGTGCTATGCATATTTCAGAGACGCAATATTGGAGATGACTTTCTGGAGCTGTGGTACGTCTTGTTAATGCACAAAAGGAGAAGTCGACATCTTCGCTAGGCTATTGGTTTCCACTGCCTGTTTTTCCCCTGCACACATAATTTCTGCTGGCTACCTCTTTCTTACCTTTTCCAACCACCTACTGCCACTACAGAGAGCTGAAATTCTTTCCAGACTCTCACAACATTATTTCCACAAGCACAGAAGACACAAGCAACAACAGAAGCGAATATCTACACAGCGGTATGTGATATTCACATGTTAATACATCTTCTCAAGACACTCCTGACATCTCTTTTTAAAGAAGAGAAACTGATGCCTAGCGAGCTTGAATGACTTGCCCAAGGCCACACAGCGACAACCTCAGCCTGAGAGCCCAGCTGTTCCTTGCCTCAAGGCCTCCCCAAAATCAGACTGGGACCATCTCAGTTGTTTTGCACCTTTCATATAAAGCTATTACGTCCTCCTTGCTCCTATTGAGACAAAATGGGAAAGAGAAAGAGGAGAAGGGAAACAAAAAAAATCTCTGTAATTTGTAAGGAAAAATATTCTAAACCTACAGCTCAAACAAACAACTTCTGCCTGCCCTCCAAAGGCTGAAATTTTTCATAGGTCTCACTCTCAGCAATCATAAGAAAAATGCAAGTCTTCTGTGCGACTCTGACTGATGAAGCAAACATTCCCATTTAAATTCTTGGAATTTAATCAGTACATATTACAGCCTTCATTCTTCACTAGAGTGTCAGTATGCCACATAACACTGGTGTAAACAGAAATATGTCCTAAAACCTGGATTTCAGTCAGAGTGCATTTTTAAGTTTGCCTTTTCAAACCATTTTTTATCTGAAAGTACTAAAAAGATCATAATTAATTCTACCTGCACTGATAGAAAAGGTATTTTTGAGCAACAAAAAAGCAAGGTTAAAAAAAACCAAACAGCTACAAGTTCTTGAATTGTTGAAAAGATGAGCGCAGATGAGAATGGAAAAGAAGGGAAAATAGAAATTAAAAAAAGAAAAAACAGGGTGAGTGTCCACTGCCTCTTGGGAGGGGATCAGGATGAAGGTTTCAGAACAATCACGTCCATGGAACTGTTTCTTTAGTGCTTTGACCAAATGCGTCTGCACAATGCTTACTTTTAACTTAGATAGATCTTTCCCTGATGGAAAGAATCAAGAAAAGAAATACAATTACTTTATTTTCTTAATCTTGACGAATGCTGCCAACCCCAGATTTTATTTTTTTTTTTTTTAAGAAAACTTTTGTGGGTTCCTCCTCCCTCCCCAGTTACTCAGGCAGACAATTAGATCACTGAAAGCTAAACACTGATCTACTCAATTTGATAAAAATTAAAGCTTCAGAGTGGGTTCTTCAAAGCCCACACTATTTTCTATATATACTGTAAGCCTCTACATTTAAACAGGAGCTAGCTGTATTTTCTTATTGCCATATTTCTGTGGCAGAAATATGACGATAAGAAAATGACAGATTAATATACTACAGAGAATATTTTCATACAGTAAATTATTCAGATAAAATATTCCTCTCTGGCTTTTGTTCAAAGAGGTTGATTTATCTTTGTGCTAAAGAGCCCACACAAGACCTCTGCAGTACTTCATAGTATTTTGAAGCTGGAACAGACCATTAGGATCATCTATTCTGATCTCATGCATAGCAGAGGCCAAAGAACCTCACCCAGCAATTTCAAGCCTATAACTTACAGCTGTAAGCGTGCTCATTCTCTCAAGGTTAACTTTACTGGTGTGCAGAGGGTCTGCGAAAAGGTCTATACAGCATTTAAATTCCCACTTCTGATCTATTTTGCAAACTGCTGCCAATTTATGAGGTCTAGGACACAGAGAAATTTATAGTGACTACGGACGGGTACATGAGGTAACCCACCAGGTGACTGCAAGCCTCCCCAACTCCTAACGACCTTTGGGGAATACAATTACCCACTTTGTTAGGAAATGCATAAGAATAAAAAAGTATAAATATGCATACATTTCAAGTACATATGAATGTATGCATGTACTTGAAAAACTACCTACTGAAACCCGAGCACTAAAAATTGTGCAGTTTTCATCTCAGAGCTCAGAAGAGCTCTGACAAAACCGAGACTGTCCAGAGGATGACCTCCCGTTCAGGTGCAATACAGTTCCATGAGAACACGCTGAGGACAGTTACTCAGCAAGCTAGCTTTAAATCAAGATTGGATTTCACTCTGAATGATGCTCTCCAGTTCAACCACAACATACCAGCTTCGTGCAAGAATAATTGGATGAAATGCAATGATCTGTATTACAAAGGAAGTCAAACTGGTAGATCACGTTGGTCCCAAACAGCTTTAAAAATCTATGATCTGATAATACTAATTCTCTTTCCCCGCTGTTAAACTTAACCCTCAATTTATATTTTCGTGTTACTAAATACAAGAGTATGATGCTATAGCACCAACACCTCGAAATCCATTCTAGGAATGAGTTACTGCAGTGCCCCAGCTGACCACAGCAGGTGAATGAGAAACTGCACCAGCTGCAGGAAAGCCTTTGCTGCCACCTAATGGGTTTCCTTTTCCTTCAAGAACTGCAAAAATTGAGGAACAAAGAATACTTGGATGCATTCAGCTGAGTATCCAAAAAGAAAAAAGAGGCAACAGGACAAAAAGCATGTTGCTTAACATAGCTACTTTCCCCTCGCCGCACCGTGTTCTTTTTACGGTCAGAATTCCAGCTAGGAAATAGTAACAAGCCCGTATATTTGTTTCTTCCCACTATGCAAGATTACAGACTACGGTCAGGTTGGTTTCTGGATAAATGCAAAGGAGCTCAAATCTTTCATTACAAGTCACGGTTTCCAGATTTTGAAACAAGGCATATTTCCAAATTCACATTTTTCAGACAGCTTCTTTGAAGCACAACCTTCAAAACCAAGCTGTATTCCAGCAATGGGCTCACCAGTGGTGGCTATAAATGCCGTAAGAAATTCTTCCACTGTAATCACTGAGGCACAAGTGTAAGTCAGAAAAAAAGAATCCAACCCTCAAAATTCTGGTACTGATTGAAGAGTATAATGTGCAAAATGGAATTTTTTGTCTTTGGAAAAGCATTTCGCAAAAGCCCAAGCATCCTTTCTGCTTCAAAACAATGAAATTACTTGAAGAATTACTTTAATGGGTGATACCATTCGCCTACCTACTTTAAGAAAACATACATATCTTCCTTACTGTTAATTGAACGGTTATATACCTGAAAAACAATCCAAGAAGCACAATGTAATACAGGACACAAGCATAAGTTACTATAAAAAAGAACATTTTTCCTAAAAGAATGAAGCCTCAGAGAAGGATTTGAAGGAAAGAAAAACAAGCTGTATTCTTGAGAAAGAGAATCCGAAGCATTTTATCTCAAATACCCTGAAAATACAAGTTTACTTGAAACAAGAGGAAAAGAGCCTTCCCAAGAGAAAAGAAGTAATTCTGGTGCCCACACCGATTTAGTGCTTAGCACCAATTAGTACAGCTGACACTGGTGTAGCAACAAAGCAGAGCAGTTAACAAACAGCTTCTGGAAGATAAATGCCTGGGATCGGAATGAAACTTCCCCCGTGAACAGCTTTGTACAGTGGGGGAATTCTTGCAGCTTCCAACAAAGCACCTGGTAGAGGCTCATGGTGAAGGGTTACTGAACTTAACGGATCGCTGGTCTCGTTTCATTTTCTACCATACCTTCTCTCATAGCTAGGAAACTTTTTTGTATACCAAGTGTCCGTGAAAAGCCATTAATCTCCAGGACAGACTTTGACAGTCTACACTTGCATTCTTCACCAAGAAAAAAAATAATCCCACGACCCTTCCTTGGAATTTATTCCAACCTAAAGAAAAGTAAATTCTGAGAGACTGAGGCACACTCCTGGGGATTTCAAATCCAGGTAAAATTGTTCCCTCGTGTCCATAAAGAAGTAATGGATTGCTCAATTCTAATACTATTCCTACACGGTATGTAAAATTGTGTGTTATTTCCTTCCCAGGAGCATCTTCGCAGATCTATGGGCACATAGGGGGGAAAACAAGATCTGGTTCCTCATGCACGGTCCCTACAGCACAGCCCCCAGTTTTGTCCGTTACGAGGCCACTAATCCTGTAGGTAGGCAGCAGCCTGAGAAAACCACAATTCAAACGCAAAGGAAGGTAGGATGTAGAAGAAAAAAATCTTATCACAGATTATCTTCCCTGGCCAAGGACAGCCAGGATAACAAGTCAAAGTTTAGTCCTGCTCATTTCCTCATGCAGCAGATCTTCATCCCACCTCTTTATCAAGCAGATTGCAAAGTGTCATTCTAGCTGATAGACTGTAGCCTGTTCTCAGGACAAGTACCTTAAGCTTTGATTACTTTTATGAAGTGCAGTGATCTCTAACATCATGGAAACTAACAGAGAATGACAATTTTATGAGCACAGGTATCAGTAGGATCGTTTCTGGATCCCAAAACAACGACACCGTGGTCACTTCACACACAAGAAATTCTCCAATGTTAAGATTCGTGTTATGGCACTGAAGGAATCCTGCGTTTGCATTTTCAATGAAAAATAAACCAGAAAAAAAAAAAAAAGGACAATGGAAACAAATGAATCAAACCATTACGTAGTCAAACACGAGGATGGACTCCATCCTCACACTGCTGTCTGCACCATTCCAAGCAGGAGAGCTTTAGGTCAGTGACAGAGAAACTTCCACAGAAAGGATTCCTGCTCTCAGTGATGAATGAATTTCTATCAAATCTTTTTGTTTGTTACGGGTTGCCACTATGTCTTCAGCAAGCCACTGCACGTAAAAATAGTAGATGTTCCGTAGAACCTCGTGAATCAACTGTCTATTAAAAGGCTGCCAATAATTTCTCAATACCAGGCTGACCTACACGTCTATATTCCCTATGCCAACAAGGGTCAGCAATGTTTAGAGTGATTCCTGTGTAACACCACGGTCAGACAGCAATGAGAGAAACCCAAGTGCTGTGGGTAGTCTCACAGAGCTAAACCCACGTTTCAAAGATCTGACACCACCGACTACTTCTTGGCTAGTATTCAACAGGCATCGAGACCCAAGTGGATCCCAAGCAATTTGGTGAATAGAAAGCAGTTAGTAAAGGGAGGACGTCACTCGTGTGAGGTGCAGTGCAGCACTCTAAAGTGCAGAGACAGCTCTAGGGCAAGGGGAACCAGACAAGTGGGATGAGCAGCCAGTGCTGAGGGAAGCTGCTCTGGCAGAGGGAGCAGGTTATGCAATAGGAAACAAGAGCAGACAAGCAGGAAGAGCCAGAGCCGTAAAGGGCTCTTAATCTGGGGCACATGCCACAAAACTGTATCACTAAAGCTCCGGAAGACCCACGGGCCTGCCCTGTCCGGAGTGGTGAGCAGAGAAATCCTTCAGAGTGCGGAGAAAGAAAGCGGACAGGGTGTGGGCGAGGAGCTCTCACGTGGGTGAACTGCAACAGGAAGATTCCTGCTATGTTACACTGACGGCGAGCAGCCAAAGGTAGCAGCTGACTGCGAGATTTTAGGGCAAGTTTTTGAGAAGGAAAAAAAAAAGACTCATTTTTTTCCCCCCTAAGTAAGATTAGACCTCAGGTGGCTGCCTGCTTCCCACCCACCTGTTCTGCACTCCAGGGCCTCTGCATTTTAGTGGGGACGTAACATGCAGCTGGGAGAAAGTCCCAGACATCAGGGAAGCACCTCGTCTATGTGAAAACCTGTTCATATCATCAAGCAAAACGCCATGTGCTAATGCTTTATAACATTTTTTTAGACAGTTTATTTTAAGAATTTCTTAGCACCTTGTCTATAGCTAGCATGCTCTCCAGTCCCTCCAATTGTTTCCCAATTTGCTTTGGCCATTCTTCCCAGTCCCACGTGGCTTTGGCTCCAGACCAGAGACAAAAGCAATTACCCCTTTAAAGAGCAAAGTGCTGGGCTGGAGGCCAGGAGATGACCATGAATTAGTCTTCTTTCCTCCAATATCTACAACTCTGTGTCCTTCACAGCCCCATATTCTTGAGAAAGTTCTGCTTTCGAGGAGCCAGATAAAACCGCCATCCTCAGCAAGCTGGCAGAATTCATATCCCATTCTGCCAAGCAGAGCTGGGAAGTGATGTCTGTCTTTGTTACGGCATATCCAAAACATCAGCAGCACATCAGTCCATACGTATGGCAGGTTATAGCAATGAAAAAAAAAAAAAAAACAGAAAGAAAGACTTATCAATCCTTCAAGTATTTCACGTGGGTATCCAGCAGTGCCTTCTAACCCTATAGGAAGATGCTGAGTTAGGTAAGCAGTGCAAATAGCTGCTCCTCAGCGTACAGAGGTGTTAATAGGGGACTTAAAA